>NW_005871101.1:4256334-4408780 GCF_000147115.1 Myotis lucifugus
CATAAAAAAAAATCTCAGATGAGGAGGTGAGGATGGAGAGATACAAAGAACATATATGCGTATTGCATACATGACACAGACATAGTGTAGGAAGCTGGGGTGGGACAAGGGTTGGTTGAGATGGGTAAAGGAGGAGGACATATAATATGGTCAACAATGAAACAAAAAAGTGTGATATGTCCCTGACCGGTTTGCTCAGTGGATAGAGCGTCGGCCTGCGAACTGAAGGGTCCCAGGTTCGATTCCAGTCAAGGGCATGTACCCTGGTTGTGGGCACATCCCCAGTAGGAGGTATGCAGGAGGCAGCTGATCGATGTCTCTCTCTCATCAATGTTTCTAACTCTTTATCCCTCTCCCTTCCTCTCTGTAAAAAATCAATAAAATATATATATTTTTAAAAAATGTGATATGCATTGAAGTACGAAAGGTGATTTAAGGCACTTGTAGTCTTACCATTTCTGGTAATTTTGGTAAAATTCACAAGGGTTCCTCTTGAGTCGAGTGCATCGTAAACTGGCGAGGCCAGTCCGAGTCTCAGTGTAGTTCTCAGCCAAGGAGAAATGCTGTATCTGCGGTATCTTTGGCAATTGTTTGAAAGACGTGAGATGGTTTTTGTTCATATTTAAATCTCTGCAGCTGAATACCGAATGTAAACATTTTGTCATTTGTCTCCTAACAAGGATGGATAACTCCCAATTCTTGCATAGGACTGGTATGTATGCATCACCTAGAGCATAACTCCTCAAAGGAGTGACAGTGATGTTTTCTACAACTGTCATTTGTAGGAAAAGAGAAATATTCTTATTGAAATATTAAGAGAAAATAAGCAGGATCTAGGAGACTGTAGCTTGCTGAGCATAGAACTCTGTGTTCTTTTCAGGCCCATGGTGCACCCTCAGTGTGTCCTGAAGGAAAGAGTGAATGACTGCACATAACCTCAGCTATGAAGAGTTCTCACTGAGAAACAGAACTTGTGAAGAGTTCTGCTCTAGCTCTTTCAACCACTAGAGTAGATTGAATCAATTGCTTCTTTGTGTGATTATAGCTATGTTTTTCTTTCTACATTTCTCTACTTAAATTCTATATTGAAAAATAACAATTTAGATAAAGGAAAAAGCCTTTTTATATGGAAGGAAACTAAAAGGTCTTCTTAGGAGAAGAAATGTATGGCTGCTTGATTTTCATTTTCTCCTAATTCTTTCCTGAGGACCTCAGTCTGCTGCTACCAAAGCTCACTCCACCAACCGCTCTGCCTGGTGAAGCAGACGGCAGCTCTGTACAGAAAGGGTCCCTAGCAATCCAGACAAGGAGGGAGATTGTCATGGGGTCTTGGAAGACCAAGGAGTCCATATAATTTAAAATTATTTCTTGTTTCTTTTTTGTCACTGTTCTGATTGCCAACCCCACCTCTCTATTAGAATGTGACTCTGAAGCCAAGACGTTTGTCAACTACGTGTAGAGTCTTTCCTCACAGGCACTCAATACGTATGATGAAGTAAAAATTGTTGTCTTACAACAATAATGTACATACAATGTAGTTGCATTTCCCGTTCACAATGTAAGAAACATGGCAAACTTTTCTGCCAGTATGATTCTTATGATTACAAAAACTGGTAATAATAGTATTAATTTGGAAAATAATAGATTTTTTTCTCTCTACGTATAACATTTTGGTATGTAAATTTCCCTTTTTGCCTTGCCCAGGCACCATTTAGCACTATTACCTCTAAGACCTGACCAGATGAGGCGAACCGCAACATGTACAGATAATGGTCCCATGTCCCTAAATAGCAAAGATTTGGTTTTAACTTAGTAACTGAATGTTCCAGGAAGGAGGTGCCTTGGCAACCTTATGGCACTTAAATCTGCCAGCGAATTGTCCACTAGCCAGAGGGTTTCAACTCAAATTAGTCTTCTAAGAATCCTGTTAAAATTTTCAACTTGGTAAGGGTTCCCCAAATCCTGAAAGGAAATGTTCAAACCCTGAAGGGAAAAAACAGAAAGAAAAAGCAAGTTAATTTTTAAAAATAGTTATGAATTAAGAATGTGTTGTATAAGTTATTTAAACCAGTAGCTGTCACCTTTTTTGTCCTCTAAAATACTCACACATTCAAACACTCACAGTTATGAAGCAGCAATTCTCAAGGTATTGAGGGTGAATATCCTGACTGAATACTGAATCAAATGCATTTAAGGTTAGGGGTAAGGGGTGAGGGGTGAGGGGTGAGGGATGAAAGCAAGATCATCAAACAGATTCTGAAATTCTCTAGGTATGGAGAGTGAAGGGATAAAACTCTGTTTGGAGATTACTGATTTAAATGATTAGTTATCTTTAGCCTCCTTGGAAATACTAAAAAACACATTTGTAAAAATTTCAGAGTCAGATATCATCATTCAAAAGATGAAAACTATAATTTTGTTTCAAAGCCATGAGAGATACATACCTAAAGTTCAGCAATGTCAGGATAAAATAAAAGTTAGAAAATAAGCAACATGTCATAATGAAGAAGGGTTAAAAAATAAGAGCTGGAGAAACCCAAACATCATGAGTTTTAGAGAAAGCTCTGAAGTGATGCTTAAATACTCACCCTTAAAAAGTGTTATAATTTAACCAATGAAGAAAATAGGCTTTTTCTTTCTGCTGGTTTCCAGCTCTCACCTTGCAGTCCTCCCAGGTTTCTTGTAGCCATGTTTCCCGTTTGTGGTTTTCAAGGACTGTTTTCCGTGGAGGCAAGGCAGACGCCTGAGTGAAGAGCAGATCTTCCACAGAGGGTCCTAGGCAAAAGTCACCGGTCAGATCATGGAAGTAGGTTTAGGGTAAGAGCACTGACATCTTCAGTTCGTATTTGACCAGTTGTTTTAAACTTCCACTTGGATTGAAGAAATCATGATTTGAATCATATTATGGCCGAATAGTGTGAGCAATAACAAAAAGAGTTAACGTTTAACCCTACGTTAACTATTTCTAGCCCAGGCAAATGAGAAAAAGCACTAGAATAGTGACTTTAATCTTCGTATAATTATCTCTTTGGGGATGGGAAGTTACTCCAGACTTTTCCTCTCTTGTACTCAATTTAATTAGCCAACTGGTCCTATCAGTTTTCCCTTTGAGAATTCCCCTTCCTTGTCAATGTCCAGACCCTCATATTTTCCTACCTGAACTGTAAGTTTCCCTTAGATCTCCTTGTTTGCGATGTTCTCTCCTTCAAAATAAATGATACAAATGATCATCCAGCCTTCTTTAAAATACAGCTTTTACCATAGGACTCACATGTTCAGCATATTTCAGAGATAAGTCAGTCAGAAAAAGCTAAGAACCATGTGATTCCACTCATGTGGGATATTAAACTGAAACTCATCAAGACTGACAACAGTATGGTGGTTATCAGATGGAAGAGGATGGGGAGGGTAGAAAAGGGTAAAGGGGACCAAATATATGGCGAGGGAAGATTATTTGATTTTGGGTGGTAGGCACTCAATGCAATATACAGTCCATGTATCATCAAAATGTACACTTGAGGTCTATATAATCCTATTAACTAATGTCACTCTAATAAATTTAATTTTAAAAATGTCAGAAATTTCTTATTGCCTATCAAATAAAGATGAAACATCTTAGCTTGTCAAGCAAGGCTTCCACATTCTTACCAATCTCCATTTCCAAACTCATTTCCCACTGTTTTCTAACATTATTGTCCTCCAAATTAGGTTTGCACAAACTTCCAGGGTTAGGGAAAGGATACCTTGCTTCCAGTCTAGAGTTGGGTACTACGTAATTGTTCGACTCCAGCTGCCCAATTTTAATTTTCTGAGTTTCAGTCTTCCACGTCTGATAAAATACAAGGAAGACTAGAATCAAGGGCCCAACATGAGCTTAAATGGGTGAAAAATATCTTTGTTTCAAGATAATAATGCTATATAAAAATACTGATTTCTAATACTTTTCTAGTACCAACATACTATTCTAGAAAACAAACATATGCTTTCTTATTGCCATAAACCCCCACACTCTTGTGCTACCCTAGACAAACTTCACTCTGTTATCAAGTCAACCAGACCCTGAAAGTAATCCTAAACTAAATGGTTTCCATTTTCTTCCCATTCTAACATATTTGTGTTTCTGTGAGTCATATCTAGGCCCCTTGCACACACTTCTAACATCTCATTTTTCTGGGATGCATGATTTCCCTCATTTCAAAGGTAAAAGAAACAACACACACACACACACACACGCACGCACACACACACACCCCAGAAAGAGGATGCTGAAGACATCAGGAACAAGCTTTGTTTTTGTGGCAGATTTGTCTGTGCTGTGATGGGAGATAAGAGTTCACTCATGGGGGATTTGTGGAAGGCAATGAAAGAAAGACTCCAGTATTTCGTTATTTTGACACAAGCATCACTTTTTTTCATTAGGCACTGGTGGAAGCCAAGGTGTAACCTACCTTTTCGGGCATTTCTTTCACAATGAACTGTACTATTGCCATCCAGGAAATCACCTAACCCCGAAGGTGGCAGAATCTCAACCAATTTACAGATGAAATATTCTTGTGTTAGGAAATTATCTTCTTCATTGATTAGGATGATTGAAGTTAAAAGTCATAGAACTAGAAAAACTGGAACAGTCACCTAATTGGCTGGGGACATCTTGAGCTCTATTGTCTTCAATACCCTCCACCAATGGTAACTCTCTTTGTGCAATAGATACCCCAGAGTTTATTAAACTCTACCCTGTCTTGTTTGTTTGACTTCTATTGATCTTCAGTGCTTTCACTTATTTTTTTAAAGCAGTTTTTGAAAGTTTCTTTGAATTTGGAGGCCATAGGTCATCTCCTCTGTAAAGAATTGCATTAAATTGGATTTTTCTTTTTTTACTCAGACTTGGTTAGTAATAGAGAGTATATTTTAGCAGCCCAAAACTACAATCTGGAATGTCTGACAGCCCAAAGATGTTGGCTTTCCCCTGCTATTTCTGAGATTATTCTTGGTCTCCTCACTGGATTTGCAACCCATAACAGCAGTGACTGAATTAACTTGCTGAGGGATTTTCAAGCAGAAAGCACTTATCCTTTAGAATAATTCTGTCAGCAGTTTGCTCTTTTGCTTCATTTAATTGGGAGGAGTTAAGGCAGTCTTGCTCTTGCAACCGAAGTCTTGGGAAATTGCTGTTTATCACACACCACATAACAGTTCTTTTCTTAGAAACACTTCCTGGATGTACAATTGGGGCAGGTGAGCCCAACTGAAGTAGCTTTGATGGGTCTTTCAGGATCTAGCTAAGAGGAGGGTAATTCTTGTCAGGATGCTTTTAAATATCACTCGTTCTCCATCACACACACACACACACACACACACACACACACACACACACCATTAATAAGGGCATCTTTTCCTCCATCATTTGAAATGATGGGATTTTCCATCCCTTGCTCATTCCTTTTACAGCTACTCACTTGGCCAGAGATTGGGTGTCATTAGTGTTTATGATGGGAAAATGTGCTTTATCTCTGTACAGCAATGGTATCCTCTGCATGAGTGGCCACTGTGGTCATTATGTGGGATTGGTTTTGCTGAAAGATGACCTCAGCACATGGCCTGGCTGCTTGGAAGAAGGGAGGCCACCATACTCTCTTTATACGTGCTCATTTTCCTTTTACTCCTACATTTTATCCTTTGGTCATCCCATCCAATTTCTGCAATTCTGCACTTCTCTCTAAACCTCATTCTCGAACTGTGCTCCGAATGCAATTTCTTTTCTCCTCATTGTGGCTGTCACAGTCGTCAACCACCTCCCTCACACACAGACACATATGTCAGTGTCTTTACTCTACCAATCCTTTGACTTTCTATTCAAATTTCTTTTTCTCTTCTTCCAAACCTCTTAAACAAGTGTTTCTCACTTTAAGGCCCTCAGACAATCTGCAACAGAATTTCCCCTGTGATAATTTTTACAAATGCAGATACTGGGGCCCCACTCCATACTAACTACATCACATTGGGGTTGGGGGTAGGGCCCAGTAATCTGAATTTTCACACACTGTCCAGTAATTTGTCCACACACTCAAGTTAAGAACCAACTGAACTCAGCTCACTTCAGCCTCTCAGGTGGTAGCCCTGTCTTCCTTTTGCTGATGAATTCCTTACATGTGATACACTGCCTCAACTTCCTCTCATCTCCTTTCTAATTCCCCATAATTTCTTGCTCTTTGAAAAATATACTCCCTAAGGTCTCCAAAGGACAAATATAAAGTACCTCTAGTTGTATTATCTACCAATATTTTAAAAAATAGTCATTGCTTAGCTGCAAATAGAGCTGATAGAGGTAAAAAATAAGAATATATTTTACTCAAAGTTTCAGAAAATGATGCTATTTCAGTCTCCCTTTGTTAACTGAGTTTGACTGGAAGAAGAAAGGCATTGTGTGTGTAAAGTAATGCAATGGTGAGGGTCAAATAGGCAGATGAATATATCTATAGCAACTTTTTCAAAATCAGTATAATAACTGTATAACTGACAGTCTGAAAATACAGATGGAAGATAACCAAGATATTTGATGTTTTATAAAGACTAAATGCTCACTGAAGCAGGAATTATGTCTAATATGATTTCATCAGCTTATGGGCGATGCAAAATGGAGTTGAGAAATCATGGTCTGTTCTTACATAATTTATAATCTGTTGAAAGATACTTATGAAAAACAAACTATAATCTACTTACACTAATCAAATTATGCATATCAGGGGCTGCAGATCATGGTTCTTCACACTGTCACACTAATTCACTTATAAAATATGAGGGTGAAACAGAAATATTAAAATACTAGTTATTTTACCAAATTTTGTTTAGTGTAAAAAAATGCTATGACCTGGCTTATTTACTTTAAAATAAAGTGTAGAATTAAATCAAGTTAGAGTCATCCATTGAAGGGACAGTGTTGTCCATGATCATGAAATATGGTGAATAAACTAAATTTCCAAAAAGATCATTGGTTAAGTAAGTTTTATCTCCATGTGATATAAATATATGCAACCTTTAATAAACATGTTTTGGATAATGTTGAATAACATGGAAAAATGCTCACAATATTAAGATATTAAAAATACTTATTCAAAATTGTTCATATAATTTGTTAAGAAGTATATATGTATATGCTTTTTCAAAGAAAGCATCATTGGAAATAAAAATCACAGTGACTATTTCTGGATAGTTAAATGACAGGCTCTTTCCAATATCTATTTTCCAATACTTATTATTGAACACTTATTTTTATGATCAGATATTACAATATGCTTTTAAAGGTGGTTTCATTAAACTAACAATTCCATGATCTTGAAAAAAGAAATTTTTCTACCTACAAGAAATGTCTTTTTTTCAAGTAATGTCTTTTAATTATATATATACATATATATATTCAGAGCATGTACACAGAGAATACACACATTTGTTCTTTTACCTTCTCTTACTCTTAGGCAACACAGCTGACTTCCTCAAGTGTCATGTTGTTCTATCTCATGCCAAGTGAGGTACTTAAAAGAATCTGATGGTAGCTTTAAAATAAGAGAGAAGAGAAATCCATCTGGCAACATACATTCCATTTACTTTTATCTGTAAAAGTGATGCAAATCTGTGCCAAACATTCAGCTAAATGGAACTCCAAGTACCTCATGGTGTGTTCGTATAAGTCATCTTAGTCTAATCTAAGTTATGTATTCTTATTCAACTTTGCATCTTCAACACCTGCAACTGATTTATGTGTGATGATAAACATAGCAGAAATAAATATATGTACCCATTCACGACTCCACTTCACACCACCTCTGATAAATTGTCCTTTCATGTTTAGTGAATATCTCATGATAAGTCTCATTCCATTTCCCTACAGTTCTAATAGTTAAGTGCCCTTCTATTTTAAGTGTTTGATAACAGTTGTCATCTTCCTCCTAAGTCATTCAATTATTCCTCACAGATCATGGTTTGCAGATTATTAAATATCTAGGAAAAATGTGGTTCTTCTTGGAAAGAATTCCAATTTATTGAGATTGCTCTTAAAATGTTCAGCCTGTGTTGAAGGATATATTTCATGTCTGGTTATCTTCCTTGTTCTAGACAGTGTATTACTACCAAAATATGTGCCAAGATCACATTTGGGGCAATTTTGTATTGTTTACCATTATTGGGTTGTAGTCAATCTTAATTCCCATTATCTCATGCATCTTATGGTAGTTTCAAGGTAACACAAGCAAAAAGACATATTACTAGGAAAAGATAATTATGTTAAATACACCATGGATTCATTCTTCTGTTAGCCAGTGCTGTACAGATCTACCAACAAACCCAGAATATTTGATTTAAAGAATTATCATTAAAAATTTGGAACAACTACATTCATCTGACAGAGCAGCATTTCACAGAGCTTATGCTTTGCTTGAGCTGTAAATTTGTGTGGCTAATACTCACATAAAAAACATTTCCGCTATTAAATAAGTTTATGAGGCTCTGGATTAAACCAAGTTAAGCATTTCTCTTTATTACCAGACTTCTCAGAGCCTTTAGCATTCTAATATATATTGTAAGTCTATAGTACACAGTGTTCCCCTGAACTTTTAAAACATAAAATTTTTAATTCTTGGACCAGCATGTGGGACTCTGCATCTTGTAAAGCAGAATTTGGAAAAAAGCTTCCTCAATATACATTGGAAAAAGGTGGCTTTTTGATAATCATTTAGCTTTGATCTTTGTCTTAATTATTTACTCAATGAATGACCTTGGTTGTCCCAGTAAATAACTCAACGTCTTCATTTAGAAAACAGAACTAATAATAAAATCTCTCTACCTTATTAACAGCAATACTAAAATATTAATGCTTGCACAATTCTTTGAGATATCCTGAGGATTTGCTAACATGCTTTCAAGGAATCCACTTATTCTTTAGAGTTATTTTAAAAAAAACACTAAGAAGCACAAATACATTTTAGATTATTGAGGAATATAGTCTCTGACCTATTCTTGGTTGTTAAGTTTACAGGTTTATGGAAACTTCTTTCCCAACCTGTTATATGCTTTTTGGAATATTTTTTTCTTGCTTCTATCATAGATTAAAAAGATTTTAGAAATTATATTCTCACACTACATTGTCTCTTGAGGCTCTTGCTGGGAAAAGAAATTAAACGAAAGCTGTGTTTGAGAAGAAAGTTTCAATTTTTCAATTGGCATCTAACTTTGTGCAAAAAAATCCTGTTTATTTTTTTAAAGGAGTTATGTGGGTGATTTAGGGATTTCCGATATTGTAGGAACATGAGCCACTGCCTTTCTTTACTTATATCCATGTTGGACTATCAATGTGCTGAAGTTTTGTGAATGTTGTTACTTCTCAAGAGAATAGTAAACATTTGTGCCTTACCCTGTTCTCTTCCCCTTTTTAATTCTGATAGACCAATTGATTGATTCATTGGTACACTAAATATTTTTGAAGCAAATATGCTTTATTTCATTTTATTCATTTATTAAAAATATATATTGTACATTGATATGTGTCAGGCACTATGTCAGGCAGTGAGGATACAAAGTTAAGAAAAACATGGCAACTGTGCTTAAAAAGCTCATCCTATTTAATAAAGGCTAATATGCAAATCGATCTAAAGGCAGAACAACTGGTAGCTATGATGCACACTGACCACCAGGGGCCAGATACTCAATACAGGAGCTGCCTCCTGGTGGTCAGTGCATTCCTACAGCGGGGGCGCCGCTCAGCCAGAAGCCCTAAGCTGGGCTCACAACTGGCGAGAGCAGTGGCAGAGGTGGGAGCCTCTCCCACTTCCACAAAAGTGCTAAGGATATCCGACTGCCAGCGGGGAGTGGGCCTAAGCCATCAGTCGGACATTCCCCGAGGGTTCCAGGACTGTGAGAGGGCGCAGGCTGGGCTGAGGGACCCACCCAAGCGCTTGAATTTTGTGCACCAGGCCTCTAGTTTTATATAATTTAGGAGGCAGACATAAATAACTCACCTTGACCCAGTGGGATAAGTGGAACAATTATGAATGAAGAAAAGGAAGAAAAGCAGGTATAATTTCACTAAGATGGGTTAGAGAAAAGTCTTGGAAATGGTCAGTGTAGAAAGAGAAAATCTTTTTTTTTTAACAAAGGAAATTCCAGAAAGAAATGACATCAGTCTTAGACTAGAGATAGGATTTGAACTGCGTGGGAGAAAGGAAAGAATGCCATTTTTGTTTTTGTGGTCATTATCTCTTCTACTCATCTCTGCTGTTCCTCCATCCCAGCTTCTTTCCTTTCCTCTCCAAGTTGAGACTGAGAATATCAACCTTTCATTTTCCCCCTATTTACAAGGGTGGATTTAAGAAGTTTATACAGTTATTAAAAAGTGTGGCATATAAGATAAAGTTCATTTTATAAACTTATCAATAGGTAAAGGGCTCGTTGAAAATATTTACCTGGGATGATATTCCAGAATCCGAACATGAGAACTGTTCTGATCCTCGGCAGAGCTGTTCATGTGTGTGACTCGCTCAGATCGGAGTAGTGAGATGAGTTAGAAGGACTAATCTTCTGACTGTTGTGTTTCAACCTGAAGAGCTGTGTGAAAGAAAATGCTTAAAATATTTGTATATTTCTTTAAAAGTTTTTAAATGTAAATGCTTTTTCATAAGATAATAACAATCTATAATAATAAAAGCATAATATGCTAATTAGACCAGACGTCCTTCTGGACGTCCTTGCAGATGACCTTCGGGATGAAGCTGGGGCTACAAGGGAAGCCCAGGTCCTGGGTACCAGAGGGAAGCTGGTGCCGGCAGCCGAGGGAAGGAAGGCCTACTCTTGCACGAATTTCGTGCATCGGGCCTCTAGTAAACTATAAGCACCAATGTTTCCATTTGGAGAAGAAATACATGATACCTTAGGAATTTAGCTGGATCTCAAGGACTTTTACATCTTATCATAGTCCCAAGCACATTTTTATGGTTAACAGTCACTTAAGATAAATTCTTCTCAAAGGTGAGGGTATCTACGTAGACTGCATGTCTTAGGAAAGTGTATATATACATATATATATATTGGTACACACAAATACTCACACTTGTTTATGAGATATGAAGAAAGAGGAGGTCAGCGCTCATACGGAGTATCATTCTGTAGGGGCTATAGCGACACGAGGCACTAACAAGCACTTATAAACTTCTTATTGGTTTCCTATTAATTTGGGCCTTAAATTCTCCCAGAAGTTTTCCCCAAATCTCTTATATATTCTAAAATTAGTGGCAAACAAATGGAAAAGTCCGGTTCTTTAATCATTATTACTCTTTTTGAAATACTACTGAACCATTTCACTTAATCCAGTGCCCTCTGTATTCCCATTTTTGTACCCCTGAGATATAAAATGTCTTTTCTGCTCTCCTGTATGAATTCTCCCGATAAGTATTCATGGTTATTTTTACATGTTATCCATTTCTCTTCAGCAATGATAATAAGTTTTCTGTGATTGTTTCTTTATACTATTTAAGCCAATTTAAAAATAATATCTCAATATACCTTTTTTTGCTAAGTAAAACTAGAAATCATATATTTATTTCTGGCTCCCTTTACTCCTAATAGATCAATTTTTAGGCTCTAAGTTTCTTAAGAGATAGCATTTTATATTTTATGGTATAGTTATTATACCCTTATAGCAATTTTGCTTACAAGAAACTACACATCTCTTATATATCGAGGTTGCCTTCATGAACTACAATATATTAATTGAGCTGGTAGAGTAGAAGAGTGTAGCCATTGCATCATATTCTAAAAATAACATTACTGTGCATTAAAAAGAAAACAACAACTACGCCCTAATTATCAAGGAAAAAACTATCCTTCCATCTACCATTAAATAAAAAATAAAGAATGTGGTCTTATGTGAAAAAAGTAAGAAAATATATGCCTCTCATATCTTTCCTACTTGAGCAATTCTTTATATTGTATCTTGAAATTACCAAAGAGTATCTTGCCATAGAAACAAATTAACAAACACTAGGAGAACAATATCAAATTATGCAAAATGTATAATTCTTGAAGCAGGTAAATCCTGTCACCCATAACTAGAGTTTGGGCCAAGAATCAGGGAGAAAAAATGGGGAAAAAATATCAGGGGGTGAACACAAGATGAAAGTTTAACTGGCTTTTTTTGGTTCACTTGTCTTTATGAAAATATGCTAGCCATTTTATACCAAAACAAAATCAGAAAGACAAGGAGAATGAACACACTGAATTTTTCTTCCAGTGACTGGTGTCTGGTGATCCTAAATTCCAGTGATGGTCACACAGTGAGAGGTTGAGTTAATAGAAAAAGTTGGCAGTCTCCCCTTCTCTTGTTTTTTAATCTAAAGTGTGAGAAATGGTCTTATTTTGCTTATATAATCTCCTCAAAGCAGGGCACAGGGGAACAATAAGTTCACATAATTAAAATATTTGATGAGAAAGATCTAGTTGGTTGGGTTTTTACCATGTTTTTCTTGTGTAATGCTATGAGACTAAACACACAGCTTCAAGGTGAAATTAAGTTAAAAGTAACAAAATTATTTTATCATCTTAGTTTACATTCGATAATTTTTTAGTCTACACTAGAACTCTTTATGATATTATTCTGAAGGTAATTAAAAATTTGGTAGCACAATAAACAACTATAATCCCTGCTACTTCCCTCTGTCTGTCTGTCTTTCCCCCATGGATGATTGAAGATTGGTCAAGAGTTTCAGCTAAAGAGATTACCTGAGAAGATTCTAATCAATAAATGACTAGTCAGATTGTCTTCCAACATGAAATCTCTTTGTAGGCCCCAGAGTCCAGATTTCTCCCCTCACTTTTTTATATTCCTCCTGAGCACCACACCAGAGTGCAATGGTGAAAGGTAGTGTGCTGGGATTTTGTGGCAAAAACTTTCAAAATCATTGTTCTGTTACTTTTATCACAAACCCATGTAAAATTTTTCATCGGCCTGCCTTTTGGGGGGGGGGTATTTTAAAAAAGAAAAAAAAAGAATTTCTGATTCCTTATTTTTAAAAAGAAAAAAAAAGATAGGGCACCCTCCAGGTTATATAAGTAACCCAAAATCCTACTCCATCTCCAACGGCCTTAACTGTGCTCATCAATGAAATAAAAATGGCAAGATCTGTGAGTCCTTGAAATCTAAGGGACAGCTACCGCTGTGACCTTGGCAGGCACTTAGCAGTTCCTTGTCTTTACTATTCAGACGGTGATGTGGACTCTGCCTGAGTGATAGGATTTTTTGCTTTTGTTTTCATTTTGTAGCATTGCAATGATGACAGCTACCACCACTACAATCATTTTGTTAACATTTATTGAGCACTTGCTCGGTGCTAGGCAATGTACTAAGAGCTTTACATGGATTATCTCGTTTAATCATTGAAATCACCTAATGAAGTAGGTAAAATCATTGCTTTGATTTTATAGATGAAGAAACTAGGCACAAGAGAGGTGACATAACTTGCCCATGTAACAGGAGTAAATGATCAAGTTTTTTTTTGTGTGTGTGTGTTTTTTTACCACTAGGATTCGAATAAGATTCAGATAAGCTACTGTGATTGTGATTCTTTAAATAACTATAAAGCTGTATCATTATCAGGGTGCAGTTATTAAGAAAAATCATTACTATTGATTTTTCTAATTCTAATTGTTCCACTTAAGTATGTATAAATAATTGCACTAGTTAGTAGGACACATCAATCTGAGCAGTTATTATTTTCAGAAAACAAAAGCTAAGCCTTCAGTAGAATCTATGAGAACACCATATAACAAGCTGTTTTTAAAACCCTCTTACTTTCCCATCCCAAAAAGAAATGATAACAGACATGAGCAGTTTACTTGGTATATTGGTTTACTCATTTTTAATCTTTCCGCCTACAGTGAACACAGTTCTCATAAATGACAAATCTAAACCCTTATGAGAGAGGAATTAATATTATTAATGCTCTCATATAAAACTGCCACAGAGAAGATGCCTCAGCTACAATCGTACAGCGTTCGTCAGCGGTGATTTATAGTGTCTTTAAAATAGGTAACTTTATCAGAATTGGCCATCTATTCTTGGTTTTAAAACATGTGGACCGGCCAACAAGAAGGAATCAGGTGAGCAGAGACTGCAGGATGAAGGCAGCAATAATAGACCATCAATTCATGAGCCCCTCTTGTCAGAAGATTGCAGTGTCCTTTACAATCACAAATTTATAAGCCTCATAAATTGCCGGCTGCAAGGGGTGCTATCTGTTTAATTAAAGTGTCAACTTGGTGATTATGTAACTTTGTAAGGCGAGTGGAGGAGGTGGCGGATGGCCTGGTTTCTGAAGGGAAGCCAGCTCTTGAACTGAAGGAGGCAGTGCTGGGCACACAGGAGGCCAGGGATTGAGGGTTGTCCAAACTGGATTGCATGTGCCTTGATGGCTAAACGGTCCATTTATATTTAGTGTTGCATCATGAGAGCATTGTTTTGAGGAAGGAAGGAGGAGTTCAATCGTATTTTTCAGTTAGCAAACTTTTCCCATATCTTTGAACCCCTCTTTTTCTCTCTAAAATATTAAGCGTGGCTCTCAAATCTTGTGGGATCTTGCTAAAAACATGTACTTTTGATATGAAGACTAGAAGAACATTACCAAGGAGTCTAGTACATTCAACTTGGGTGAAAGGAGATATCAAAACAGCCTCTTTGATTTCTCTGACCAGTCTCTTTATTTTTGATAACCAGAATCTCTGTTCTTTCTATGCCTATGTTTTATTCATTTGTAAAATGAGTGATGATTATGCCATCTACATGCTAAAAATGACAATGAGATAATAGAAAGTCCTCTGAATGGAGTTCTTATAAAATCAGGAAGAAATTTGGTATTATAATTTGATAGTTTCTGAAATGGCAAGTTAGGTGTAATAGGTTTTTAAATTTGAAGACTATTATGTTTAAATTTATGATGACTCTAAACTGAGTTCCTGGAACTAAATCCATAAATTGAGTAAATAGTAATATAAGAATGAGCTTTTCTGAAAAACTATGTCCAAAAGTATTTCAGTTCCCAAAGCCTAGAGTTTTAATGGATATATCTTAAATTATTTAGATTGCTGATTCTAAACCCATAAAATAATACATTATAATTTCAAAAATCACACTAGAACTATTTTTCTACTCCATCCTAATAAGTCAGATTTTAATCTTATGTTAAATTGTGTCATTATAAATTTTATATGTCTGTGTTGCACCAGACCCATGCACATTCCTATAAACACAAATAGATGTCCAAATTAAAGTACAACAAAAGTAAAAGAACAAACATCTATTAAACTTCAGTAACTATTAGTAGGTTTGCTGGCATTTATAAAGCAAAAGATATGTTCAAATACCAAAAACAATAAAGACTGAGTTACTGCTATGCTCCCTCTACAAGACTATATTTAGAATTTTGTAGAAACTTATGTTAACCATAAATTTTCAGTACTTGAGGACTGTTTTATTATTCTTAATGTTGTTACAACTTTGAAAATTCAACCACATACAACACTACAAGAGAAGAAAAATATAGATACTAAAGGATAATATGTGATAGAGCTTGTGAACAGGTAAAAACATGAAATCCCAAAGGAAACTGATTGCATATTAAAAAGATGGTATGTATGAGACTCTTGTTTGTTTGTTTGGTGTTCAGAAATGTGATTGAACAAAAATACTGGCACTAAAAAAACTTCTTTTCTTTTCCTTCCTTCCCTCCCCCTTCAAAGTATGAAGATTAAAGTTTAAGTTGTAGTCTGGGCATCATTTTTTATCCACTCTCTAAAGTAATTTTATATTTACAAGTTTATTATTTAACAATAATAATTATATTAAAGATCATTTTATATAGAGCTCACAAATAAACCTGTTCTTGGTATAGCATATTAAAGGGTGTTAGCAAGTGGGGGAATATAAAGTTTATAATTCTTCACAGAACTTCTACCCATTTAGAAATGTTTACTTTACAAGTCCATTTCTCCAAATTATGGCACAATTTTTAGCATTAAAATCAACATAAAATCTAGACACTGCTTGAGATCTACACAGTTTGCTAGCAAAAATAGAATTTCTGTAATAGAACTGCTTTGTCCTCCAAACCCTTGCCTACGCATGATTCCTCTCTTAACTATAGGCAGTAAATGAAAACTATAAATATGAAACCACAATGTACTTAGTCCTGAAAACTAAAGGTACAAGTCTCATTTTTTAAAAATTGAGAACAATGTTATTCATCAATATAAAGACAAAAACAGTCAAGAAATGTACAATCTCTTTAATTGTATATTGTCTATCAGCATGCTTTATGAAACATTTATGAAACAGCTATGAAATTTAGGAATGAGGAAACAGGATTGGGTTTTGGCCTCTTTCTTTAATCTGATTTGTGGCCTTAATGAGCTAGTCCAAGCCCTATTTTTGTGGTAGTAATTTCATTTAAACTTAACTAATAGATATTAACTAATCTACACTAATAAAAGAGAAACATGCAAATTAACCATCACTCCACAACTCCACTACACCCACCAATCAATCAAGAGCGAGTATGCAAAGTAACCTAACTAAGATGGTGGTGGCCATGGAGCTGGAGTGAGCAGGAGGCTTGAGTTGCCCCCGGTGATGGAGGAAGCCAAGCTTCCCGCCTGCACTGGCCGGCCCTGGGCTCCGCTCAAAGCTACAAAGTTTCAAATATAGAAGATAAATCCAGATACCTGCTTCCAGCCTGTCCTGGCCTCTGCTCAAGGAGGTGCTGAAAAAAAAAAAAAAAGAAAAGAAAAAAAGGAGAGGCTGGGAGCTTGGGTCACCGGGGGATGTGGCCAGTCTGAAAATGGCCATCAATCCCTAACCCAGGCTGGCCAGGCACGCCAGTAAGGACCTCCACCCTGAAGGGGATGTGGCAAGCCTGCAAACAGCCCTCAGCCCCTCACCCAGGCTGGCCACACCCCCATGGGGTGAGGGTTCCCGCTAGGGGGCTTGACCAGCCTGCAAACACCCATCAGCCCCTCACCCAGGCTGGCCAGGCATCCCAGCGGGACCCCCACCCTGATCCGGGACACACTTCAGGGCAAATCAGCCCGCCCCCACCCATGCACCAGGCCTCTATCTATACTAATAAAAGGATAATATGCTAATTAGATTGGGAGACCTTCCAGGAGACCTTCCAGACATTCTTCTGGACAAAGCCATAGTGGTGGAGTCGAGGTAGAGGCAGTTAGAGGCCAAGAGGGGAAGGCAGTTATGGGTGATCAGGCCAGGATGGGACGACAGTTGTGGGTGATCAGGCTGATGAGGGGTAGGGCCGTTGGGGGTAAGCATACCAGCAGGGGGGGCCAGTTGGAGGCGAGCAGGCCATCAGTGGGGGTCAGTTGGAGGTGATCAGGACTGCGGGGGGGTAATTTGGAGTGAGAAGGCCAGCAGTGGGGCAGTTGGGGGCAAGCATACCAGTGGGGAGGTAAGGTTGGAGACAAAGCAGGGCCAGCAGGGGGGGGGCAGTTGGGAGCGAGCAGGCCAGCGGGGGGGGCAGTTGGGGGCTAGAACACTGGCACGGGGGACAGTTGGGGGTGATCAGGCTGGCGGGGGGCATTTGGGAGAGAGCAGGCAGGTGGCGGGGGGCAGTTGGGGTTGAGCAGGCCAGCAGGCAGAATAGTTAGGGGCAATCAGGCAGGCAGGCAGGCAGGCAGGCAGGTGAGTGGTTAGGAGCCAGCAGTCCCGGATTGTGGGAGGGATGTCTGACTGTCGGTTTAGGCCTGATCCCTGTAAATCGGCAGTAGGATATCCTTTGAGGGGTCGCAGATTGGAGAGGATGCAGGCGGGACTGAGGGACAGCCCCCCCTGCCCCCACATGAATTTCGTGCACCAGGCCACTAGTATTATATAATAACAAATAGATATTAACAAATCAATTTTTTTCTTTGGGCTGTTTTGCTTATTTTTCTCCTGAAATTCACATAAGCTCCTTTGAAGGGCCCTGTGTATCTATAGACACAGCATTACTAAAACAGTCCACCTCCCTCTCTTAATAACCATGGCCACAGAAATCGCATTGCATGTGTAGCCAGTTGCTCGGTACTGGAGAGAGGGTGGCAGGAGGGTTTGCTTCTT
Source organism: Myotis lucifugus (assembly GCF_000147115.1). Lineage (NCBI taxonomy): Eukaryota > Metazoa > Chordata > Mammalia > Chiroptera > Vespertilionidae > Myotis > Myotis lucifugus. The sequence goes on from NW_005871101.1 coordinate 4,274,480, forward strand.
TCTCAAAACAACCATCATCAGTAACACGGGCTGCATGACTTGACATTTTTAAATGAAACTTAACCTGGTAATGCTATCTTTCCTGGTTGGTTTGCTTCCTCTCAGATAATGTGAGAGAAAGGCAGGTGACTTTTACAATTTCATTTTCTTACCTTTCTGACAGGTCCTGCTGGTGCAAAAAGTTCCTGTGGCCTTCATAAAGCTATTTTTCTGAAGACATTTTTCATCCCGTTTCCAGGAGGGCATATGAGAGCTGTCCCATCAAGAATCTGCAGTCTCTTCTGAGGGTCTTCCATGTAGTCACCGTGACCAAGGAAACAAGGTGTAACCTAGCAACCTGGCCCATCAGGAGGCATGGTTACCAGTCTCATCAAAGGAATCCCTGTGCTCCTGGGACAGAGTGACAGTGAGCATTGCTTCCAGGGAGTTGCCCACACTGCGGTTTCATGGAACCTTGACCGCGGAAACATAAATGACAGCTGTGGGAACAGACAACCATAGCATCCCTTAAAAAGTTCGCTGTCCTCAGTTCCGTTATTTCTTGAGTGGCTTGCATCTGCCTTGGGTTTAGATGAAGCTGTATTGGTGCAACATATCCCTCAGTATTTACCAGTAGTTTCTTGTTTCTTTTCTGTAGTTTCAGAACCAGCAGAAGGAGCAAAAGGGAAGTTACCTAATTCGTGCTTGAACCTTGCTCCAATAAAACTTCTTAGAATTGCAGACAGGGAATGCTGCCTTGTTCAGTACAGGAAAGAAATAATAGGTTTTTTTAAATGCAAAGTTTTACAACTTTTCACAGAAAACGGAGAGAATATCACATTATATTATATACTCAGTTATGGGTCCAACAAGTCTGCTCAGAGTGCCTGCTCTGGGTATCGTCAGCCCGGTGGATTTTTAACATCATGAGCTGATAAAATTAAAGTCCTCTAAACCTGGGACTTGCACATTTCCTTTCCCTGAAAGAGAGAAATGTTAGCTGTGTTTTGGAGGACTGAGAAATTGTTTTTTGCCAAATGTGTCTCCTCCCGGAAACACTCACTTCATAAGTGTTTAAATATTTCCACAGTCTGAACTGCTTCAGGGAACAATACATTTGAGAAATCTTTTTTTTTAAATTTCTTTATTGGTTAAGGTATTACAAATGTGTCCCCATCCCCTCATCTCAAAATAAGATATTTGGCATCTTGTTCCAAGATATCTTGGGAAAACCATCATGTTTGCCTTCGTTTTTATTTCTTTTTTCTCATTCCACCTTCATTTGGCTTCTCTGTGAGAAGTCCCGTGAGGATATACAGATGAGGAATTTATAGCCTCTGCCTTCAAATACCTTGCATGCTATCAGCTATAAACTTTATAGAAGGTGGTATACAAACATCTAACTTTTTTTCCTTGTTTCTCAATTTATTCAAGTTTTTAGCCACCATTTCTGACCAGGAAAAAAAAAATTCTTACTCTTTCTACTCCAAGTAACTCAGAATCTTCTGTATTTAAATGTGGTCAATCAGGATTTAAACTTAATCGGTGAATGATCTCTATTCAAGACAAGCTATGTAATTTTTGGGCCCCATTGCAAAATGACAGTGCAAGACCTCTTGTTCCCAATTATTAATAATTTTAAGACAGCAAAGCAGAGCATACAATCAAGCATAAAGCCCTTCTGCACATGGGACCCTATACAGATCCCAGGACATGCATATGATAAGACCGTTCAAATGTTTTTACTTTCCCTCTACCGAAGTGTACGAGGACAGTTTGACACTTTTACTTGTAGATTACTTTCCAGGGAGAAGTCCTCATACACATCAGAATCTTCATTTAGTATTTACATTATGTATTCCCATTCGTTCCATCATTGTCCATTACTTATCACTCTGGGGTCTGTCTGTTTAGAGTTCCTTCTCAGTTATTTTATTCACATGGTGTATAATGGTACTTTCTCTGACTTTATTGCAAATCCATAAATTTCATTTTTTTACTCTGGCAAGTGAATAATATTTTGGATGCATAAAAGATTCTTCATGCCCAGACCTTTCTCTTGGAAGTATATATTGACATTAATCCACTACCTTCTAGTGTGCTGTGTTGCAAAATACAGTTCAAATGACAGTCTGATTCATTTTTCTTTGTATCTTTTTTTATCTTGAAGTTTATAGGATTTTTCTCTTTGCACCTTAATTTCAGTTATTGCAGCAGGATATGCTGAGTTATGTGACTTTTCTCTTCAGCAGTGCCTAATACTCAGAATAAAAGTTCTGAGGATACAGCTTTCTTTAGACTTATTCTTTCATCAGCTCAGATACATTTCTTTTTGTTTTTTGTTTATAAATAAGCTCTCCATCTGTTCTTTGCTCCTGCTGGAACTGATATTGCCCATAGAGTAGGTCTCATGGATCTGTGCACACATTTGCTTGCTTACTTTCTCCATGATTTCCTTCTCTGCAAATTTCTCTGTCTGCCCTTGATCTTCCAATTCAGATTTTAATAACCACTCTTCCATTTTTCTACAAAACTTTTAGATTAAAAGATCATGATTTTTATTTTATTTTCTCAGTCCAGCAGGCAAATCTTCTTTGGTGTTCTTGCACCGCTTTACTTGAATTCTTCATAGATTTTCCAGCATAATTTCTCTGAGGAGCCTCCTAGACTAGTGCTCTCCTTGTTCTCTTTCTTGCTCTGGATTCTCCATCTCCTTCCTCTGGGCTCAGGCCACCAGTGGTATTCCAAGAGCAGGGCAGTGGGAATAGTGTGCCTCTCATACCAGCTGTTAAGAGGCTGGAAGTTGGACATGCCAGTGTGGTTGGTTCTAGCAGAGCCTTCCTCTGGGTTGCAGACTGCCAACTCCTTGTTGTGTTGGAGAGAGAGAGAGAGAGAGAGAGAGAGAGAGAGAGAGAGAGAGAGAGAGATTTGTTATTCCACTTATTTAGGCCTTCATTGGTTGATTCTTGTATGTGCCCTGACCAGGGATTGAATCTGCAATCTTGACATGTTGTTAAGAAGCTCTAGCCCAACTGAGCTACCCAGCCAGGGTCCACCAAAATTTTTTAATTAATTGTTTTTATTTTTTCAAATAAGGTAGCTGAAAGCAAAAACAAGAAAAATACTATTTGCTATAATTATCATTTCTAAAATGAAAAGATATATTAGCTAATCCAAATAGAAAAAAATACTATCTTAAAATAAAGACTATTTCTTTAAATTAACAAAACGTCTCTTTGTAAAACGCTACTAAGTTATTGTTTATTTTTCCTTGTTGGCCCTTGGCTTTGCTGACACTAACTTGTGGACCAGGCTAAGAGTCTTTCAGAGTCACTGCTCCGGTGTCCGTTCTAGAGAAGTAATCTGGCTGCCAGAGTATGAATAAAGGAGTAGGAACGGCCTATTTATTCAGTAGATTTATAATCTTGAATCTCAAAGCAGGCCATAGGGCGTGTCATACTAATATAACTCATGTGCTTTGATATGATAACATCATCTGTACACAAGGGATTTATGTGAACTATGAAGGAAGACTTTCTTATTTTCAGATAAATAATGGGGTGAGTTAACAGCTCAACTCAGGGGCCTAAAATATGAGGACAAGATGGTTCTGATAAAAGGTACAAGAGAATAAACTAAGCGATATTCGGGGTTGCCATAAGTCTCATGTAACAGTACTGCTGATTCTGCGAAACGTAACATTTTTCTCATACATACATCACCTTGTTTAGACTAACTGATAGGTTCTAAAGATTTTTCTTTCTACAGTAGAAAAGGCAGCTAACCAAATGCCAATGAAATTTACTTTTAAAATTTTTATTCACCAAAAAATGATATAGTCTTGCAAGGGCTCTACGTCATTTTGCAAAGGCCGTTAAAATTATTGATATTTCCCAGTCATAATGAATTGCTTCTTTAGGGAAAAGGAGATTAATAAATGTTAACATTTAATAAAGCCATTGTGTACTCTATACTTATTTTATTTCACTCTAGTTTTAATCTCCAAATTTTTGTTACTATACTGATGCTAGCATATATCACATAAACTTTTAAAAACAGCTTATTCCTGGAAACTTATAACGTTCTTATTACTTTTCCATGTGAAGTCAGTTAACCTGCCATTACCAGTGAAAACACTGTCAAATGGACATTGACAATTTCTAACAATAAGACTCCATTTCTGACTTTATTGGATTGGATGCCCTAGACAACTACCTTGCTTTATGTTTTAATGTGAGATATCTAGTCGGGTAGAAAGAAGTCTAAAGGCATCAAGTAATTTTATTGACTCTGAAATCATTTTAATTAACTGAAATTGCCATATTGCCTGGCAGCTCAGAGAGAAGTGATTAAAAAGAATTATGATAAAGACCAAACAAAAATCAAGTTATATTTATATTAAAAATAATTTATTCTTGTTTTCTTCAAAGACCATGCTATTGTTCACTCCATTTTCTAATGGCAACATTTGACAGCATGAATATGTTGAATAATGCCCAGACCCGGTGGCTCAGTGGGTTGGGTGTTGTCCTGTGCACCAAGAGGTTGCTGGTTCAGTTCCCAGTCAGGGCACATGCCTGGGTTTTGGGTTTGATCCCCAGTAGGGAGCATGTAGGAGGCAGATTACCAATGTGTAGCTCTCACATTGATGTTTTTCTCTCTCCCTCTTCCTTCTTCTCTCTAACCAGGGCAAAGAATAAAGGTCACATGGTTAAATCAATAGATTTGTAAAAAGAATTTGACAATATCCTACATGCATTTTTTGATGTACCACCTTTGGCAGCTTTTGTGTTTCACCAACAGAACTGAGTAGAAGATGCGAGACAACAAAGCCAAAAATATTATCTATCTGACCCTCGATAAAAAAAAGTTTGTCTATATTTCTTTAGATAACACATAGTTCTCCAAGAAACACAAATGTATTCCCCTGTGAAGATGTAGATTTTCCTCTTTATTTTTTCTTTTTAGGTCTTTTGCTTGATTTACCCCATTTTTTCCTTTCTGTCATCCAAGATTCTTTCCTGTGTCCCCTCTTTAACTCTTTGTCCTTTAAATAGCCATAACATGAAACTAAAATATAATATTTAAAAATAATTTATTGGATGAATTTTTATGTTTCTTCTTAAATCGAAAGTAAAAATACATCTTCTTTATTCTCAGCACATCCAAAGCCCTAAGAGTCTAAAGTTAATTGGCAGTCACTTTTCACCATGTTGTGAACATATGCAGTAGGTCAACGACTGACCTTTGGAAGGAAAGGACTCCTGACCTGAGAGAGGAGGATTGGGAGTGAGAGCAGTTAGTTGCCATCCCCACTGAGAGTAAAAAAAAAAGGAACATTTGATTACATTTCAGTAAGAATTGCAAAAGTGACTTAATGTAGTCCTTTTCTGTGAATAGTTCTCTACTTCCACTGCTGTGTGGATAAAGCAGTGTGAAGTTTGGATTGACTCCTCAAAGTGTAACATCAGCATTTTAAAATATAAACGTACAAATGTAATATGATATATAGTATATTATATCATAGATACAAAGTGTCAGCATTTTTAAAACCACAATATTCCCATGCAAGGAAATTTTTTCTGCTACCCTCCCCTGCTAATTCTCTTTTGCCTCCCTAATTCTTCCTATTCTATTTTATCTTTTCATCTCTGTACATGCCTTAAATGTCATTTTTATCAAGATATATTGTCCTTGATCTCTTCTCTTCTCTGTAGACATTCTCTGTCTGAGCACTCTCATCTATTACTTTCATTTTAACTACCAACTAATGATTCTCAGTCTAGATCATTAACTGTGAAATCTAACTAAAGCTACAGACATTACATGCATATATGCATAACTCATGTATTACATTGATATCTCTAACTTAGTCTTATTGGGTCAAACTCAATATAACATCTCCAAGTTCACCCCATAAACTTATTTCTACATTCCTCCTCATCAAGCAACCCACGCTCCTGTACACACATTTTCAATCAATTTTAAATGTGTTTCATTGCTTGAAAGGGTAATGATATCTGCAACTTTCATTGAAATGCATAAAAAAGATGAATAGATGAATAAATTGAGAGATAAATAGATGGGTAGGTATCTAATAAAACAAAAATAATGAGTTAATTATAAAATTGTGTGGTGGTTAGGGATGCTCACTGTACAAAGCTTTAAACCTTTTTGTATGTTTCAAATTTGTTTTCATTAAAAGTGTTAACAAAATTTATTTCAGTTTACTCTCAAATTATCTTTAGTGACCACCACTTTGCCCTACGCCCTCATCATCTCTCACCTAAATAGTTTCCTTGGTGTTCCTGCCATCATGTTTGTCCCATTAGAATTCAGTGATGGTGAACTTATGACACGCGTGTCAGAGGTGACACGCGAACTCATTTTTTTGGTTGATTTTTCTTTGTTAAATGGCATTTAAATATATAAAATAAATATCAAAAATATAAATCTTTGTTTTACTATGTTTGCAAATATCAAAAAATTTCTATATGTGACACCGTACCAGAGTTAAGTTAGGGTTTTTCAAAATGCTGGCACGCTGAGCTCAAAAGGTTCGCCATCACTGCATTAGATACTCCCAGATGAAAGTTCTCTAAAATGTTGTTACTCAAAGTATGATCCACAGACCAGTAAACGTGCCACTTGGAAACTTGCCAGCATCCAGCCAGCAAGTCACCTGGGAGCTTGCTGGAAATGCAGGACCCACCAGAGGTACTGAATCAGGATTCACGGTTAAGAAGATCCCCAAGTCATTTGTATGAACTTTTAAGTATGAGAAACACAGCTCTATGTGACATCTGGGTTCTATATTATTCCCTTGCCTCAAACACATCAGTGGCTCCCCATTGCTCACAGGGTGATGCCTAAGATCTTTAGCATGGTACACAAAGGTATCCGTGTTGTGGGTAATGTCTACCTCAAAAACCTCATCCCTTACCACTATCCCTATTCCTTCTCCACCCACAGGGATTTACCTAATGCTCATGCTTACCTATTTTGAACATTTTTATTATTTCCAAGGCATATGTGTCTTGTCTCATTCTCTTTCCCTTTCTGTAACACTCTCCCTGTGCCTTAACCCTTTGCCTAACTCTGTCCTAATTGTCCTTCAAGACAATTTAGTCTGCATTGCTCCCTTATTACTTTATGCATATATTTATTGTATCCCCATGTTATAATATTTTTCAAGTAAGAATGGATTTGTTACTTTTCCTATTAGGCCATGAACCTCAGAAAGCAAAATAGGCTTTATTCATGATGATATTCCCAAGTCTTTGCATAGTTCTTATCACAGATGTGAGATATTTAATAAATGTTTATTGAACTGAACCCAAAAGAAGGTGACCATTGTAGAAGATGTAATTCAATATGGAGTGGTGGTTCAGAAAGTGACTGCTATAGGATAAACAAACAAGTAAAAACAATATTATTAGAGCTATAGTCATTTAACTATATCTACCAATTTACTAATCTATGGTGAGTTCTTATATCTACTTTCCAGATCTCTGAGTTTAACAGAATAAAACAGCTATTTGATTAAGTGTATGTATCCTGAATTAAAAATAAAAGACATGCAGATTCACTGAGCATAAATATTTACTGAGCATCTTTAAGATGAAGCTAGTCTTATTGAGATGTAACATTGCTTTTATTACACTTAAAGAGATTTTCTAAGAGAGTTATAGAAATTATATTTTATCAATTTTCATGTACAATGTCATGTTAATCAACAAAGATAATGAAATGTCATTTAGATATTCATCAGGCAATCAGTCATCTGTAAACAAAGCATATTTCATATCTCATTTTGACCTTTGCTTGTGATATTATTACAACTAAATAGAGGATTAAATATTTTGTCTATGTACCTTCTTAGTAAGGTAAATCAGAGTTGAAAGTAAAAGAATAAAAACTTTAAAAATTCTTTCAATTTAAGCTCTAATCTTATTTGTCCTCCAATAAAAAGCAGTTTTGAACTTTATTAGTAAAACATTTTTTAAAATTTTGCATTTAAGTATGTCAGTGGAATTCATCAATCTTTAAAATAATTTTAGATGCTAATCACATAGAACTAAATTATTATTATTATTATTACTGTTATTATTATTATTTGTTAATCCTCACCTGAGGATATTTTTCAATTTATTTTTATAGAGTGGAAGGGAGAAAGACAGAGAGATCAAAACATTGATGTGAGAGAGACACATTGATTGGTTAGCTTTGCACACGCCACGACCAGCATCGGGGATCAATCCTGCAACTGAGGTACATGCCCTTGAGCGAAATCGAACCTGGGACCTTTCAATCCATAGGCCAACACTCTATCCACTGAGACAAACTGGATAAGGCTAGAACTAAATTACTTTATATAAAACTAATAAACTGAGAAATTTAGATACTTTTTTCCAATCTCCATCCTTCCTTTCTTTTTTCTTCCACACTATTGAGCAATTAAATTGTGTAAAACATCATGTTATGCTAGCTTCCAGGAATATGAAGATAAAGCATCCTCTCATTCATTCCACAAATATTTAGCACCTTCTGTGTTCCAGGCACTCTTTTAGGCCTTGGAGATACAACAGTTAATGGACAAGCTCCTGTGCTCTTAGAGTTTATATTCTAGTGGGTGACAGACAACAACAAGTAAACGAATGGGTAAGGAATACGACTTCTGACAGGTGCTCCGGAAAACATAAAGCAGGACAGTGGTATGGAGCGTGTAGGGTGAGGGAGCAGGGCAAGGATGCCGTCTTAGATAGAAGAGCAGGAAAGTTCTCTTTGAGAGGACAACATCTGGAGAGAGAACCAAAAGACCTGAAGAGGTGACCAATTTGAAAATTGGGAGTGAGGAGAGAGATTCTTGGCAGAGGGAACAGCAAGTATAGAGACTCCATGTCTGAGACCGAGTTGGGGACGTTTCGAGCAACAAAAAAGGCAAAGCTCTTTGGAACACAGGGGCCAAGAGCAGTGTGGTAGGACAGAAGGCCAGGAGGGCAGGCGTGATCAGATCACTTGATGAGTTTGGATTTTATTCAAAATGTGCTGGGAAACCATTAAAGAGACGTAAGCAGAGAGTTTGTGAAATAAAGGTCATTTGGACTGCCGTGTGGGGAAGGAACCACAGAGAACAAACAGAAGCAAGGAGTTTGGTTGGGAGGTCATGGCAGCATTTCAGGAAATAAGTAGTAGTGTCTTAGATTTCTCCCCACATCGGTAGAGAGAAGTGATTGAATTCGAGATATATTGCTAAGCTGTGTTTTGTTTAGAGTTAGAGGAATTGACAAAAAATAATCAGAGAAGACTCCTGTGTCCAGTGATGGAGTGAATAGTGAGTTAAGATGGCTAGAGGGGGCAGAAGCGTGTGGGGGACGTGGAGCGTTAGATATAAAATACCTTTATACACCCACCTGGAAGGGCCAGGCAGTGAGTTTGATTATGTACAACCTGAGCTCAGAGGACAGGTCAGGGCTGCAAGTATAAATTTGGATATAATCCCTAAGAGATGATATTTAAAGCCCAGTGACTGAATGATATCACTTAAGGAAGAAATAAATAAGAGAAGCCTTCAGGGTGACCCAAATCACACTATTAATAGAGGAAGACTGGGAAGACACCGCCAGTGATGTAGGAGGAGCCCCAGGAAGCAGTAAGGCTCCATGGGCATATGCAGCCACACAGCACCTCGAACTCAGAAAGGCCCCACACTTGGTTGCTCCACTGCCATCAGTTCTTAACAATTTTTATCTTTGGGTTTGTGTTTTGTAAGGGAACTTTGATGGGGCAGTGAAGCATGCAAGCGAGGAGAGTGAGGAGAGAAGATATGTGCAAAATGCCTATCCTCCATTCCTTGCTACCCATTCACCTCCGTGATGCCCCATGAACACAGAATGCCAGTGCAGCCACCAAGCTAGGGTTCTCCGTGAGACAGGCTCGACGCAAGGCCAGATCAGCATGTTACACCCACAGCAGAGCAAGCGGTGGTGTCGGTGCTGACCACCTCAGGAGGCTGTGCTTTCTGTTCAAACCAGAATGTGCTTTTAGAGAAGGAAGAAGGCAATGGTGACCCAAGAAACATGAACAATCAGAACCTGATCATATCCTTTCTTTTACGTGACTTCCCTGTATTAGCCAACTACTTGCACTGAGAATGGTAACGTACAGGGAAAGGGAAAGAGAGCAACCCATAGGTCCTTTTCCTTCCAGTCCTTCCCTATGCGCCCATAAGCCAAAGATAGAGAGCGGTGATAGCATGGGTGCATGTCAAGAAGTGAGCCAGGCTGGCGTGGCTCAATGGTTGAACATTGACCTATGAACCCAGAGATGACAGTTCATTCCCGATCAGGGCACATGCCCAGGTTGCTGCTCGGTCCCCAGTGGGGGACGTGTAGGTGTAAGCTGATCAATGATTCTCTCTCATCATTGATGTTTCTATCTCCCTTTGCCTCTCCCTTCCTCTGTCTAATCAATAAAAAAAAGTTTTTTTAAAAAAAGAAGTGAAATAATAATAGTTGAATTTGTTTTGTGCAGCATTTCACTCTTCTCTGAAGAATGAAATATATATGCATCTATGAACTACAAAATAGGAACTGTGTCATTTATGAGCTAGATACTCTTATATTTCTATTTAAATCCGGCATTACACAATGGATCTTCCTCCATATTATTAACATAAAAATAAAACTAGTTCCTTATGTAGTAGCTTAAGTCAGGCACTAGATGGCAGATGTTACCATAGTCAACCAATCCTTTCATGAAAGAAAACTGGATACAAGATCACTTAGAATTATGAGCTATAGAAACATAAACTTCTACTGATTGATCATCTCTGTTCTTCCTTCTTTTGAAGAATTCATTTGGTGGGAGGCTGATTTCTTTTTTTTTTTTAATATATTTTATTGATTTTTTACAGAGAGGAAGGGATAGAGAGTTAGAAACATCGACGAGAGAGAAACATCGATCAGCTGCCTCCTGCACACCCCCCACTGGGGACATGCCCGCAACCAAGGTACATGCCCCTGACCGGAATCGAACCTTGGACCCTTGAGTCCGCAGCTGACGCTCCATCCACTGAGCCAAACCAGTTAGGGCGGGAGGCTGATTTCTATGATAGTTTTCCTTGCATAGAGGTGGAAGGATTAAAGCTTTCACCTATATACAAGATGGATGGTTTTGAAAGCAATTCTGGAATTTTATCAACTCCAGAAAATATAAAGTGGAATCACAAAACTGGCTAACAAATTGCATTTGAATGACTGTGAAGATGAATGGCAATGTTGCACTGAAGTGTTTTCAACCAAGACCAAATGAATAGCCTCATGGATCTTATCTCTTACAAAGAAGAAAATTACATAAAGATTGCAAACCAAAGCTAATATATTTACTGGTATGTTGAACTAGTTATATTGCATTAAAAATACTTTTGATATATTGTTTGTTCATTTGATCATTATGTTGGTTATTTATTCCTTACATGGCAGTTTCAAGTGACGAGTACAGGGAGGAAAAAAGAAAAACAACCCTGAGCTGGTAGAATACTGTTAGATCACAGTGTTTAATGTTGTCCCTCCGTTATAAAAATTGAATTTCAGAATCTGCTAGAGATTATGTTTTAATTAACCAAATTGCTTCTGTGGAGTTGCATATTGTTTCTATTTTGACTGATGGCTTTAAATATACTTAAGAAACTAAGGCCTATAAAATGTGAACCTTTATAAGTTTATAATTTTCCTAAGTTGACATACTGATTTTTCCTTATGATAAAGGGGATTTTTTTTCTCTTTGATAATTTCATTAACATTTAATTTTATCAAGATAGCTGTGGATATCCTGTGGTACTATACACCAAATATCTTTTAATCTTTGGTAAATATTAAAACAACAGGAATTGATTGACATAAGAAACTTTAGAACTTAAAAAATAAAGAATCTGGTTTGGAAAATCAACTGAATTTCCTACTGGAATTCTCCATCACTCTCTCTTCCTCGGTTTCATCATGCACTTTCTCCTTGATTTTTTCCCCATCTCTCTGCCTGCCCCTTCTCAGTCTCTTCCCTGGGTTTTTCTTATGCCTGCTTCTTTGATGTTCTTGCTCTCAGCTTTTTATTTATTTATTTTTTTACTCACTCTCTGCTATTGTTTTGGACAGTCTTGAACATTTAATTTACTCCCAATGTTTCACCTACAAGGACTACAATGGTTGCTCTCCAAATCCTTGATGCCAGCAACACATTGAGATTATACTTAGCCTTTGGCATTACACTGCCAAGGTTGCAACTCTGGTTTTGAACACTTAATGGTTTGGTGATCTTGATAAATAACCTCATTGTCTTGGTTTTCTATCTTGTAATTTAAGAATAATAAGAGTCCTAGTATCTGTTGTTAAGTAAGAATGAAGCAATTCATGTAATGCACGTAGCACAGAATCTGGCAAAGTGTAAAGACCTAATAAATATTCCACCTAGAACTTCTTCTTAGAAAATAGAGCTATATCAATTGAATGGCTCTATTCAGATGTCTTATAGAAACTTTAAAATGATATATCCAAATCTAACAAATCAATATCCTCCCAAAATCATTTTCTTTCTTAAATTCCTTACTTAAATTAACAGCAACAACTTCATCTAATTTAATCTCTCTAATCTCTCACATTTATTTCATACCTACATCCTATTGACTCTACCTGGTATATATCACCTGAGTTTATTCTTTCCAGTTACTCCCTATTTATTCATTTATATCTTTTATTCTTTCATTCATTAAGGAACATATTGCCAAATGTAATGGGATCTCGAGAAACGGCAATGAGGAAGGCAGTGTGGACTACTGGGGAAGGCTGACATGAAACAGAAATTACAGGTAGCTCCTATCTCAGCAATTTCTCACCTAGATTATCACAGTTATCCTCCAGTCTCTCCTCCTTTCAGGACATCTGTTAAAAATGGGAGAGGTTTCTCTTTAAAACACAAACCTAAATCTTAAAATATCAGTGAAATAATCCAACAGCACATTTAAAAAAAATCGATATGACCAAGTTGGTTTTATTTGAAGATCGTAAGGGTGGTCCAATCTTAGGAAATTCATTATTATAATTCATTATATCAATGAAATAAAAAGAAAAATATCACATGATTATCTCCATAGATATAGTAGATACACTAGAAAAATTTAATACCCATTCACATTAAAAAACAACAACTCAATAAACTTACTTGACATATTATAATATGTTTATGACATCCCCAACACCTGGGGAAACTATAATGTTTAATATTTAGTATTATGTTGTTTTCCTCTAAAATCAGAAACAAAGATAGTTACTATGTTTATCATATTTAGTATAAGTTGCAAATACTAACCAATGCAATTCTACAATGGAAAGCAATTATGGAATATGAATAGGAAACAAAGAGATTAAAACTTATTTTTTTTTAATATATTTTATTGATTTTTTACAGAGAGGAAGGGAGAGAGATAGAGAGTCAGAAACATCAATGAGAGAGAAACATCGATCAGCCGCCTCCTGCACATCTCCCACTGGGGATGTGCCCGCAACCCAGGTACATGCCCTTGACCGGAATCGAACCTGGAACCTTTCAGTCCGCAGGCCGACGCTCCATCCACTGAGCCAAACCGGCCTCGGCTAAAACTTATTTTTAAAGAGAAGATGCGATTATATATCTGAAAAATTCAAAACACAATAATTAATAAGACAATTTGATAAAGACACAGGTTTAAAATTAAAATGTAAAAATTAATAACAGGTATATACATACATATACATACTTATATGGTACATTCTATATATACATACACACACATATATGTGTTTAAAAATCCAGTTAGAATATATAATTGAAAATAAGACTCCATTTGTCTTAGAAAAGAGAATACCTTGACATAAACTTAACAAGAAATGTACAATACTTATATGAGCAAAACTCTTTGATAAGTTGCTTTTGAAAGATGTATATCTTAGGGAGTGGAAAGACATACCAATTTTAGAAAAGAAAGAGAGAGGCCAACATCATAAAAATGTCAGTTTTTCCTAAATTAAGGGCTGGGAGGAAAAGCCCTATCAGATTTTTTTTAAGTGCTATAAACACTCTATAATTTAAACAATTTAATATTAGCACATTAGACAAAGCAATGGAAAAAATAGAAAATCCAGAAATAGCGGCAATCCCATGTGGAAAATTAGTATGCAATATAGGTGGCATTGCAAATTACTAGGGAAAGATGGACTTTTAAATCAATGTTGTTATGATGACTGGATAGCCATGTGCTGAAAAATAATATTGAATTCATTTCTTGCAATATAAACAAGGATAAATTCCCATCAGGTCAGATATTTAAATCAAGGGAGTGGGGGGAGGGTACCCAAAACAAAAACCATGCATGTATTCATAAAAACATTTGTGAATTACTCTATAATCTTGGGATAGAAAAAATTTGCTAAATATGACTCAAAATCTAGAAGCAATGAGAGAAAAGATTAATACATTTTATTATATAAAAATTTAAGTTTCTTTCATGGTAAAAATATACCACTGGCAAAGTAAAAACACAAATGACTCATACAACTTAACAAAAGGAAGATAAACAATCCAATCAAAAAATGGGCAAAGGACCTAAATAGACACTTTTTGAAAGTGGACATACAGAAGGCCAAGACACATATAAAAACATGCTCAAAGTCACTAATCATCCAAGAGATGCAAATCAAAACAACAATGAGGTACCATCTCACACCTGTCAGAATGGCTATCATCAATAAATCAACAAATGACAAGTGCTGGTGAGGATACGGAGAAAAAGGAACCCTCGTGCACTGCTGGTGAGAATGCAGACTGTGCAGCCACTGTGGAAAACAGTATGCAGTTTCCTCAAAAAATTAAAAATGGAACTTTTATTTGACCCAGTAATCCCACTTCTAAGCATATATCCCAAGAAATCAGAAACACCAATCAGAAATGATATATGCACTCCTATGTTCATAGCAGCACAATTTACTAATCCAATGGCTAAGATTTGGAAACAGCCTAAGTGCCCATCAGCAGATGAGTGGATTTAAAAACTGTGATACATCTACACAATGGAGTACTAAGCCACTATAACAAAGAAGAAACTCTTACCATTTGCAACAGCATGGATGGACCTGGAGAGCATTATGCTAAGCAAAATAAGCCAGTCAGAAAAAGATAAATATCACATGATCCATTTATTTGTGGAATATAATGAACGACATAAAGTGATGATCTGAAATAGATCCAGAGACATAGGAGCATCGAACAGACTGTCAAACCTCAGAGGGAAGGCAGGGGAGTGTGGGAGAAGGGAAGGTAAGAGAATAACCAAACGACTTGTATGCATGCATATGAGCTTAACCCATGGACACAGACACCGGGGGGGGTGAGGGCAGGTCCTGGGTGGGCAGGAGTGGCTGGGGAGAAGTCAATGGGGGGAAAAGGAGACATATGTAATACTTTAAACAATAAAGAATTTAAGTAAAGAAAACACAAATGACAAACTGAGAAAAATTGCAATGTATAGCATGAAAGGTCTACTAAAACATAATACAAAGTTATACCTCATACACAAAGAGCTTCTTATAACATTGTGATGAAAAAGGCCAAGAAAACTGTGGTAAAATGGACTGATCTTCAGAAAATTCATAGAAAAAGAAATGAAAATTGCTATTAACTGTATGAAAAGTTGCCCAACCTCACTGGTCATTTTTGATTGGGTGATTGGTACATGAGTGTTCATTATACACTTGCATATACAAATCTGATCATGCCACTCATCTGGTTGAGAACTTCAGATGGCTTCTCCTAGCCTTTAGGATAAAGCCCTAACTTCTTAGCATGACATTTGAGACTGCTTAAAATCAGAGTTCTAATTGTTTAATCTAATCTCTCACCATGACCCAACTCCTCAACATGATGCTGTGATCACATCAAATGTTTTGTTAATCTCCAATTATGGCATGTATTCTTATATACTTCACTAGAGGCCTGGTGCACAAAATTTGTGCATGGGGGTCCCCTCAGCCCAGCCTGCACCCTCTCCAATCCAGGACCCTTGGGGGATGTGCAATCCCTGGGATCTGGCCTAAGCTGGCAGTTGGACATCTCTCTCACAACCCGGGACCACTGGCTCCTAACTGCTCACCTGCCTGCCTGCCTGATCGCCCCTAACTGCCCCCCTGCCATCCTGATAGCCCCTAACTGCCCCCCACATGCCGGCCTGGTCGCCCCCAACTGCCCTCCTGCAGGCCTGGTCTCCCGTAACTGCAACCCCTGCTGGCCCTGTCACCCCTCACTGTCCCCCTCTGCCAGCCTGGTCGCCCCTCACTGCCTCCCCTGCTGGCCTGGTCACCCTACAAAGCCTGCTGTTCAGTCATTTGTTCGTCCCTCACTAACTCCCCTGCTGGCCTTGTCGCCCCACGCAGCCTGCTGTTTGGTCATTACTGTTAGGGTGTCCTGACCAATTTGCATATTACCCTTTTATTAGTATAAATTGCTCTTGAATCATGATATTTCTGCTCAAAGTGCCCCTTTTTCTGTTCTCTGTGTGGCGGAATCCTGCCAATCTTCCAGACATACTCGAAGTTCATGACTGAACTTGCACTTTGCTTGCTCTGTTGAGTGCCCACAGCATTTACAGGCATCTACTGAAGCCCTTCTTATGCACTCCTGCAGTAACTGGCTTTTCTGTGTGCCTCTGCCATGGGGAAAGGACACTTTCTTGCCCCCATCTCCTTAGTATTTTTAGTGCTTAGCATGATACCTGGCCCCAGAAAGGTATGCAATACATTTGTTGAGTAATGTAATTTTTATGCACTTGCCAAAGAGACTTCAGTGTTTCTTGTAAAAATCTTCTTTCAGGAAAGATGTCAGAGAAATAGAAGCTGGAAAATAAATGTTGTACAGATTCTGTTTACTTAGCACTCTGAGTCTTGGCTATTAGTTGGGACTCTTTCAGTTAAATGACAAAGATTCAACTTTAACTCTGCAAATGGGCAGTTTATTTGGTCCTAAAAATCAAAACTTGGAGAGTAGATTTGGCCTCAGAGTCAGTGGATTTCTATCTGTCTGTCTGTCATCATCTGTCTGACTCGCGCAAACACACACACACACATACACATGCTTCTGCCTATTCCTGATTGCTGCCTTCATCATCTTGAGCCTGTGATCTCCATGAGGCAGGAACTTATTGCAGATAGCTCTGGGCTTATATTCTCATAGCCTTGTAACGAGCAAGGAACAGAGCTATTTCATGCCAGCCCCAGTTAGAAAAACTCCATAAAAGTACTCTGATTCACCTGCGTCCCACATCTATTCCTAGGTTAATTTCCATGACTAAGAAGGTGGAGCATGACCCCAGTTCGGCACCATGCCTCATCCTTGGGGTGAGAGAATGTGATTGGCAGTCTGCATCAGGGACATATTTTGGAATATGAGAGGGGAAGCTCTCCAAGACAGCAAAGATCTTATCTAGGCAAACAAAGGAATAACTCTTTATCACACATGTGAAGAGCAACATCAGATCAAAGGTTGGAAGGAATGTTATATAATTTTTATGACTAAAACTTTCTTATTCCTGATGCATAAATACTGTAGCTCAAAGACATGATAAAAAAAATGTCAGTCAGAATAAACAACTAATCAGGAATTTTATTTGGATGCTTTCATCTTTTCTTCTACTTTCTAATTATTTTTTAAATATTAAGGATCCACCTAAAGAGTAAAATTCTCTAACCTATACTTTCTGTTTGATCCATTTTATTCTTTGTTAACTGTATTCTCTTTATTCTTTCTTTCATCAAGCCTATTTCCCCCCAAACCAAATACAGTATTCAAAAGGAATAAAAAAAGAAAGAGAGAGAAGAGAAAAAGTTTTCTTATCTGTGAATAAGTTACTGCTCAGAGATGTTTTGAGAGTAGAAAAGAAATGGAACAAGTACTTTCATGATATTCACTCTTACCCGGATGTTCTGCCAGCACTTGGGATGCTGTTTTAGGATCACGGTGTTCTATGTCCAGAAAACTGGGGTGCCTGGACAAGTACTAGCACCCAAATTGAGAATTCTGGGAATGGCAATTAAGAAAAGTGACTGCGAGGTGTCATCCTGCTGGCTTGGAAGCCCCAACCAAAAGCATTCTCTTGGGTTTATTTGCTCCATATACATTTATGTGTCCATTATGTGCAAAGAACTGTCCTAGGAACAGTGATGGGCAAGAGAAGGTGTTCAAGAAGTTAGCCTCCATGACAAGAGACGTGGCAAAACTGCTGAGTAGGATTTTGAAATAAATAACTTTCTCTCAGCAAATTAAACCCTTTAAGGTAAAGATATATTTATTTTGCTTATCTGTGGTCTCTGCTTTGCTTCTTACAATAAAACAAAATGAAATGAAAATATATTGGAAAATATGACAGGGTACATCTTGCCTGACATCAGAGGTACAAATGCCATTTCTTTCAATGAGCAACTGTGTGCATTTGGGCAAGTTATTTAATCTCTCTAAGCTTCGGTTTCTTGGCCTGTGAAATGGGGTTAATAACTCGACCTACCCCCAAAGTCATGAGTATTAAATAAGATAAAATATAACAAAGTGGTTAACACTGTGCCTGGAAGATGTGCAAGACAGATTATGTTCATTATTCTTGTTATTCTTATGAAAGAAAATGTCATTTGAGGCCTAAACACACATAAAATCTGGTAACATGTGGTATCTGATCCAGTTTTTTCTTTTCCAGTATTTGCTCAAGTATGAATTCTTTAAACTCTTCCCACTTTATACTGAACCCTCTCATAAGCCACCTAGAGTTCACTGGTATAGGGTCTCCAGGCCTTGAGTTGCTGTTACCTCATGTTTTATTTCTAGTAGAAGGACCTCATAGAACTACAAAACGGCTTCTAATTAGAACCTGCAAACCACGTGACATTGGTCACCATACAACCTTGGATAACTGAAGCCTATATGGTTCCCTGTAATTGAATCTCAAGGGCACCAATAAAATGGTGACTTTTCTCTTTCATCTTTTCCTACATCTTTATTTTTCAAGAGTATTCAGAGCAGAAGTAGTGAATGATGACCGACTCTAGTTGGCTTCTTCCGTTCATCCTTCCACCCCCTCTCCCACCCGCAGTTCTGAATGGGCTCTTAGTCTTCCTTCTACACAATGAGGAGGTTAATTGGTGACTCTACTTCTGCTCAACTGTCCCCCAAATTTTCTGACTGCAACATAGTTTTTCTTTTGAGAGTAAATGTCATTTCTTTCCCTTGTACTAATTTAATTTAAAAAATACATTTTGTTTTATCCACCATAAAGGTTCTCAGCCAGTTCAGATAGTCAATTCTTGAGTTAAGTTTATTTCCCTTGAACTCATGCTTAGGATAGTTTTAAAGAGGAAGTTATACCCTTGTGTTTAGCTATGCAACTGGAAAACCCCCCAGCATAATTATCAGTAACAGATTTCTTGGAAAACAGAATTGATGGCTCTCTAAATATGGAACTTCTACTACTGGAAATTCTATAAATGAACATTTGGTGAGCACTTACTATGAGTCAGGCAGGGCACAGGCATCATTTAATCTTTTTAAGAACCCTGAGTTGTTATGATTTTCTTTCCCATTATATAGTTGAGGGAACTGTTGCTTTGAGTGGTTAACTAATTGGACCAAGACCACCCAGCCAAGGAGTGATAGTGTCTGGGACA
The DNA here is from genome assembly GCF_000147115.1 of Myotis lucifugus. NCBI lineage: Eukaryota > Metazoa > Chordata > Mammalia > Chiroptera > Vespertilionidae > Myotis > Myotis lucifugus. The sequence goes on from NW_005871101.1 coordinate 4,294,189, forward strand.
TGTTAATTAAATTTTAAGCTTAATAAGTTTTTTATTTACTCATATTAGACAGGAATATAACCATTGAGTTAAATATATGTGTACCAAAATCCATTCACAAAAGCATGAATTTGGCTCTAAAACCTGTTTGCATTAAATGAAAAACAGTTTAGCAATGAATTAAAGTCTGTTATCTTTAAGCATAATCTATGTTACCTACTGTTCCAAGTTTGTGGGCTTCTCAGACCACTATAGCATTTTAGCACTGAAAAAGAACTTCATGTTTTTCTGACAATGCTCGGAGGCTGTCTGGTCCAACAGGGACTGTCTAGAGAAAGGAGTGGGATTGTCTGGTACAACTGGGGTTGTCTGGCTGCATAATTACTTGATTCTTTGTGTAATAATGACCCATAGGTTGTTTTAAAGTGGTTGAAAACATCTAGACAACATTGTGTAACTGTTAAATTTTCAACCAGTCTTGGTGGTAGTGCGACTTTCATTTTGTGACTTGACAAGAAAGGAAAAGATAATATGTCATGTTCGTGAGATTTATGTCCAGGATGTACAAACACAATGGATTTTCTCAGGAACTCCCAACTTCAAACATTCAGTTGTTTTTTCCATCATCCATTGAAATGTCCCCCAAATTTTACTTTATAGAAAATAATAACTGACTGAATTAAGTCAGTAAACATTAAAAAATGAACTGGCCACAAACTGAAATAACGAATCTTAGCTGCATAAAAAATTTATAATTACTCATGAAAATCCTAAATGTCTAGCCTTTGGAGTTACAGGTCTTTATGACTACAGTTCTCCTGTACTCATAAAGTTTTGTAAAACCCTGATAATAAAAAAAAGTAGAGCAAATGAGGTTGCAAAGAAAACATGCAGCACAAGGTGTGTGGTGGGATAATTATTGTATCATCATGGGCCACTACTTTGTCTATGATCAGAAGTTTGGATTATATTCACAAAGATTTCATTATAATTTAAAGTGTTATGCACCCAGGCAGAAATAAATTTTCATTTATTTATGCAGCAGATATGTACACATATTAATACACACATAACTACTCGAGGTAGTAGTTGGAGCATGAATGGTAGGGACTGCCTGGGTTCAAATCCTGACTATGCCACTTATTAGCACCTCAGCTTGGGCAAGTTACTTCACTTCTCTGTGCCTCAGTTTCCTCATCTGTAAAAGAGGATAACAACAGAACCGAAGTCATTCAGTTGATGTGAAGATTGAAGGGTTTAATACAGTGCCTGGAATGTGGTGCAGAACAAATACTTACTGAGTGCCTGCTTTGTGCCAAGCACTCTTCTTCATTCTGGGGACACTGAGATGAACAGAACAGGGAAGGCCCCCTCTCCTAGTCTGTAATTACATCCCCCTGCAGGAGGGAGACAACCCAGAGCATAGGCTATAAGCAAATCAAATAACTGAAGGTTATGATTAAGTACTAAGAGGATAAGAAAGGCACTTTTTGAGAATAATTGAACTCACAATATAACTTGAGATGGATAGTAATACAAGTCAAACAAGCATGCACACATACAAGTATATAGAATTGACAGTTAGCTTTTGGTGCCCCCTCACTAAAGAACTAGTGAAAATACTTTGAGAGACATATTCAAATAATAAATTGACCTCTATGAACACAGGCTGGTCTCCTCTTCTGTGTTCTCTCTGGGTTCAGACGTACCTGCTCTTCTGTAGGCAGCCCATTTATTTGCAGAGCTGTGACTTTCCTACCCCTTTGCCCTCACTGTGGGTTGCTGCACACTAACTGCTGAGAAGGCCATGGAGTACTGCTAAGGGAGCACTGCTTCACTCCCAGTCTGTTCCGTAATAAATGTCTGGGGTTAAGAGCTTTTATCAACAGGGCCTGTCTTTCTCTGTGTTTGTGTGATGCTACAGCTCTTCCAGTCTCTCTGCTGGTAGCACTGCCTTTGCCTCACTGGCTTCCTCTGGGTCTTTGTCCATTGTCTTCTGTGCTATCATGATGGGCTATTTAGCCTAGTTCATCTGCAAGAGTAGCGTTCTCATTGGCGTTTGAATTGAAAGCAGATTTCCCTCATTGAACAGAAATGAGAATGCCATGGCACTTCATATATAACATCATAGCTTCTCCTTGGCTGACGTGGCTCAGGAGGTTTTCTGTTTAACACATTCATGCCTGGTATGATGTAGGCAATAATAATATAGTGTAGTTGCTGAGGAAAAGCGGGGAAAATAGATCAGACATAGTGTCTATTGTTGGAAAAATAATTCTTTATTAGATCATTTATACTGAATTTTTGTATGAAAATATTTGCTCAAGAGGTAGAATTCTCTGATAATGAAATACGATCATGCATATAACACTTAAAATAAGAATTGTCTGTAGAAATAATTTCTAAGTATTTTTCTAGAATCCATGGTGAATTATAAAGACTGGATCAGCAAAAATGAGAGTAAAATTTCTGGCCCTATTTTAATGTCAACAGTATTGAAGCATCGGGCAAGCAGAGGGGACGTTCAGGAATTTGCTCTTTCTGGGCCACCCTTCTCAAAGAGCAAAGCTTATCACAGCTTCTTCCGCAATGTGAAGTGGATCTGCAAGAGGAGTATTTATGAAAGTTTATTTATTTATTTTGCTTTGTGTTTTTTTTTCAACTTTAACACATTTTTATTAAAGACCATTGTCTGAGAGATTGAAGCATAGGAACTCTACCTCAAAAGGCAGTAGTACTAAATACCTAGTTACTGTGCAAAAACCTTTGCATACTAAAGATTAGTTTCACAGCAAATAAAATATTTTCCAATTATCCTATACTAGAGGCCCGGTGCACAAAAATTTGTGCACTCAGGGGGGTCCCTCAGCCTGGCCTGTGCCCTCTCACAGTCTGGGACCCTTCGGGGGATGTCCACCTGCTTGCTTAGGCCCTCTCCCACAGCCCCTTCAGTGTGGGGGTCCCTGCTGGGGTGCCTGGCCAGCCTCGGTGAGGGGCTGATTGCTGTTTGCAGGCTGGCCGCAGCCCCTTCAGGATGGGGGTCCACCCTGGGGTGCCTGGCCAGCCTGGGTGACGGGCTGATGGCTGTTTGCAGGCTGGCCACAGCCCCCAGCCACCCAAGCTCCCAGTGGAGGCTGGCTGGAAGCAGGTATGTGGGATTTATTTAGCTTCTATAATTGAAACTTTGTTGCCTTGAGTGGAAGCCACAGCCAGCCAGGGCAGGTGGGAAGCTTGGCTTCCTCCATCGCCAGGGCAACCAAGCCTCCTGCTTGCTCCAGCTCCATGTCTGCCGGCCGCCATCTTGGTTGGGTTAATTTGCATATAGTCACTCTGATTGGCTGGTGGGCGTGGCTTGGGGCATAGCGGAGGTGCAGTTAATTTGCATGTTTCTCTTTTATTAGATTAGACTAGAGGCTCCATACACAAAATTTGTTCAAAGGGCTTGGCCCCTGCTGCAGTGGCCACCTTGGCCCTCGCAGCCCCGGCTTTGTCTGGAAGGATGTCTGGTCTAATTAGCATATTATGCTTTTATTATCATAGATAAGAAAAGCCTAATATGTTAAGTGTCCAGTCATCCAGTCATCTGTTCAACCAATCAAAGCATAATATGCTAAGTCCGCTTAACAATCGCTATGATGTGCACTGACCACCAGGGGGCAGATGTTCAATGCAGGGACTACCCCCTGGTGGTCAGTGTGTTCCCACACGGGGAACACCACTCAGCCAGAAGCCAGGCTCACAGCTGGCGAGCACAGCGGTGGTAGCGAGAGCCTCTCCCACCTTCGCAGCAGCATTAAGGATGTCCAAAGGGAGTGAGCCTAAGCCATCAGTCAGATATCCCCCAAGGGCACCAAGACTGCGAGAGGGTGCAGGCCGGGCTGAGGGACCCTCCCACCCCAGTGCACGAATTTCATGCACTGAGCTTCTAGTTTATAATAAAGTAACACAAATTGAACCTTCAAATTATGATTTAAAAATTTAGCTAACATTTGTTTTATCATGCTCTGCTATTAGCACATCAGCTGTATTATTTATTTTCACATTCCCAATGAAGTAGGTAATGTTATATCAATTTTTGAGATTGTTAAACTGAGGCATGAAAAGACTCGTTAACAAAATTATTTACCATTAGGTCCACCATTACCGCCTATGGAGTTCTGAAGGTGTAAAACTCAGAAAAAACGTGCAAATTGAATTAATAATTGTGTAAATGAGAGGCTTTTTTGTATCAGAATTATCTTCAATGTCAAGTAATTCAAAGTTTAAAATGGAACCTCTTAGCTTGCAAAGTTAAGTGGGAAAGGTATTTATTTGTCTTTTAGATGAGAGAATGCTGCAGCTGCTCATTCTGCTTTGAATGAGTGGTTGTTATGAAAACATCTTTGTTGATGACCACAATGGTCTGCTGTAATATATTTATGTTCCTTTTGGATCAGTTGTATTAGTAAAGGGTGTTTGTTCCACTTCAAAAGCAGATGCTGACCTAGTTCCCTGCCTGCACTAGAGGGAAGGACTTCGGCTCTGAGGGGCAATGAGAAGTCACTGGCTAACAGGACCCACAGAGACAGACAGAAAACACAGTTGGAACTTTGAAACATATTTGTTTTGAACCCAGTGCTGGCCGTGTCATAATTTTACATTAGGGATTCAATGCTTAAGTTAGAGTTGTTGCTCTTCCCCCACATGGCACGTAGTATCATTCATCCTTGCTGCAATATAGCAATGGGGTACTGGGATGCAAAGGGGAAGGAAAAGGTCCCAGGCCAGTTCTGGGATAGGCACAGAGTCCAATAAAGAAAGGTCCACTCCTGTGTATTGGCTGTGGGCCGTAGTCCAGAAAGCCCACATATGAATAAGAAGCTAAAGCTTCTGTAAGTAGACAGTGCCTGGCTAAAATCATCTGCAGAAACAGCCACCTGGAAATTCATCCAAACTTCCAACAGGCAATGGAAAAAATGTGAGAGAGAGAGCCTTTTATCTGGCCAGCAGCCATTAACAGACTAATTAGTTCTGTCTCCTTTTCTCACTCTCTGGACACTGTAATTTAATTTAGAACAGCTCAGAATTTTCTCTTTGTCAGGAACATGAATATCTTATTCACTTGAAATTAGTCAATAGATCAACCTCAATACAGGGGGAAAAGGAAAAGGAGAAACTAATGAAGAAAAGAAAAAAGAAGATGAAGAAGGGGAAAATGCTGGAGGCCTTTTATAAATAAATACCCTCAGCATAACGAATATGGTCAACATATTTTCCACTACTACAAATAAACACCACCAATTAGGTTTGAGATCTTTTTCTATCTATTTATAAGTAGATGTGAAGATATTCTCTATTTGGACTTTGGCATATTTCTCTATGTTCATGCTTTGGCAATGTATTATGAACATTATTCAATGTCAGTATATAGAAATCTGAGTGACCATTTTTAAATGCCAAGTGTACAGGTGTACAATAAATTATTTAACCAGCCCTCTGTAATAGATGTTTATGGAATTTTTCAGTTTGTTTTCTATTGAGTACTGCGGGCAGGCACTGCTGGCCAATTCTATCACGAGAGTGCACTAAGGAACACAGAAGGCCGATGGACTTTGGGAGTTAGCAGGGCTGACGCTAAGCACTGAGTGTTGAGATAGTGCTGACTCAAGGCAATTCCCTGACCTGATAATCCTTTTACTGTTCACCAAACTTTACCTTTGATATGCCTGTATGCATTGCTAAAGGGCAAATGTGAATTCAAGTTAATAAAAAGCAGACAAGCCAGAGGTCAGTGTGGTCTTCACGAAAGAGATATCCCCTGACCCCCAGTGCCTTCTAAATTCATATTTCTTGTATAGCATTTTCATTTGTGCGTGGGCCCCTCCTTCAGATCCTGAACCCCACCGTGCAGGTCGCAGCAAGTACAGTTGATTAAACTATTTTACATACATCTATGCACAACTGCATAAATATTTCCTTAAGATACATTTTAAAGAAATTGGGTCTTTAAAAAGTATATGCAGTTTAAAAAACAAGTATATACATTCAAAATATCTTCCTGAAAGTCTATACCAATTTACACCCTTACTGTTAGTGAAGAGAATTTGTTTACACATATCTTCAGCATCACTAAAATCTACTTTTTATGCCTCCTAGCAAATCTCAAGTCTGGGAAAGTAGGAAATCAAGAAAGAAAATAATGTCCCCCAAACTGCAAAATCCTTCAGTCTATGCAGCACTGAATTTCATGACTTACATCAATTTTCAGTTTATACCTTTAATATATCCTGGGGCAGTTCTTCGACCTCTTCTGAGAAATTCAATTTTAATTTATATTTGTCCATATCCTTTCGTATGTGATTTGGACAGATGCAGGCTATTGAGCATAATAAAAGCAAATCTCTCAGTGCTTCTCTTGAAAAATAGTTCCTACTTTAACAGGCAGGAGATAGTCAAGAAAAAATGACTCAGCCATTTCTTAAAGATTTCACAATGCTACATTCAATAAGAACATGTGAATTCCTGGAAGGTATGGTATTTCTGAAGTGTTTAATGTCAGCTCCCATGAAGGGCTGGGACATATCTGCACTCCGAATCTCACAGGATTCCGTGTTGCAGAATTTGCTAGTTTGCTAACTTCTCAAGTGGGATTTGAGCATCACTGTGTGAGTTGCAGGTTACTTGAGCAGAAAGGGTATGAAAATATTTTATAGGAATGTTTAACTGCTGGCTGAAATGGCAACAATGTTTTTATAGTTTGAAAGAGCAATAAAGGGGAGCCTTGGGGGATAAAATATTGCTTATCTCACAATCTGGATAATGAAGGTGAAAGGATATTACTAAAACCCATAGTATAAAAGGCAACATGAGGTTCCACCTTTAATTTGTTTGCTTAATGAATCATAGTAATGGATTTTCTAATGTCAACCCATGAGATATCTTGGGTTTTTAAAATGTAGAGATAAAGTAAATGAATAAGATGATATGAGTAGACTATATTTCAATTTTAAGTATTTATTCCTAACCAGAAGAACAGGCTGTATTAGAAAAGTTAGCCAGGATATGAAACATAAAAAATATAAACCTATTGTTATAAAACTCAAGTGTTGGCTGTTGGCAGGAGTGGGAGTTTGCTCAGAGGTTGGGGGCAGGTCGAAATGTCTCCTCTTGAGGGAGGAGTTGGAGAGGACCAGAGAGGGCAGGGGGCAATGGATAAATAAGATATTTTGGTGGCTATAGTAACTTAGTAATTTTTATGTGTTAATAGAGACACATAGATTTTAATATTATTCTTAGAATACTAAGGTAATATTTAGGGATATGGGGAATTATAAAATAATATTAATTTAAAAATGAGAGTGAGAAGACAAAAGAGAAATGAAACTAGCAAAAAGCTTAATATGATGAGAGCACATAGAGAGAGGTTAAAAAGAGAAGGAATAAGAGTAAATATCAAATACAATGATAATAAAAACAAAATATTACCTTTGCAATAAACTCAGAAGAACCAAATTTCCCTATTATGAAATAAGGAACATGAAATTCTATTGAAAAATATATACAGATATGGGTTGTTTATAAGAAACACACCTGGAATAAAATAAAGACAAAGGTTGAAAAGAAAAGAATGAGTAGAATTATAAAGGCAAATGCAAATAAAAAAGTAAGGACTGACAAGCCCAGCCGGTGGGGCTCAGTGGTGGAGCGTCGACCTATGAACCAGGAGGTCACAGTTTGATTCCTGGTCAGGGCACTTGCTCGGGGTTGCAGGCTCGACCCCCAGTGTGAGGCGTGCAGGATTCTCTCTCATCATCGATGTTTCTATCTCTCTCTCCCTCTCCCTTCCTCTCTCTGAAATAAATAAAAAATATTTTTAAAAAAGGACTGACAATATCAATATACTATTAGATAAAGCAAAATCTATAACAACTGCATTAAATGAGACATAGGAGTTATATCTTGGTAAAAGCTGTAGACCAAAATATAGTTCATATCTTTATTCACTAGGCACATAACATTAAAAATATATAAAATAAAATCTTCCTGAAATACTAAGATAATTTAATCAAGTAAAGATTCAATGCTTTAAAAATAAGATCAGCAGACTCCTTTTCAAATATTTACAAACACATACACTTAAAATCTTTTTTTGCTACTGACAGAGATTCTGCATTATTTTCTTACATTATTAGAACATGTACGATTGTGAATCATGTGGCTTTATCTCATAGAGAGCCACAGTAGCTGTACTCTCCAGTCAATTCAATAAAGTTAAACATCAACAACAAAATCATGAATAAATAACCAAAAGTACTCTTCTGAACAACCACCAGATTAGAGTAGAAATCGAATGGCTAATAGTGCCAGATTAATTCATTTTATGAGCGCTTCACTTCAAAATCTATGCAGTTGTGGCCTTGAACATTCTATCAAAAGAGAGAGACTGACATGGAACAATTAAGGATTCCATTTAAGGAGGAGAAGACCAAGTTCTGTTATTCTAAGAGCTGAACTATTTTAGGCTTCTGGCTTATCTAATGTATTTAAGGTCATACTACACAACATTCATGGGAAGGCCTGGCAAGGATTCAGGCCTATTTTTGACAATTTTCCTGTCACAGGCTGCTATGGCCCTGAGGGGCCCAGGGGCAGATTTCCAGCAAGGAACACACATCTCACTCGATCAAGTGTAGAAGCTTTGGAGGAGCTTCAAGCACACCCCCTCTCCGCCCCGCCCCCCTCGACCCCTCTATTCCAGGAATGTCTCTTCACTGGCAGCTGGATGCATACTCAGGAGTCTGGGTGGTTCTTAGCAGGATGACTGTGCCAGAGCCAGGAGTAGCACCAAGAAAGGTGTTGACAGTGTGGTGCAGGTTGGGCCTTGCTCAAGTGCCTTCAACCCAGCCCTGCTCCACTGGCTGTCATGCCTTTGTTTGCCCACATATCTGCCCCCATATGAAGGGGTAGTTTCTTCTGTCCTGGGGCCATGAACGGCAGGGGTGGGGATAACAGTCATGGACTACAATACAAGTCAGAGGCAGCCTTCTATCTGGGACCAGGGAGGAGTTTGGAAGCCAAGCAGAGGATGCAATAGTAACTGACACACTGGTCTGGCTCGCCTTCCGCAAGAGGTGGGGACAGAAGGGAGGGACACGATGTCTTCTGAAAAGTTGGAAGCTAGGAAGCCACAAGAGCATGGGATTAAGCATGCTCTCCTGCACTCCCTCCCAGATGCCCCCTGAGTGAGGACACAATGCCGTGTGGGCAGGTGTAAAGTTGGCCTTCCCTGTCTGAGCTGTGCTCCTGGGAGCCCCCAGCCTCCAATCACAGAAAGCACGGGGCTGCCCCATATTTGAGGACCGCAGGCACCAAATGTGGCCTGAGCATGGCCAGGCACCTCCTGACAGGGCAGAGCCCTAGGGCAAGTCTGGAGAGTTCTGTTACCTCGAGGTTGCACACACACCATCCAGTGCCACTGGTTGAAACAGCCAGCTTTGAGGAAGCGTAGAGCATTCCCAGCCCTTGGAACCAACAGACTCAGTGCGCCATGGAGGGCTCTATGGTATTCCAAGAGCTTGCTACTCAGTCTGAAGTCTGGGACTCCCAGGTGACTGGTGAGCACACTCAAATATGAGAAACAGTGTTGTAGCAGTCCATCCCCTTTCTGGCTAAGTTAGAATTAGTGCAAGAAAAGGTATGACATTGTTTTAAAGCTGAGAACTTTGAGTGGTGTGTGCTTGGCAGGTCTCCACCCTTTTCTCTGGTTTAAGTTCCTGAGAGATCTTTAACACCAGGTCTGTATGCATGATTGAGAATTGCTGTTGGCCTATGGACTTATTTCACCCCTGTCTGGAGCCCTGAATCTGATTCTAACGTCTGTAGTTAAGGTTCTCTGAGGCTCTGCTGTTTGAAGAACGCAATGTAAGTGCTGTTCAGTCGGGCAGTGAAGGGCTTGCTCCTGATGAATTTATACTTTTCAAATCTTATCTCAGAAGATGTCATGGCATCACATTTTACATTAATTAGGAAACACCACCTTATGCTCAGTAGTTCCATTTCCTACATGACAGTGACCTGTCAGACATGGGATGTGTTCATCTCCCGTCTTCCAAAGGAAAGGCTCCTTTGCGAGCAAGCAGACTTACCAAAAATGCTGAAATTAACTGCTCAGGAAGGAGCAGTTTTCTTTACTTCCTTATGTTCCTACATTTGATTTAGATACAGTCTGTTATATTTCTATGGCATGATTTCCACAATAACAACATACATGTTAATCATCATTTTGTTTATGACAAAGTATAGCCCATTCATCATGAGGAAGATTTCCAAATACCGATTATATATACATGACTTGTGAGGCCATTTACAACAAGCACCTTTTTAGATGTGGTGTTTTAGAATTCCCTAGGGCACTTGGCTTTCTTTCTCACCATGATACTAAGGAAGAAAATAGGGCAGTCTGTGTAACGGGCTGAAGTCTAATTTCTGTGGGGGCACACAAAGGATAAACATGGCCTCTCTCAAGAGTTTATAGTCCAGAGTAGCATCCACAACGTAGAGAAAATTGAATATTATGTTATGGTTGCACTGCCTCGCTTGAAGTTCAAAGAGAGAAGACATTTATTGGTGTAGGGATCTGGGAAGCCTGCTGACAAAATATGTGACTTAAATATCCCACTTAAATAGAGTCAGGCTTTTCAGTGAATGTGGGCATAGAAATAAAAGTGAGATGTTAGCCAGGATCTGTGTACAGATCAACTATAAAATTCCTTTCCCACCATTTCTAATTTCAAACATCCTCTTTTTCTCCTAGCTTAAAATTGATGCGAGGATGTCCTACTCATGACAAATACACTGGTTAGAGACCAGGTCCAAGTCATGGGTCTGGGGGTGGAGAGAAACGTACAGGCCATACATCACATGCACACAGCATGAGAAAAGCTGAGACTAGAATTATAATAGCATAATCGATCTTCTGATTATCAATGTAATGCATGGCCACTGCAAAGAAAAATAGAAAATCCAGAAAATTAATGAAGAAGCCATTTGATCATATATATTAATCAGAGGTGATTGCTATAAGCATTTAGAACTGTATTTTACTAAATTTTTTGTGCGTGCATTTAAATGCTAATATAAATACATGTGTTGATATCCTGCTGTGAGTTCTTGGGACTGACTGTGGAGATGAGAAGAAAGGGAAAAAGGAAACCACAATTCATGTCTCTTTCAGTTGAAATTGCTTTGTCTTGCATCGATTTTCAATGCTATCGTTTTGATGTATGGTATGACAAGTTACCCTCTTTAGCACCATTCAGTATTCACTCACGTTGTCTACACTGTTCTCTGTGAGGTTTGACAAATACGCAGGCTGAACAAAATGGAAATGATTTCCTTAGAGTTTTGTCATGGGTTTTGATTTAGTAAGCACAAGAAAATTGAGAGTTATTCAGTTGTTCCTTAAAAGGTTTCAAATGTCCATATCTGCCTCAGTGTGAGGAAAATGTTAAGTCTTACAAGCTGTGTTTCTGATGTAATTAATATAAACATTTTTTGTTGGGTTTATAGGCCTCTTAATCCTAAATTACCTGTGTTTTGCAGAATGGAACTGTTTGACTGAGAGTTTTATATCCTTTTTTAAAAAAATATATTTTGTTGATTTTTTACAGAGAGGAAGGGAGAGAGATAGAGAGTTAGAAACATCGATGAGAGAGAAACATCGATCAGCTGCCTCCTGCACACCTCCTACTGGGGATGTGCCCGCAACCAAGGTACATGCCCTTGACCGGAATCGAACCTGGGACCCTTCAGTCCACAGGCCGATGCTCTATCCACTGAGGCAAACTGGACAGGGCAAGAGAGAGTTTTATATCTTAAAGACATAGACCCTTTGCAAGAGAGAGATTTGCACCAAATATGGCCATCACTTACAGAACTCACTATCTATCTATCTATCTATCTATCTATCTATCTATCTATCTATAGGAAATATGCAAATTAGGCCAGGACACCGTAATGGGTCATGACCAGACAGGAGGAGGTTGCCCGCGCAGGTAAGGCCTGAAGTGGAGATGAGACAGAGACCGGGGGCAGCCTGCAGCCTCCGCAGGCCCGGAGAGGAGACGGTGGGCCCGCCTCCCATGGAATCAGCGTGGGTCCCTCCCAGCTCCCGTGGGTGCCGGCAGCTCGCTTCTGCCTCCCATGGAAGCCGCATGGCTCCTGTGGAAGCAGCGGCCGGCCTACTGCGCATGATATCACGCAATGGGCTACTAGTCTAGAGTAAGAGATATGAAGCATATGGAATATATTAATGATGGGCTTAATGAAAGGTTAAATTCTAGAAAAGAGCAGAGGTGATTTGCCTTCAAGCACTCTCAGATTCTCATACATATCTTGTTCAGCAGGAAATCTTTGAGTTCTCAGTCTATAGATCCTTTCATGGTACTTTAATTAGACTAGGAATGCTTCTATCATTACACGGAACTCCGTTTCTCTTGTTTCTCTCTTCTTTTCTAGACTATGAGTACTTTGAAAGCAGGTAGATGACATTCGTTTTTGTATCCCTGACAAATAGCATCTGGCACATAACAATTTTTAATAAATGCTATTGGAATTTATGACATCCAAAGGAGTTCAAGAGAGGAACTGGAAATCAAAATTATTTTTATTTTGAGGTACCAGCACCTTCTTTAAGAAGCCAGCATTTCAGAGAGGAGTTAGCACATCAAGAGGAGCTAAGAAGGTGATCCAGGTCAGAATGTTGTGGTGCTGCAGGTATCCATCCTCTCACCACAAGGGCTGCCTTGACGGCCTCAGTACACAGTGAAAACTGATTGGTGGCTTAAGAGCTAATAGGTTTGTTTAACGTTTTTAAGGTTGTGATACAAAATTCAAAGACAAATCAATTTTAGGAACTAGCCTTTATTTAAATAAGGCAGGTAGCTGAAACAATAACATTTCTTTCAGAATTTTTAAAAGAAGGGATTTTCTAAATAATTGAAAGGTCTCCAATTATTTAAGAGATAATGCTTCCCAACTTCTTCTTTGTCACCTGCATTACTTCTACCTCCTACCACTTCTTAAGCCAAACTTTTGAAACACAAATATATTTGAAACAGGCATTTGATGTGAAACAATTGGGCTGTGGGAGGCTTTCAGGGGGAGGAAGAAGTTTATCATTTGAGGAGGTCGACAGGCATTCATAATATGCATGTATATGATGTATAGGGAAATAATCAAATCTTAATTAGCCCAAGAAACACATTTCAGAACAATTCTGGAAGAGTAAAGGTTAATATATTTGAATATAAAATATAATGGTTCCAGTTTACCATATAATTCTGTTACCTTAATCAAATCTATAAGGATATGATTATACTGCATTATTATGCTCAAGTTTTTCATAGCCCTTCTTATAAAACCATTTAGAAATAAATTGTTCTCTCATTTAGCTTATTTTTAAGTTGTAACCCAAATTTCTTGAGATTGTATTTGGATTACAATATTTTATTATGAACCTAGAAAAAAAGTATTGAAGTTAGAAGCGATCTTATAACTTTCCTATCCTTACCCTGAATAAGGTGAATAGAAAGGCAAGCACATACATTTTGTAATCAAGTGATGTTGGCTGTTTCCCTAGTTCTACCACCTATCTTGTGGATTTTCTATTGAGTAGAAATGAACTAAATCATTAAACACTTGAAATAAAATAGTTGATTAAATTAAATGTTTTAAATATTTTGATTGAGTGCCTACTGAATTATTAGATTAAATGTTTTAAATATTTTGATTGAAGAATTTTTATGTGTTTTTTCAGAGCCTGGAAACAATGCCTGAAACATAATAGGTGCTCTATAAAATCTTTTTAGTTTAACGAATTTAATAAATCAATAACTTTGAAAAAATAAAACATTTAACATTAAACCTGTACTAAATACAATTCAATTTTTAATAATTCAGAGTCACTATTAAAACTACCACATATCCTCACATCATTAAAGTGTTTTAATTTTGGGCTGCCAGGTTATTTTGTGGGTTGTCATTTTATGGGTTGATAGAAATGAAGTTTATTAGGATATAATCTCTGCTTTAAAAATTTTAGACAGGGAGCTTACTATGTATTTGTTTAAACTTAGACTTTTTATTAATGCTGAGACTATTCTCTCTGTGATTCATGGGAGAAGACCAAGAAATATGACTTAATTATTACAGGTAGCAACATTTCGGCAGCAAACTGTCAAATAAATTAACTCATTAATCTACCCAAGCACCATCTATTCATAATGGTTCTGCACTGGAAGCTGGCAAGTTGGATGAACTAGGAAGTGGAGGTATAGAGTGATTCGATAAAGTCTTCCTGTTTAATATTTATTGGGCATCCTCAGTGTGCCTGCCAAATTTCCCATTAGATCATAGTTCTCACCTTCAAAAAGTAAGACGTAAACATCTTGTAAAGTCTCCGTGGAATGAGGCAACTTGCCAAACCAAAAAATAAATAAATTTAAAAAGTAATGACTGTAATTTTACTCTTGAATCTTGATTCTTTCTTGCTCAGTCTGAAGGAATAAATCTGAAATAGAGCAAATGGGGCATAGCCAGCCTGTGTTCGGTAACCAGGGCATTGAAAGTAGACCCATCCATCTGCAAAAGGCTACATGGAGCTGCCTTTGTGGAAGGAAACTTGATTTGTGTTTTAAAAGAGAATGAACTTCATCAGTTTTTTTAAAGTTGTGATACAAAGTTCAAGGAAAAGTTTTTCTAGAAATTTGCCTCTATTCAATTAAGCAGTAACTTAAGTTTAGGAAAATATTTCTTCCAGATATTGATAAACTTATTTATTTATTTATTTACTTACTTACTTATTTATATTTGTTAAAATTCCCGTTTCCCCACCCTATCCCCTTTGAAAACCGCCAGCTGTTCTCTCTATTTATGGGTCTGTTTCTGTTTTTTTTTTGTTGTTGTTGTTTATTAATTTAATTTTTTTTAGAGTCCACATATAAGTGAGATCGTATGGTATTTGTCTTTCTCCATATGACTTACTTCACTTAGCATAATACTGTCTAAGTCCATTCATGTTGCACAAATGGCAAGGTTTCATTATTTTTATTTTTTATTCAAGATATCATTATTTTTATGGCACATCTTTACCTATTCATTTATTGATGAACATCTAGGTCACTTCCATATTTTGGCTATTGTAAATAATGCTCCAATGAACATAGAGATGCACATGTCTTTTCTAATTAGTGATTTTGTTTTCTTCAGATAAATACCCAGTATTTTTAAACAGCTGACATTCTAAATTGAACTATTCCTCCTAGAAGCCCAACTTCAACCAAACAATACACTCCAAACAAACAAAGAGTAATGATGTGGAGAAAAGCTTACCCCTTTCCTCCAGGCGTTCACAGTCCATCCACCCTCAAGCCAGTTGATGAAGCTTGGAGGTTAGTGGTTGGGAATAAGATCTTGAGGTTTCCTACGAGAGGCAGAGCTATGAATTTTGCTGGATGCCAGTTCAGTTGCAGGACCTGAGGACCACACCCGTGGGGTATCTGACTGCAGTGGAAAGTATGGTGAAAGAATCATTGGGAGGCTTGATGGGGCTACTCCGAAAGTGGCGCTTGAACAGGCAACCTCCTTCTAGTCTAGAAATGTATGAAGGCGAGAGTCTTGCTGTAATAATTTGCCTATCAAAAGGGTCTATTTTGCAATTTGCCTATAAAGAAAAGTCAGAGGGAGGAAAGAGGATCATCATCTCAAGTCCTGTGGCCCTAGGAGAGAAGAGAAGAGGACTGCTTTTGATTCCCATGGGTTCCTGTAAAGGGGCATGGAGATTAGAGGAAAGAACATAGGCTATAGGGCTGTCCAGGAATCCTGGCCAAGTAAGATGACCTTTCACCTCACTAATAATGCTACACACCCTCTTTTGCTACTTTTGGTGGAAGGAAGGGCTGGGCAGGAGAGAGAAAGAAAAGGTAAAGCTCCTGAATAATTGATTGTTCTTTTCATAATATTAGGTCCTTAGTATTGGTCCTCACCTATGAGCTCTACACCCCAAATCCTACTACACACTCACCTGTCTCACTGCCCTGTTCAAATGCTACTAATGGCTTCCTGGTGTCTGCAAGGCAAAAATTCTAATTCTGAGAAGATCATAGTTATGGCATTTGGTTTTTACCTACCTTTCTAGCCTCTCTCATCCGTTAACCCTAACCCTTCTATGTTTTAACCAGATAGAACAACCTGGTACTATTTACTTTCTCCTGAAATAATGCTTTCATTCATTCAACAAAATATATCAATTACCTTTCATGAAACAGGCATTCTTCCAGGCATTAAAGATATAGTAGGTAAATCAGACATTCTTCCCCCTAACAGAGAGCTTATACTCTAAATGAATAGGATTTTTTGGTCTCAGTAAATTCTGGCCATGCCTCTTAAATTTGCTTCGTTCCCTCTTCTACCACAGATTAAATGTTACCTCCACTGGGAAGCCTTATTCAGGTAAGATAAATGCTATCTGTCTCTTTACTTTGAATTTGTGGTTTGATGGAGCTGTATCTCTACTACTTGATTATCTCCCCACCTAGTCTGAGATCTCATTAACCAGAGCTGTGTTATACCTCTCTGTGTATCTACAACATTTGGCATGTTGTGAGTACTTCTAAACTGCCCGACGAATGCCTCAGTCTTGTATTTAAATGTCTTAATTTCTTTTAATGTTATTATTGATCTTCACAAGGGAGGAAGGAAGAGAGAGAAACATCAATCTGAGAGAGTCACATCCATTGGTTGTCTGCCACATATGCCCTGAACAGGATTGAACCTGCAACCTAGGCATGTGCCCTGACCTGGGATGGAACCCACAGTCTTCCTATGCAAGGGAGGAGGATGCTCCAACCAACTGAACCACACCAGCCAGGACAGATATCTTTATTTCTTACTTTTGTATTTTCTCAGGGATTATATAACATCCAGAGACTTGGCAATCCAAGTTTAGCTCAGAACAGTTACACAACCAAAATATGCTATAAAGAAGTCTATTCCAAGCAGCATTGGTTGAATGATTTAACATATTTCTTTCTGAATCTAAACAGTGAAGCCATTCCTGTCTTTTGGGAAAAAAATAAAGTACATAGCACCCAAAATTACTCTCAAAATTAAGGATAAACAGCTGCCATCATTTTGAAAATTAAACCTATTTTGACCATCAGAAGCTCATTTCAATGCATATAAAAATAGAGCTATCTATAGTTCACACAGACTTGCACGTTGCTAAGTTATAATCACTGAGTCACTGATTAAGGAGTGGCTTTATAGCTGGGACTGGTCTTGAAAACAAGATTTTTCACCATCAAAATGGTTGTTTTCTTCAGTATTTAATGAAAACTAAAGGAACACAAGATTTCAAATGGCAATTTATGACACTTTCAAGTCATCAGTTAAACTTAATGATCCACTTTATTAGGAGGATGAAAATAAGTAGGTATGTAGTTGATTAGAGTCCTAGACAATCTCAGAATTTACAAGAACCAGCAGCATAATTTTAAGCAACTGAGACTGGCATCAGTTGTGCGGGTCTCAGTCTCCCATTTTTTCTGGCAGCCTAGCATGGCATGACAGGTAGAAGCAGCAGGTGGAATGGGACCCACAAGGAGAAAATCATGCAATAAGGTAGCAGCAATCTACACTAATAAAAGAGAAAGATGCAAATTGACCGCACCTTTGCAACACCCACCAGCCAATCGGATGTGAATATGCAAATTAACCCAACAAAGATGGCAAGTTAATTTACATACACAGGTGCTGAGAGGCTGGGGGCCTCTGGGCAGCATGGGAAGGCGTAAAGGAGGCTCCGGCCGGAGCGAAGGCAGTGCCAGCAGCCAGGAGAAGGAAGGCCCATTCTTGCATGAATATTTGAGCACTGGGCCTCTAGTCTGTATATAAAATCTATCAAGTACCAGCAGAATAATGGCTAAGCCAGGAGATGACAACATGGAGGCATGACACAAGGCCAACTATCCACTCACACACCCAACACCTCTGCTCCATGCATGCCTCCTGGTTCTCACACACAACACCAGAAACATGTCAGTGAATTAATCCTAAAATGAAAGAGATTTATCTTTACCAGTTGGTGCAATGTGCTTGATGTATAAATCAAGTTGACTTACAGGGGAAAAAAATACATTTCTTGCATACTTGAGTTTAGAAGCTGCTATGCAAATATGTTGCACTATATTCCTGTGCATTTGTGTGTATTTCTGAAGGGTATATTTCTAGAATTGAAATGCCAGGTAAAAATATAGTAGGTATCTTTCACATTTTGGTAGGTACTACCAAATTGCCCTCTAAAATTACATATAGTTTTATTTTTCTACTAATGATGTATGAGTCTGATGTGTATGCCAATATTTATCAATAGCTTCTAAAGATTAATTTATCTAAAATATCTCCTTTAGTTTATTACCACAGAAATACCTTTTTTGGTTTGCTCCAGAAAGGCCTTGCCCAAAGATAATTATTTGCATTTAGCTCAGTTCCATTCTAATCCAATGTCATTAATTCATTTTTATCAACTATTTCCTTTGTTTTGAGGACATGTGGACTAGAGGTGAAGGATGAGAGACTAAGAAAAAAATCAAGTACATAGCACCCCAAATTACTCTCAAAATTAAGGATCATTAGGTGAATACATCAAACCAGGTAATTTACAAATAGTATTGCTCATCTTAATAGCATTATATCAGTGGTTCTCAATGTGTGGTGTCTAGACAAGCAGCTTCGGCCTGACCTGGAACCTGTGTTGGAAATGCAGATCCTCAGGCCCTGCCTCAGAAAATCTGGGGAGGGCCCAGCACCTTGTTTTCTCTTTTTATAAGCCCTCCAGGCAATTCTAATATGACCTACAACTTGGAAGCCACTGCATTTGTCCATTTCATAGATAAGGAACTTAACTAGAGAAGTAAGCAGCTTGCTCAAGGTCATCAACTGCATGAGGCTGGTCTGACTTCAAACTCAGCACAATTCTTTCTTCTAATATGGAGGTACATTTTAATAAGATCCAAGTTATAAAATGTAGTAATGAGGGAGGTCAATATGGTAAAGTATGACAGTGCAAGACTCTGAGAAGACCAAGAAGCAGCAAAAGTCTGTGGATAACTGTGATTATGGTCAAGTGGTTGCTAAGAGAAAACACGAGGGCCCCAAAACTGGGGGAGAGAGACGGACTTTGCCAATACATCAATTGAGCCTGAAATTGACCCTGGGACTATGATTTCTGTTCTTGTCACAAATATGCCAGAAATATGGAGCATAGACAATATTCAGGGCACGAGCATATGATAATGGATTAGAATTATTATAATGCTAATTTTTAATGAGATTGGGTATTTTTTGCTATTGAGGTGTATAAGTTCTTTATATACTTTGAATATTAATTACTTATTAGATATATGATTTCTAAATATTTCCTCTCAGTATGTTGCCTTTTTATTTTTTTTAATGGTTTCCTTTGCTGTGTAGAAGCTTTTTAGTTGGATGTAGTCTCGCTAGTTGATTTTTGCTTTTGTTGTGATTACTTGGGTGTCAGATTCAAAAAGTCATCACCGAGACCTGTGTCAAAGAGCTTACTACCTATGTTTTCTTCTAGAAGTTTTATGGTTTCAGAACTTACACTCAAGTCTTTATTTCATTTTGAGTTAAAAATTTTGTATGACGTTAGAGAGTGGTCCAGTTTCATTTCTTTTTTCATGTGGCTGTCCAATTTTCCCCACACCATTTTTTAAGAATCCTTTACCATTGTATATTTTTGGCTTAAATAAATGTAATTAATTAAATGTGAGAGACCTATAAAAAACAGCATGCACGTTAAACACACACACACACACACACACACACACTATAGCAAACTATTTAAAAAGCCTGTTCACATTGTTCATGATAGCTCTTCAGTATCTAATGAAAATAGATTGATTACTTAAGAACTGAAATGAGTTTATAGAGATCTAAGGGTCTATTATTATAGACCCTTAAATATAGGATATCTTCAGGAAATATAATAATTTTAAGGAGAAAAATAGTTATCAATTGTGATATAGAAAATTTTACTATCAAAGAGCCAGGCATCTCATTTCTGCTTATAATGTGCAGCACGGTCCTGTCACATAAGGAACCTTAGAGTTCATTTTGACTTTTCTTATAGTACATACTCTTGATAGATCATTGACAGGTCTATTGTTATTGCCATAATATTAACAAATAAATTCTTAAACTATAAACTAAACCCTATTTTAACTTGGAATAAAAATAATACTTTTGATGTTGTACCTATTTGTATTTCATTAATAAACAAAAATCCTTAGGAGACTGTTATGCATGTGACCGGTTTACTTTATAGAATACTTGCTCTGCACCACAGATATAAATTGTGATTCATTTACTTTCCTATGCATTGATATGAAGGATTCGCTTGAAGACTAAATCTAGTTTGAGTATTACAGGACTCCCTTAATAACACATACTAAATCACCATCAGAATGCTGTGTGCTGGGAATCCTTCTCTAGTATGAGGAAAGGGTTTTTTATTAGCTCTGGCTTCCTTGTGACCAAGAATATTCATTGGTAAGACTGACATTTCAATGCCTGGTTAAGGCTTTTGTATATGGCCAGTGAACAGAAAAAAAAATTCTTGTAGTGCTGATAATATAGCAAGAGTGGCAAAGTTGAAAGAAGACAAATTTATTCTGTATTAGAATTAGGGCATCTTTGTCAGAGATGATTATTAGTCACTGCAATGTATTGCTTTTTTTAAGGAGAAAATACTACAGGTTTTGTTTTGGTCACAGAAGTGTATGGGAAATAGAGGGTAAAGGGCTTTTATTTTGGCAGAAAAGAGAGTTCAGTGTGACTCAAGAAAATTGGTTCTATCAGATGCAGACTTTCCCTAGCTTGCTTTCCCTGGTCACATAGAAATATAACTCAGACTGTATATGGCCACTAACTTACTTGATTCAAAAATGCAATCTTGGAAATGGGGCCCAATGGGTGGATGATCCCTAATTCAAGAGCCCTTTAAATCTGAAAGTAGGGTAAACACAACTTTGACTTCTTACGATGTATTGGGGTAGCCATTAAGGGTATCCCGGGTTGTCTTTTAGGGAAAGACAATCATTTTCTTTGTCTGCCAAACCATAAGCAACCAGAAAAAATGGGGAAAGTACTGTGCGTACTAGGTTGGAGTCCAGTGGTTCTCAACGTTAATGTGGATCAGAATTGACTAGAGGGCTTGTTAATCAGGGGTTTCTAGGACAGACTCCCAGAGTTCTGATTCATTTGGCCTGGAGTGGGTCCCAAGAATTTGCTTTCCTATCAAGTTCCCAGATAAGGCTGATAATCTGAAAACTATTGGCATAAGAAAAACAGTTTGGATTTGGGAATCATATTGCTACTTCCAAATCCTAACAATCAACTGCCAAGTGCTCTTGGATAAATCACTTAAGCTTTCTGATTTATGATTTCTTCTTTGTAAGTCATGCATGATGGTAACAACACCTACTTAATGAAATTGTCTAGAATTATTGGGAGGACCAAATGTGGTGAAGCAGGTAAATGTCTGTGAATGTTGGTTAATAATGTGTGTGTGATGGTTAACTTGATGTGTCAACTTGACTGAACTAAGGGATGCTCACATAATTGGTAAAACAGAATTTCTCGGTGCATCTGTGAAGCTGTTTCCAAAAGAGATTAGCATTTGAAACAATAGGCTGATTAAAGATATCTTCCCTCACCAATGTGAATGGACATGTTCTAATCCATTGAGGACTTTAATAGAACAAAAGAATGGCAGAATGGCAAAGTCTCTTTCTCTTCTTGACCTGTGATGTCCATCTTCTCCCAGCCTCAGACATTGGAGCTCCTGGATCTTGGCCTTCAGACTGGAATTGCATTATATCATTAGCTTTCCTGGTTCTCCACCTAGCAGATTGTGTGACTTCTTGGCTTCCATCACTACAATTCCCAGAATAAATTTCTCTCCTTTCTATCTATTGGCTTTGTTTCTCTGGAGAATTCTAATATAGAATGCTTCTTCCCCCTTATTTTCACAGTTAAAAGCAAAACAAAACTCCTCCGTCCACAAATTTATCTCCAGATGGCTCTGCTTTGCTTTTCTCGGACTGATAAAAGCCCAAGTATGTGAGCAGTCTAGCACAACAATAAATTGGAAATTCTGGTAGATAGTGTTGGTGACCTACCCAATAGCCATTTCTTCCCCTTTCCTCTTGTTAGCAGAAAGTTAATTTTGTTTAAAGATGAAGTAGCTTTGTGCTCAAGGAAGAAGAGTTCCTCCCGTAGCCCAAGCATATAAATAAAGATTGGTCTAAGCCCATCTTGGTAACCTTGTCTTTCTCTCACATGAATAATACTGAGAGGGTCAAATTTATACGTTCAACATTTATTTATTTATTCTTGGTATAGGGATGTAAATATGAACAACAATAACTAATAGTTCTAAATCAGAGGCCTATGTTGAATAGTTAATAACACAAATAATTTCTTCCATGAAGTAAGGATATTGTGTGCAATAACACTATGCAATTGGAATCCCAACCCATTGTGAGGGGACAGATCGACAAGAGGTGCCAAGGAAGATTTCTGTGAGGAAGGCACGTAAGCTTAGACTTAGGGCTGGATGGGAGCAGAAATATTTCAAGTTTGTATAAAGACTATGAAATAAGAAGTTTTGTACATTCCCCAAACTAGAGATATCAAATGGAGTCATATCATAGAAGTGTTACAATGGTTATGTTGGGAGTTTCAGACTTTAGCCAAAGAGAAAAATGGGAAGTCACTGAAGGATTTCAGCATTAGTCAGAACAGCAGATTTGCATTAAAAAATTATTCTGGCTGCCCATGAAGAATGAATTGATTTGGAGCCAAATGGACATATATGAAGCCCATAAACAGGCATTGCAACAAGAGATGGTCACAGCTTGGACTAGAGCTGCTCTGTACAATATGGTAGACACTAGCTACATGTGACTACTGAGCACTTGAGATATGGCTTGTTCAAATTAAGATGTGCTGTAAGTATAAAATGCACACCAAATTTCAAATACTTGGCCAGAAAAAAAGATTGTAAATATCTCAATAATATTTTATATTGATTGACTTCATATTAAAATGAGAATATTTTGGATATATTGAGTTAAATAATATATCTTATACATTAAAGTTCGCCAGTTACTTGTTACTTTTATAATGTGGCAACTAGAAAATTTAAAATTGTATATGTGCCTTGCACATGTGCATTGAATTATATTTGATCAGACGGTGCTGGTTATTGTTTTCACAATGCAGATGGAAAGAAGCAGACACAGTGAAAAGTGTTTAGGAGACTAGACTGACTAATTTGATGGCTTATTGTGGAGAAGAGGATTATGAAGAGTTGTATCTGTTTCTGGTATTAATAATTGAATAGATACACCATTTGAGAAACTGAAGAAGGAGTTAGATTCAGGGGAGTATGAAAGATAATGTGTTTACATTCAGTTACATTGAATCTGATGTTTCTTAGAGAAGATATCAGAACAGGACATAGGAATTTAGAAGCTGGTCAAAGATGGGAAATGAAGCCTTGAAAGTGGTTGATTTCAAGAAGAAACTGATAGTTTAAAGAAAAGAAGAGGAGACTGATAAGGAACTGTCAAAGGGCTAAGACTCAGTGTTAAGACACATGGTGGTTTATTACTATTCTCTCTCTAATTGTGTATATTAAAATTTCTATAATGCAAAATTGTTGTTGAGTTTTCTAGAGACCTAGAAAGATAAGGGCTGAAAAATATTCTTTGGACAGGATACAGCCAAATAAATCATCCTTAAATTTCTATCATAGTTAAATTGTACACATTTATAGCTCAATTAATTAAAAAATACAAAAGATATAGATCTTAAGGCTCAGAGAGGCTTGTTCAATGATTACTACCTTATGTGCATTTCCTCTTCCATGGCAATAATAGTGAAATTTCATGTAATTAAGAAGGGAGAATCTAAAAAATGCCAGTACTCATTGTCCATAAATGAGAAAGAGCATAAGAATAAAAAAGCTTGAATCATGTACTATAAATTTTTATCCCTTCCACTGATTGAAAGAAGGAATGAGTGCTGTAAAACTGAGATTTCAATCGCTTGTATGTTAATAAGCAGTAGCTTAAATCAAGGATGATATATTTCAGCTTTATGGTTTTCTGTTATTAACATTTTAGCCACTGGCGAGTTGTCCAAGTCTTCGTGCTTGCTATATTGTAATCTTTAGATTATAAATTTAAATTCCTGGACTTATGAGTATAATGATTCTAAATATCAGAAATCAATAGATAATCATTTTTTTCTTCTCTAATCATAAGTAAACTGGAATTCTAAGAGCAGTACAAATTTTTAAAAAGCAATATTTTGTCATGTATGAACTTTAGGAAATATTAAAATTCTTTCAAAATGTACTAGAAATATATCTTTTGTAGAAAAATAATTTATTATTTTCAATTATGGAAAGAGAATAAAATTCATGACAGAATATATTATAAGTATTGAAAAAAATTCAAGTTAGCAGGCTAAGTCTGGATTATTCAACGGGTGACTTTGAAACAGCTAATTAACTATTGGTAATAATCTATAATAAAATAGAATTAGATTTCTCATGCCATATGCCAAAATATACTAAAATAAACTCCATATGGATTGAATATCCAAATGCAAAGTGAAACAGAAATGCTAAAGAATACATAAGTGGTTATACATTTAAGCATAAAACACTAAGATAAATATTGATAGATTTAACTCCATAAAATTCAAGACATTAAAAACACCCTAAACTAAAATGAAAGACAAAACACAACTTATAAGAAATGTTCACAACAGGTGAGAAAGGTTAATATATTTAATATAAATATCTCATGAAACTATAAATAAAAAGATAAATATCTAGTTAAGATACAGGCAGAAGGCATAGAAAAGAAATTTATAAGAGCAAAAATACCAAAATTGTATTTCATGTAACTATTAAAGATTTTTTAAAGTAAAAAGTGCTCTTTGAGAGCATTGGATCTCTTGTAGTCTGTTGCTATGACTTAATATAATATTTTTGGAGAGCAATTTCAAAACATCCATCAAACATAAAAAAAACTGTATAGAGTTTTGATTCATTAAAACATTATTTTAAATTACGAAAATTAAGACAGCCTACATTTCCAAGAAGGGAGAATTGCTTAAATAAAGCATGTTACAGACATAAAATGAAATCTCATTTGGGAAAGACTTATACATTTAATATTCTGAAAATATTTAATATTATGCTTACAATATAATTTTTAAATAGTAACAAAATATATGGTATTATTTTTCTACACGTATGACTGTAGAATACACACCAAAATGTCTGTGAAGCATTTTCCCGTGCCTCATCTCATTTGATCCTCCCAAAAGTCCTGAGCAGGTAGATAGGATTCTCAGTAAAATCCTATTTTCTTTTCATTAGCTGGAAAACAGAGATTTAGAAAGTTTAGAAACTTGCCCCGACTGAAAAGAAGTAAGAAATGGTGGACCTTGAAAATGACTTCAGGTTTTCTCACTGTGCAGAACATAGTCAAACACTGCTGCAGTTAAATATTTTACCCTTTGTTCTCCCTGCATGAAATACAATAATAATATGCTTCGTGTTGATATTTACTGCTGTGTTGCTGACAATTACCTGAAAGAGAAGTTGGGGTGCTTCCCTGGGCTGGAAAAAGTTTAGCTAAATGAGAAAGCAGGTCTAATTTAGCAAGTTTATTCTATATATATAAAAGGCTAAGTGGACTCGCACATGTGCGATATATATAAAACTCTTGCTGGTGCCAGTCGCACGTGTGTGTTTCGATCTGTCATTGTCGATTGTGAATTTGGTTGACACTTCTACTATAGAGAAAGGGCAAATAGCGATATTAAAATATTTCTTCTAATTAATTTCCTTTTAATGTGCATGAATCCATGCACTGGGCCACTAGTGTGTGTGTGTGTGTGTGTGTGTGTATGTGTGTATATATATATAATTGATCATCATATGATATCATCATATACTAAATATAATTCTTTAAAAAATTTATAGTTTAAATTTTATCATTATTTCTTTGCTGTTTAGATTTATTCTTTAAAATTTTGTTGTTGTTAATCCCCACATAAGGGTATTTTTTTCCATTGCTATTCAGGGAGAGAATGGGAGTGAGGGAGGGAGAGAGGGAGAAAGAGAAACATTGATGTGAGTGAGACACATTGACTGGTTGCCCCCTACATGAGCCCTGATTGGGTGAACCCACAACCCAAGTACGTGCCCTTGACCTGCAATCGAACACTTTACCCTTTGATGCATAGGCCAAGCTCTAACCACAGAGTAACACTGGCCAGGGCTAGATTTATTCTTATTTCTTCAATATACACTCTCATATAACTGAATCATGTTCTCAGGTAACAACTTCTTTGTAGGTAATCCACATTTTCCTTGTCTGAATAGTCTTATATTTTATTTTCTATTAAAATAATAATTAAAGTATAGAGGTAAGTGAGAAAAAATGAAACTGATGTCTAACTAACTATACAAATGGAGCCACTCTTTCAAATGTGTTGGTGAAAATTTATTGCAGATAAATGTGTGAAGACATAGCATTATGTTTTGTGCTTTGTATTTTCATTCATTCATTTGCTCAACAATATTTTTAAGTGCCTACAATGTGACAAATTGTGTAATAACTTCACTGACTGCTTGGTAGTCCTGAGCCCTGAGTTCTATGACATCACCACTAATAAGTTTGGTGCAGCGATTAAGAAAACTGGCTCTTGCCCAGCTGGTATGGCTCAATGGTTGACCATCAGCCTATGAACCAGGAGGTCATGGTTTGATTCCCGGTCAGGGCACATGCCAGGGGCTGTGGGCTTGATCCCCAGTAGGGGATGTGCAGGAGACAGCTGATCAATGGTTCTCTCTCATCATTGATGTTTCTATCTTTCCCTCTCCCTTCCTCTGAAATCAATAAAAATATGTTTTTAAAAGAACAAACAGCCCTAGCTGGTTATGCTCAGTGGATAGAGCATCAGATTGCAGACTGAAGGGTCCTGGGTTCATTCAGGTCAAGGGAATATACCTCAGTTGTAGGCTCTATCCCTGGCTCTGGTCGGAGCCCATGTGGGAGGCAACCAATCGATGTGTCCTTCTCACATAGATGTTTCTCCCTCTGACTCTCCCTTTCCCTTACACTCTCTCTGAACAATATACATATAATAAAACAAACAAAGCTGGTTCTGAAGAAGCACCACTCTTCCCAAATTAAATTTTAGCGGTGTGACCTTGAGCACTATATACAATTGCTTCAAGCATCAGTTTCCTCATTAATATATGGGGATGAAAATAGCACCTAAGATTAAGAGGAGGATATGGTGCAATGGGTATAAAGCACAGTGACCAGCACACAGACTGCACATTAAGTGCTCACACATGATAAAATCAATAACGATGCTTACATGGGGACAGCTACCCCTCGTTGGATCTCTGTCTCCTCACCTGTAAAATGCAGGGTTGAACTCCGTTCTCTTTAAGGGCAAATTAATGATTATTTGGAAGCTTAGAGGAACTTCTAGCAGAAGACATTTGTACCTCCATTGCCTTAGTATAAATTAGTCACCCTGAGAGGTCTTTAAGGGCTAGTCAGATGTTCAAATACACAGAGATAACAATTCTGTTCCTGAGACTTGCACCGGTTAAGTTTCCATAGTTTTTACTTTGCCATATCTGAAACTCATGCCAAATCCTAGCATTGGCCATTCCGTCTTTAACACTGTGAAATAAAAAGTGATCTTGCTTAGACTCACCACTTTCAAAATTTTTAAGGTCTGCCTTGTAAGTCATACATAGTCACAATACCAGATACGCTACTATTCAATATGTGACTCATAGTATTTACTGAATATGTCATGATTTGAACAGTTAACAAGTAAAACTATCTGTTTTTTAAAAGCATTTTTGAAATACATGTTTCAAAAATCATATTTGATGACCTGTTATTTTCCTATATTTTTATTAAAAAGTATTCTGTTTTTGTTGTTGCTATTATAGTATTTGGAGCAGATAATTTGTTTTAGACTATTGATTTTGTTTTTGCTTGAGTTTTTGAGTTTTGAGGTTTTATTTGCTCTGTTTTGATTTTGAAACTTATGCTCAGAGCTGAGTTCTTACATTGATAGCTTGAACTCAGTCTCTCGTGGGGGGCGGGTGGGAGGAGGGATGTACACATAGCTGCTAAATTGCCTGCACGTCCTCCCTCATCTGCTCTGTTATCATTTAGAGCTTCCATGCATGTTACATTTTCAAAATAGTTTAGCACTGTTTTAATTTGTGTTATACCTGTGAAATGGTAATGCCATAAATACCTCCAAAGTAGGCTAGTTTATCTTGGTTTTTAAGGGAAATCAAAAGCCCAAATTAAAAATGTATTATGTAGCTACAATAAAGTGCACAAATTTTAAGTTGGCACAGCTCAATTAATTTTGACAAATAACCTGAGTTTCCCTCTATTACACGCCTTGCACAGTATCCCAACTGACTACAAAAGCTCTCTGAGGGTAGGTGCTGAGCCAATCTCCCTTGCTCAGTCAGTGGGAATGAATTAACAAATAAATAAACATTCATTCATAGGATATCTTATTATATTGCCTGACTGCTTTTGTGAGTAGCTCAGACCTGGAGAGAGATAATGAGGTTAAAGGTTGTCAGCACCTGTAGCAACCATAAATTAGTCAGCTGCGCAGTTCAGTGCTGAGAGAGAAAAAGAGAGAGCGGGAGGGAGAGAGAGAGAGAGAGAGAGAGAGAGAGAGCAGTGTCTCGGTGCAGACTGGGAATCCTTCCTGAAAATAATATCCTTCATTATTTAAGTTTTTAGTGAGAGTGACTTCACAAAGATTAAGTGTTAATTTAAAATATGTCTTGCTAATTGGATACCACATTGTGATCTGGGATAAGTATATTATGTAGTGTATTATTTTGGTAAAATGTCAAGGAAAAACAAAATGGAAAAAAGTAAAAAGACATGTAGCATGCTTATAAGAATATATCAGTCTTCTGTATGCTTGGTTCAAAGTAGGCTAACGGCTATAATAAACAAGCAGACTCAAATTTAGTGACTTACATATACAGGTTTTAGCTGTTGCTCATGCACAGGTCAAATGAGTGTTGCTGGTCCCATGGCTCTTCTGGACATCTCTTCTCCACGTGGCAGCTCAGAGAACCAGGCTCCTTCCCTCTGGGGGTTCTTCCGGCACCGAAGGCCTGGGCCTCTCTCTTGACATTCTGCACCCGGCCCGCAGGTGAGTGGAGAGAAAGCTGGCGGGTAATGAACTGACATACATATGTCGGCTTACAGACCTTTAGCCAGAATTTAGTTACTTGGCTTCACACAGCTACAAGGCAAGCTGGGCTATGCTGTGTGCCAAGGAGAAAAATGAACCAGTGATAAAAAGCTGTGTTTTGTTTGCTTGTTTGTTTTTGCCACAGGGCTAGTACTATCTTTTTCCTTCCTATGAACTGTTATGCTCATTTTTTTGTATGTTTTAATCACCTTACCCATTTCCCTGATCCCAAATCCCCAGCCTTTAGCAATCACTAATCTCTTTTTACAAGTTTAGGGTTTTTGTTTGTTTGTTTGTTTTGTGTGTGTGTGTGTGTGTGTGTGTGTGTATTTTAGATTCCACATATAAGATCATACATATGAGTGTTTTTCTGACTTGCCTCATTTATCATAATGTCCCCAAGGTTCATCCATGTTGTCACAAACAGCAGGATTCCCTTCTATATTTTTTTGGTCAAATAATATTCCATTTAATTATACATTTTCTTTTATCCATTCATCCATTCATGGACATTTAGGTTGCTTCCATGTCTTGACTATTGTAAATAATGCTGCAGAAATCTCTTTGAGATAGTGATTTCATTTTCTTTGGATATATACCCAGAAGTGGAATAGCTGGACATATGGTAGCTCTCCTTTTACATTTTTGAGGAACCTCCATATTGTTTACCATAGTGGCTGCACCAATTTCCATTCCATCAACTATTCATGAGATTTCCCTTTCCTCCACATCCTCACCAACACTTGTTATTTTTTTATGATGACCACTCTCATCATGCTTTTGACTTGAATTTCCCTGATTACTGATATTGAACACCTACTCATATATCCGGTGGCCATCTGTATGTCTCCTTTGAATAAATGTTTATTCAGTTCCTCATCCATTTTGTAATCAGATTGTTTGTTTTTTGGTTATTGAGGCTTATTTTTATAATTGTTTTTAAATTTTAAAAATGCAGTTCTCCAAAGAAAATCTCTTCTGTTTGACAGTAACTGAAATTTTTACCTTAAGAGGAAGCCATAGCAGGTACTAGGCTAGACCAGAGAAGCTGGTTGGGGTTGCAGGGCAGGGTGTGGGTATGACTTGGACTTAGTTTAGGTTGCCAATACTTGAGTTTATTCCCCAAATATCAAAAAAGCAGTACGAAATGTATAAGCAACACCAGGCGTAGGTGAGTGGGCACAGCATTTCATGCCTCCCTTATGGACATTGACCAAGGGTTGGTGACATTCACGGAGGAAGAGCTCTTTAAGGTTGGAGGAGCATGAGGACAATGAACTTGTTTCTGTCTATTCCCAGCCATGTCACTGCCCAAAAACAGCTTCTATGTCTGTCCATAGCTATGAACGCACTACTTAAGAACTCTGTCACCTTGTAGTAATATCCAACTTCTGATCATAATGATCATTTCTGTGTCAGCACCAGAATGATCTCCCTTATCTGGCCCCGAACCTCAGGACCAAGGAGTTTGCCATTCATGCCTAAGCTGGGGCTTTCCACAGGTAAGTCTAGCTGTGGCCTACCACAGCTAAGAAGCCATTTTCCTAATTCTAGACACTAGGTTTTGGATTAAAAAATGCTTTTTAATAAAGAGAATGTCTAGCTGACAAGATAAACTGATAGGCTTTGTGGTATCTTTATTTTCCATTAGAGTGATTTTAAAAATCTTTTTCTTTTTTACAGACGTGGGGATCAATAAATAAGCACCTTTTTTTGCAATGTTATCTGCAGAAGCAAACAAGTGTAGAATTCAATATGATTATGCAGCCTCATGAGCATTACTTTAGAGAACATCTCTTTAGAAATGTTTTCTATCTTCAAGTGAACAATCTCTTACATTTCTTTCCCATTAACAATGTCATGCAAGTTAAAAAAGTGGTTGGTTTCATTAGTTAAGGAGATTTATCAAACTGAAAATAAAACTGAAATCATGCATTTTGGCAGGTTTTCTTTCAGTACAGAGGGAAATAAATAAGCATGTCAAGTGAAAAAGCAATCACCTGAAGATCTGTTTTGCCTCCCATTTGTGATTGATACAGAATTGAACCACTTCCCGAAGAACTCAGTGTTTTGTCTGTGCCCCAGCTGCACCCAATGTGAGCTTCTACCCTGACGTCATCAGCCTAAACAGTTGCCTTCTTCCACTTGATTTCAAGAGCCTTAACAAGCAGTTGGTTCTGTGTCTAATGCATGTTTGTATGTCTGATACATGATAAATTGGTTATGTGAATAAATATGGAAAAAATTTCAGTTAAAGGCAAACTGATTCTACCATTTATAAGAATTTTCGTTTTGAAATATTTTCAGAGATATTTTTATTTTTTTAAATATGTTTTTGTTGATTTCAGAGAGGAAGGGAGATGGAGAGATAGAAACATCAATGAGAGAGAATCATCTCTCCGCTGCCTCTTGCACGCCCCCTACTGGGGATCGAGCCCATGGGGAATCGAACCATGACCTCCAATGGGTCTATGCTCAACCACTAAGCCACAATGAGTGGGTAAGACTTTTTTTTTTTAAAGGAAGGGGCAATTAAAAAAAAAAAAGCTTGCCTCCAATTCCATGTGTGCAATCAGTCCCTTTTATCTAAAATCTAACAATTCTAAAAATAACATTATTTTACACATTCAAAGACATAGTTTTCTTTAATAAATGTTATTCTCTTTTTTTGTTAAAGGGAAAAATGATCTTGAAAAACCAACTAAATTCACTTTTCTCCCTTTAATCTGTGTGCTTTGACTCTAGGATGTGAGACTTTCAACAGGGAAGGTAACAAGAATGGGTAATTCATTTACGATTTGTGTCTAGAGTACATTACCAAAAGACAAGTTTTTTAACCTTTGTTAAAATGGCCCATACTGTGTTTTTCTCTAAATTTCCTCTCCATTTTTACGGGCAATGGAACCTTTCATAGACATCACAGAATTGGTATAAAGAGCTTTTACTGGATCTTTAACCTGGAGTTTTTACTTCCAATGAGTCAAAAATATTATCCCATTCAAATCTGAGTCAGAAATAAGGCAGATGGAATTGTATCATGAAAATGATTTCATTTCAAAAGAATGAAGATTTTTATTCTACTTTATGAAAGTTGCCGTTGAATGCCTAAAGCTCATTCCAGGGTGCCGTTTCATAGTTATGTGTAGGTCTGGAAAGACACACTGTAATATTGCCAACTACTTTGTGCCTATTGGGAAGGTTTTTTTCACCTAACTTCTTTCAATGTTGAAATGAAAGTGGTTACTACCCTTATCAGTTTATTAGGATTACAGTGACATCTTGTGGCATTTCATTTTCCCGTTTAATACTTGCCCAGGTGAAAATCTAACACTTAGTTCTTGCGAAAGAATTTTAGCTTTATTAATGTAATATATATACATTTTTAAAATGCCAGAAACTATTATTTGAAGTAGAAGCCGACTGAACAAAATGCATTCTACCTTATTTGGTTCAGCAGACATTTCTGAATGATTTCAAT
The DNA here is from genome assembly GCF_000147115.1 of Myotis lucifugus. Lineage (NCBI taxonomy): Eukaryota > Metazoa > Chordata > Mammalia > Chiroptera > Vespertilionidae > Myotis > Myotis lucifugus. The sequence continues at coordinate 4,327,058 of NW_005871101.1, forward strand.
CAAAAAATATATTTTCTTTCAAAAATATCAAGATGCAGCATTTATTTTAAGTTTTCTCCCCGTGGTACCATTATGATATAGGAACTGCCCTGGAAATTGGTTTTAAATAATGAAAGTCAAAATTAAAAATATGCTGCTACTGAAGTATTGTGTGATTGTAGCTTCTATGAATTGTTTAGACAAGGTAATTAAAACACTGTTAGTGGAGGAAATATTTTTATTGAAAGAAAAAATGTTAGGGCAAAATTAAACCTCTGCCATTTAAATCCAATAATTATCAGCCTCCTTATGGACTGCCTTCAATTAAGATGTACAATAAGCTACTTTAAGAGACATAAATTAAAAAAAAAGATATACTGAATTCAGGATGCCTAACCTCCCACTCAGTCCTTCACACACACACACACACACACACACACACACACACACACACACACTCCAGTCAGTAACATTCACTTCATGTGATGGATACGAGAAAAATTCTTTCAGGTGTTTTTTTAATGACCAAGTCTAGTTAACTTCAGGTACTGGAGAGCCATTTTGCTGATAATAATTGCCATTTGCAGGTAGTTTGTCAATATTTGCTTTTCTATTTCCTTCTTCTTTTCCTCCCTCACCCATTCCTTCCCTCCCCTCTTTTTGAATTTGAACTTTTAAATAACTCTTCTGATAGCCAATGAAAGCAATTGCTTCTGGAAATTATAGGTGACATTTCCACTTGCTATGTACTTGAATAAATATGATTCCTTCAAAAGTCTTGCTATGAATAATATGCAATTTCCAATTCAAGACATCAATCGTAAAACACTCCTTTGTTTTAGTGCTGCTATTTAAGAACAAATCATTGTCAGTTAAACTGTGACATAATCAATAGAAAGATTACTTTAAACTCATTCAAAACATTGTTTTTTAGACTTATTTAAACAAATTTTATTCTATGTCATACTTATGTATATTTTCCGATGAAAACATAAGCAAAATACAATGTTTTTAAAACACAGAGTGCAGCTCCAAGTCATATTCTGTGACGTCCCTGCTTGCCCAGACCATTGGCCTCTATGGCACTAGGAGCACTGGTGACACAGCCACGCCCAGAATGCAACTTCTGTCTCTAGGACTTTCTTCTGCCAGTGGTTCTCAACCTTCCTAATGCCGCGACCCTTTAATACAGTTCCTCATGTTGTGGTGACCCCCAACCATAAAATTATTTTCCTTGCTACTTCATAACTGTAATTTTGCTACTGTTATAATCGTAATGTAAATGTCTGATATGCAGGATGTATTTTCAGTGGTCGCGACCCACAGGTTGAGAACCGCTGTAAGCTATTGACACTTATTCCGCAAGTTTTGAAACTGGCATTTTATTTTACCAAAAGAAAATTTCAATGGAAGGTTTTCAGACAGTAAGCAGGGTTTACAATGCTTCCTAAAATAGTGATTATGTTTGTTTTACTAATGGTTTGTTGACTGAGAAGCCAAGGGATTACAGTTAGACAATCATCATTCAACAAGAAGGAGAAAAAAAAAGGAGACATATATAATACTCTTTGTAATACTTTAAGCAATAAAACAAAATTTAAAAAAAAGATTACTGTATGCACAAGTAGCGTTATCTAAAGTCACTACTTCTGGCTTTATCAGCAACTGTAAAACACCATTGTTCGCTCCATTTTCATAAATGTTAAAATGTGAAAAATGATGCACATAGTAGAGCTAAAATATGGTAATGTTAATGCTAATAGCTAGCCTTTCATGAGTGACTGCTATGTGTCAGGTACTACTTAAATTATTAACATAATCCTATGAAGTAGGTGTTATTTAAATACAGCTAAGCATTAAACAATTTGTTTGAAGGCAGACATCTAGCAAGTGGTAGAGAGGGTGTTTAAAATTGGTTCTCTGTCATTTCACAGTGCATTTTTTACCCATAGGTATCAGGTTATAAATATTTAAACAGCAAATACCAAAAGAGGGGGTCACTCAATCACATGAAAAAAGATAATCTCTTCATCAGCAATTTTCCTTGAATAATAGACAGAGCAAAGAGCAATTGTATGAACAAATGTCAGGCTTATATATTTGTGTATTATCACAAAACTTTCAGAATGGGAGATAAAATATTGTCTATTTGAGGAAGAGAGAAAACTGCTAGATCAGCTAGAAGCTGCAATGACTGCAGAAGAAACATTTTCTGGAAAATGCCATATGTCACAAATAACCACTTAATTTTTCCCCAAATAAACAAAACCTCTGCAATTTTCAAAGAGAGGGAAAGTTTATCTATACTTAATGTATAGAAAAGAGCAAATGTGGACAAAGGAAAGCACACATTTTGTTTTGCATGGGTTTTGTTTTCATTAATTTCACATGCTTTTCACATCCATGGATCTCTGTCTCATCAAAATGAGTAACTAATATGAACATAATGCACCTTTGGCTTAAGCTTATTAATGTTAAACTATCTTCTATAGTTTGAACCAAAGTAGTTAATAAAAAGCATTAATCTGATTCTTCTGGGAAAAATCTCTTTCCCTGCCTTCATAAAGACACAGATTTTTTCCCATAGCTATGTTTATGTGCATGTAGAGACTTCAACATGCCCTCAAGAATAACTTCGTTGGTCCTGATTGGATAGCTCAGTTAGTGTTGTCCTGATATGCCAAGGTTGTGGGTTCAATCCCTGGTCAGGGTACATATAAGAATCAACTAATGAATGCATAAATATGTGGAGCAACATATCAATGTTTCTCTCTCTCTCTCTCATAAGTAAGTAAGTAAGTAAATAAATAAATAAATAAATAAATAAATAAATATAACTTCGTTGGCAGACATTAAACAAAGCCACAAGGCTAAGTAACATACTCTCTGTGTTTTTCACCTTAGGAGAAAACATAGGGGAAAAGCTTATTGACATTAATCATGGAAATAATTTTTTTTGGCTACCATACCAAAAACACAGACAACAAAAGAAAAAATAACAGTTGGGATTACATCAAACTAAAAAGCTTCTGCACAGCAAAGATCAATCAACATGGTGAAAAGACAACTTACAGAATAGAAAAAAAAATATTGGCAAACTGTATATGTAATAAGGGATTAGTACTAAAGCATGTAAGAAGCAAAATCAGTATTTCGAAGAGGTATCTGTACTCCCGTGTTTATCTCAGGATAATTCATAATAGCTCAGATATGGAAATAACCTAAGTGTTCATCAATGTATGAATGGATAAAGAAAATGTAATATATGTATATATAAATGTATATGTATATAGAAACACAAATGCAAATGAATGTTATTCAGCCATAAGAAAGAAGAAAAATCTACCATTTATGACAACATGGATGAATATGGAAGACATTATGCTAAGTGAAATAAGCCAGACAGAGAAAGAAAAATACTGCACAATCTCATTCATAATGTGGAATCTAAAAAAAAAAAAAAGAAGTAGAGCTCATGGAAACAGAGTAGAATGGTGATTGCCAGGGGCTAGGGCTGGGGAAAATCAAGTGATATTGGTCAAAAGGTACATACTTTCAGTTATAAGATGAATAAGTTCTGGGAATATAATGTATAGCTTGATGACTATAGTTAAGAATACTATATTGTATGCTTGAAATTTGCTAAGAGAGTAAATTTCAAGCATTTTCACAACACAACAATAAAAAGTAACTATGTGTTAATTTGATTGTGAAAATCATTGTACAATAAGTAGATATATCAAATCATCACATTGTACACTTTAAATAAATATAATTTTATTTGTCAGTTAGACTTCAGTAAAGCTGGAAAAAAGATTTAGTTTAAAAACAAAAGATGCATTAATTGTTGTTGATGTCTTCCCAAACAACATGTTCAAAGAGAAAGAAGTTTTCATAAACTGTGCACACACACAGTGTGTGTGTGTGTGTAGTAATGTATACATTTTAAAATAAATGAAACTGAACCATAAAATATTACTTTTCCAATAGAAAAAATATATAAACAATGTCAAATGGCAGGGAAAACTTGGTACTATCAAGTATTTTATTTTTAGCCACTCCATTAACATGTTAATATCAGGGTTTTATTTAAGGGACACCTGAATTGTATTGAAATATTTTAAGGTAAATATTCTGAATGCTAAAGCTTAATCTTATATTAACTAAAAAAATTGTATTTTGGGCTTTATGCTTGTCTAATGATGTTGACTCTTCCTTATAGGTAATTCATTTAGTTGACTAATAGACACACAGATATAGCAAATATGTAATGTTTAACAAGTAGAGACCCAGTAATGAGGAATATCACAAACCCAGAATAACAATCCTGAATCAACATCAGTTCGCCTGATCTGTGTACATTATAAATGAAAACAAGAGCACTGTTCTACAATAACCTCAGCTTTATGAATAAACTATAAGTTTTCTGAGAATATAAGCTGGAAATGATTCAGTGTTAAGCACTGTGTCCTTGGGTATTCATAAATTCTTTTGTTTGCTTTGCCTATAAATGTCTCTATATTTTTAAAGAGTATATTTCAAGTATTCTAATATGCAGAGGAAGTCTGCACTTTTCCATACTAAGTAACAGGGGAAAAGCTTTAGAGTAAAACCATTTTTCTCACTTTGTATAAGTTCACTGCATTTTTAATGTAGACTACTGCTCCATCCCCCCATTAGCTCCAAGTTGTATGAAAATTATACCTTTTTCTGTTTCCATGCATAAAAATACCCAACATGTAAACCTTATATTACCAACTGGAGTCCATGGACCAACAGCAATGGCATCACCCCACAGCGTGTTAGAAATGCAGGTTCTTGGTCCTCCCCACCCCCCAGACCTACTACATGAGAATCTGCTTTATGATCCCCAGGTAATTCTAATACGCAGAAAGTCTGAGAAGCATTAATTTACGGCACTTCATTAATTGACCTAATTTTCTGTAAGTTAACTCTATCTAAACAAGCGGTATAAAGTATTCCACATGCGTTCTTTGCTTAGCAATAGTCAAGATTTAGTGTGTAACAAAATCACCAATGGCACTTGTTAAAAATACAGATTTTCAAGTTTTTCCTCAGAGTTTAAAATTCAATAAGTCTGCAGTCAAGCCTGATTTCCCCAAACCACGACTCTCCTGAACTGATTTAAAGTTAATGATAATGTCAATTCTGGTTAACAGCTCCAAATCATAGCAAAATACCTGTAAGAAGAAAATCACATCCAAGCTGTTTCGGTCAAATTTTTTAATGTTTTGAATTCTTTCTGAAACTGTGAATCACAGAATAAAATATTTGGTATTAAGTATGCGTAGTTCCATTCCTAGAACATGATGAGATCATTTTTCCTTTTTTTTCAACCCAACCTCCAAAAGGAATACCATTATTTCAGCCAATGGATAACAAAACAATTTACTAGAGACCTGCCCCCACTGGAATCAACCACTTCTTGTTCTAGAAATAAGATCAATATATTCTGTAAAGTATTTATAACTCTCCAGAGTCCTCAAACAAATGCACCAGGAGCCATCAGGTAACCAATGGAAAAACAAAAATGTGATACCCCAATTACAGACATTCAAGTTAAAAAACCCCAACACCTCTTAGAACAAACAAGAACACCCCTGAGTGGGCGGGGCGGGGGGGTTTATTCAGCCCAAACCCTGTTGATTTCTGGAATCTGTAACAGCACACTTTTTTTCTAGTTAATTTTCTGGTTACATACATACCTTAGAGCATATTTTTATTATTAATTTGCTTGCATGTTTACTTTGAGACTTTTGAGAACTTGGTTGTAGTTCGGATTTCACTTGCAGCAGCAAAACATGGTGATACACCAACCTTATAATCGATGCCAGGCTGCTGAAGCCACATGGGTTTTTAAAGATACGGCCAATAAACCATAGCTGATAGCGCTGGGTTTGCATAGCCCTATTTTTTTCTAACAAGCTTTTTCGTGTAGCCACACAGAAGATGTTCAGTTTGCATTCTTCTATATCACACTATATACCGTTTTCAGAGAAAAAATGATCAGAATTTTTGTGAAGCACCCGTCCCCATTTCACTTGTTACTGCTTGTTATATATACTAGTAAGTGTACAATGCTCATTTACTTTGGTGCCTTGAGGCTGCCTGATGATAAACGATGTAAGATGTCCTTGTCTTAAATTTGGAAAACTCACTGTTTCCAAATTTCATCCGGAGGAATTTTTATACAACTACTGAAATAAAAAAAGCAGACCTGCTCACATGTTCACTATGTACTTTTATTTTAAACACCAGCACAACAAACACAATGACAAGACAAGACTGTTACCTCAATAATACTGATAACATTCCTTGACAAGTTGGCTTATAATTTACATACATTATTTTTATCTGGAGTTAATTCTAAATATTATCTTAAGCTATACTGTAGAACACAAACCTTAAACATATGCCAGTTGCAAACATAATGTGCTTAGTTACTATTTTTCTTGTTATTTAAGCGAAATGATTTAAAGTTCCTCGAAATCATGTCCACTTGTGTTCATTATTTCGGGATGCATGACTCGTCCCATGAACAGGATTGTTCCTGCATTGGGTTGGCAGTAAACAAAAGAGGGGATAAACAACAAAAAAATATATGTATGTTTAAAAAGGGGATATTTATTTGTCTTCTTTCTTACAACAAGCAATATTCTAAAAATGAAAATATGTTATTTTCATTTTTTCAAGTATCACTTAGACATTAGAAATTATCCAATAAACAATGTGGGGAAATGTTCTCAATTTTACGAAATTATTCTCTTTAGCCTATTAAAAAAGTTCTGTTCTCATAATAGACTTACCTGTTTTCCTATTCCTGATAAGAAAGAAAAATGGATGGTCCACAATCACTTGAGGATACAGCACAGCCATCCTGCTAATGGCAATCATTCCTAAGTGCAGAGAGAAGGTAATTACCTGTCTGTGATGTGCAGGGACTAATGAGTAATTTCTCCAAACCATCTATATTTAATGCAAAGGCAATGGTTTACGGGAAACATGACTTTAAAGACTTAAAGAGAAAAATTATAAAGGTGCTAACATTTCTACTTGACTTTGAACACATACACCCCCCACATACCCCACCAAAAAATAATAGGACAATTTATTCTGCTCCTTACAAAACTTTTAGTCCCAGTCTTAGATAAATACTTACGTTTTTACTAAAATGATCTTTCAGTTAAAGGAAGAGAGAAGAAAAAAAACTAAAAAAACTAAGAGGTTTTTTTTAATATTTTTAAATTATTATTTCTTTAGTCTGAAATGGGTCTTTTTACACAGCAAATCCCCAGGCTTCCAGTAAGTGGCCAGAATGGCAGTGATTAAAGGGAAAATACAGCAGTGAGAGGCTCAATGTGTTTCCTACAGCTGGGAAACTGAATTTCTCTGAGATCCTTATTATAAATGACCGTTTTATACCTGCTGCTGGGTGATTCAATTGTCAGAAAAGGTCACTATTAAATTATGTGAGTGTTAAGCTTTCTTGATGCCTGAGACTACTGTGTTTCTATTTCCTTCTGAAAATGTTGTTTCAGCTCGTGCTATCCTTCAAATGGACAAATTTATGCAAAGGTAGAAATAATGTATGCAAATATGATATTACATTTGGAAACAAATCCAACCAAATAAAAGAAGAAAAAAAAAGGCAATTCTCATTTAACTAGGGAAGTCAGAATAATCGAAATGATCAAGGATCTTTGCCATTTTTGCTTTGTATGCATGGTTTATGTCAAATTCCTTGATTGTTTATTTAAAATTATTATTTCATTGGTATTATTATTTAGTTAAAATTATTTATTACATTCTATCAGATACTCTTGTTTATGTATGTGCTTTTAAAATAAAAGCTTTTTAAAAATATATATTTTTATCTATTTCAGAGAGCGGAAGGAGAGGAAGAGAGAAAGAAACATCAATGAGAGAGAAACATTCATTGCCTGCTCCTGTATGCCCCCTACTAGGGATCGAGCTGATAACCAGGACATGTGCCCTGACTGGGAGTTGAACCCTGACCTCGAGGTGAACCATGACTTCCTAGTTCATAGGTCGATGCTCAACCACTGAGCCACACTGGCTGAGCTAAAATCAAAACTTCTCACTGACAAAATTATAAACTAACTTCCACAAGTAATCAGGTAGGAAGAAAAATGTTTAAATGGGAAGCAGGGAAAATTTTAAGATAGTGAAACAGGAAGCAGAGCAGGAAAATCTATCCTACAGAGCTGACAATGCTCAGCGCTTATTTATTAGAGAGAAAACAGGACATGGGAACTACCGCACATGGGGCCCAGGAGTGAGTGCACGCTTCGTAGCTTACTTAGAAAATTCTACCTGCTTCAGCATAAGCTAGACTTCTAAGTGAGAGCCGAGCCAGGGCAGTCATTCTTTTGGCTTGGCTCTAAAAATGACCCCTGCCCCCTACCCATGACTGCTTCAAAAATACAAATCTAAAAATGGTGAGAAGACTGTAGAGAAGAACTGGGCACCTGAGGTGGCGGCAGCCTCCGAGCCCTCTTCATTCACCTCGATGAAGGACTTGTGAATTGCCTTGGAGAGGAAAATCTCCTTATTATCTGCAGAAAAGAGAGGCGGAAGCATTTCTTCAGTATCAGAGATAGGAAAGCCTTTAACTCTTTAGTTAAAAAGATTTGAAAAGTATAAGAGACATACTATACTGATAGTATATAAACATAATTATATCAAACATAGAAACATTGTAAGATTACATCTCTCTCTCTCTCTCTCTCTTCCTCTTCTTCTCCTTCTTCTTTTTCTTTATCTCTTGATAGGTAGTAGATAGATACATACATACATCATACATACATACATGCATGCATGCATACACACATACATGAGAGAGAGAGATAAAGATAGAGATTTTTCCTACTGGTTCTGTTTCTCTGGAAAACCTTGACAACGTGAAGCCATAGGGAGAAGGCAGCCATCTACATGCCAAGGAAAGAGGACGCAGAAGAAACCCACCCTCAAGACACCTTGATCCCACACTTCCAGTCCCCAGAACTGTGAGAACATAAATGTCCATTGTTCAAGCCACTCAGTCTGTGGTATTCCATTATGGCAGCCCTGGCAACTATACAAGACAATAGCTTTCAACCTTGGGATTCTAATTTCCCCCAAGATTGAACAAAACAAAACGGTGCCTGAAATACAAAAATAAAACATAGCACAAGGAAGCAAGATAAAGAATTACTCAAGTTTGTACCCCACCCCCTGTTTTCCCAATTGCAGGAGGTCTAATTCAAACCTAAGATAAATAACTTTGTTGCTGATGCCCAGCACCATTCAGTAAAAGTGCAATTGATTTCTCATTAGGCTGTTTAGTAAGATTTTATAAGTAACCAAGTCCTATCCACAACGTACATTTTCTTTTTAAGTTTTCAAAAACACAGTTGTCTTAAATGGATAGGGAATGATGTTCAGCAACATTTTGGGTACATCTGTTACACAGCATCTGCTTATTTTGAATAAGTCCCAAGACAACTGAGTGACATCTCTGAACATACTTTTAACAGGGATATTACTTCTTCAGCTCATATTTAGGATTCAGATATAAGCACTGAATTATGACTTAGTCCATCTCAAATACTAAGCTATCTTCTAGAATGCATTTGATGACTGGAAGAAAAATAAAAAGCAATACATTTTTTACGTTAAACAAGTATAATTAGCTCTCTCAAATCTAAAAGACTCATTGTTTTTTAACAAATAAAAAGAAACAGTAAACTATATCAGTAGTTAACTGATGTCGTATTATTTTCAGACTCCGCTGCCCATATTCATCAGTCTGACAGTGAAGGGAAGGTCATCCACCAAAAGCCAACACTATCGCCCTAAATGCAAAAGTGACAGTACCCAGTTCCTAAATGGTAATGAGTGCCCACATTGCCAGCTAAGTCCTCTTCAAATACTGAGGGGAGTTCTCAACGATACCATGTGGTATGTCAGCCATATCAATTCGCCCAGAGGAAACCGCCTCCAATAGCTCCTGAGCCTGATCTGCCAGCTGTATGAGGCATCTTGAAAGAAGGAATGTTGCCCCTTCAACTCTGACCTATGTCCTAAGTGTACCTTCTCTAGTCACCGAATCTCTCATATGCTCTCAGTTACCCACACAAAATGCTGGCGAGGGAAGGGGCACTGCTAGGTACTGTGACAGAAAGATCAAGAAAACAAGGATGCTGAGGGTTCTTGCAAGAGAGTGTTATATAAAAAGATAATGAAATGCATCTATATATATAAAAGCCTAAGTGACCCTTATGATGGAATGACTGGAACGACTAGAATGACCGTTGTTCACCAGAATGACCAGTCGCTATGATGTGCACTGACCACCAGGGGGCAGATGCTCAATGCAGGAGCTGCCCCCAGCTGGCAGGCCCTGATCATCAATGGGGCCTGCCGGCCAACATCCCGGTCCCTCCCGATCGGGGGCCGGGCCCCGGGCTGGGATGGGGAACCGGGGGTGGGTGGTGGCAGACGCAGCCCCTTTTCCAATGGGCCAAGGTCCGGCTCCCTCCTCAGGGCTGGCGACCAACCTCCCAGGTCCCTCCCCCTGTTCCTCCCCCTGGCAAGCAGGCTCTGATCGGCCCGCCACAGTGGCGGTTGGCCCCTACCCCCAGTCCCACCCATCAAGGCCTGCTAGCCAACCTCCCAGTCCCTCCCCCGCCAGCCGGCAGGTCCCGATCGCCTGATTGGGCTGGGATGGGGAACTGGGGGTGGGTGGTGGCGGACACAGGCAGTGAGGGAAGGAGGAAGGGGGGAGGCAGGGAACCACGCGGTGGTGGTGCATGGGCGGCAAGGGAAGGAGGAGCCGGGGAGGTGGGGACGGGGAGAACCTGATCAGCCCTGATTGCCTGTCAGGCCTAGGGACCCCACCCATGCACGATTTTCATGCACCGGGCCTCTAGTCTTTAATAAGATGCATGAAGAAGAGAGCATTCACAGAAAAAGAGAACATATCTAAAGATACAGATGAGAATTTTAAAGAATCACAAAAATACGATGTATAATTTTCTACAGATAAACTTTATGAGGTGTACTTTATTTACTATAAATTGTATTTAAAATACACAGTTTGGCAAGTTTTGAGAGATGTTTACATCTGTGAATCCACCTCCACAAATAAGACGTAATATTTCCATTTTTCCCCCAAAACTTTTGTGCTTTTGTATGCAGATAATTTTGAACAGGTTTGCCATCAGCTGGACACTTTTATAGTAATGTATAAGTTGTAAGATTGAACCAAGGAAAAAAAACAGTAGATCTGAATAATCCAGTAACCATTAAAGTACTAGTTGAATCAGTACACAAAAACTTCCCCATCCTCAAAATTAAAAACTCCAAGCCTAAATGGTTTTCTGGGTGATTTTAACCAAACCTTCAAGGAACAGATAAAAATTTCTGTTAAAAACAACATTTTGGATGCTAGAAAAAGAATAAAAGTAATCTAAGTCATCTACAGATAGTCTTACCTTGCTATTAAAATTGAGTAAGGGCAGTCTAAGGAAAAATAAATAACCAAACTCGCCTATTAACATGGAGGTATGGGTTTTTTGTTTTTTAAATATATTTTTATTGATTTCAAAGAGGAAGGGAGAGGGAGAGAGAGATAGAAAAATCAATGATGAGAGAGAATCATTGATCAGCTGCTTCTTGCACACTCCACACTGGGGATCAAGCCTGCAAACCGGGTATGTGCCCTCACATGGACCATGACCTCCTGGTTCATGGGTCGAGACTCAAACACTGAGCCACGCAGGCCGGGCTGTGTGTGTGTGTGTGTGTGTGTGTGTGTGTATTTTAATCAGAAAATTAAACCCAGCAAGGTATAGAAATACTTTTTTAAATGAGTTTCAAGGGATGTCACAATGTGTCATGAATAACTCTAACTTTCTCGATTTCACATCAGAGCTTCCCCTGGTATGACCTTATCAAATGCAACCAATTTATGCCAATACCCGCTGAACCCCTCTCCTGCTCGTGCTGCCTCCCACTTCGCCTTCAGTATATCCCATCCCCGCTCAGTATGCAATAGGAGGTCCTCCATGAGGTTACCACTGCTTCATTCCTTTAGCATTCTTTACTTCATATACTGTGCTCCAGTTTATTTAAACTACCATAACTTGAGGTGCCACACTTACTGCCTTTGTGTCTTTGCTTCTCCAAAAGCTCCTTTAACCTTTATTGTCCGGTAAGACACCTAATCCAAAGTAGATGCTCTAGGAAAATTGATGGAAAGCAGCAGCAGAGAGGAAAAGAATACAAAGACCATACACACCACACACACACACACACACACACACACACACACACACACTTAAAAATCTAATCGAGTAGAAGAGCAAGGGGAATGGCATCCAATAGACCAGTGTCATCATATACATTTCAAAGACAGCAAAAGAAAGATCCAATCCAATGTTCTGACTCCCAGGGGTGATTAACTTCTGTGTGATGGACATCAAAGGTCTGCCGATGTACACGGGACCTCAGGACACTTAACCTTCAGAGAAACAGTACCCGTTGGAAATAATAAGGAGGAGAAAATGTAACAAATAAGAAATCACATCACAGACACAGAGGAAAAAAAGAGAAAATGAATTTGTTTCTCTTGGGACAAACTTCAAGCAGTCGTATTAAAATAAAATGAGGGCTGAAAATGGTTTAAGGAAGAATGTGTCTGCTGTCACCAAATTTTAGGAGGAGATTAGGTCACGCAGGGATACAGGCGGGTTAACAGCTTCCTATGCTTGCCCTCCAATTTTGCTCATGGCCCTGTAATCGTGTCCATCAGGCCATCTTTCCCGCTAAGCCATACAGTTACTCCTCCAGGGCCTGGACCTTGTCTATTCTATTCATCTTCTATCTCCAGTTTCTTTCACACTCCCAGGCACTAAGTAAAGCACTCAGATATTTGATGAGCCAGAATGTGAGGGGAACTAAAGAGATCTATTTTACACTGATGAGCTCATCTTATTGGTTTGAGAAAAGATAACTCTTCTCTAAAAAAAGAAAATAAATAAATCAAAAACAAACAGACCTACCAAAAAAAATAAAAATCCATACACTGGCCCCAAGCAGTCTTCTCCTTCTGGCCACAGCAGAATTGCTGCCAAATGGCTGGTCCTATTTTCCTCCGGGCAGTGTGGAGCCAGGCTTTTCACACGGATAAGATGGGAACTGGGCCAGCAAACCCTAGGTTCCCCAGAGAAGAGCTGGACAATAATTCAAGCTCTTCTAAAGACAGCAGGGCAAAATACTTAGGCATTCATTCAGTCACCAAGCAAATATTTACCAAGTACCCTATTTGTAAGAGGTATTGTGCAGGGCCCCAAGAGGCTCTAAGTACCTGTGATTAACATAATGCTGGCAGGATGGCCATCATGTGTGTGGATGCCGCTACTTCCTTTGTGGCACGGTTCCTAAACACAGCCAGTTTAAATAGATGTCTGCGTCACCAAGGACAGGCTTAAAATAACAGAATGAAGAGCATTCCATAACAGGACCAAAAGCTAAATATTTTAGTTACTAAGATAATTTTAGCTCTAGCCCCACCCATGAACTTTAGAAAGGTTCCTAGAATTTGAGCTCCTTCAAGGTAGAAATAGTGTTTGTTTTACTGGATGGATTTCATTATAGACAAGCAAATATTTATTCATTCATTCATTCATTCATTCATTCATGTACTAAGCACTTCCTATGTGTCAGCCATTGTTGATGCACTGGTTATACCACAGTGAACTAAACAGTTCCTTCCTAATGGGTGAAAACAGACATTAAATGACAAGGGCAATTAAAAGCAAATCAATAAATGACCACAATTTCAGGGTGTGGGAAGTGTAATTAAGAAATAAGATTAGGTGATGTGTTGGCCAGTGACAAGGGCAGGGAAGCGGAGCGACCTGACATTGGGCATTAGGAAAGGCATGTCTAAGAAGGTCAATTTGAGCTGAGACCTAAAGAATACAAAGGAGTCAGCCATGGGAAGACCTGAAGGCAGGGTTTCCAGTGCAGAGACACATACGAGCCAGGGGTGTTCAAGGACTCAAAAGAGGGCTTGTGTGGCGGGATGTGGGGAGTGAGCAGGGCTGGAGGTTTGAGAGAAGCCCCCACCCCGGAGCCAGCCAGCTGAGCAGCATCCCCTCACAGCACACACCCATCCTGCATCTATGCTGGGCCCTACTCCGTGCTGGGTTCTGAAGATAGAAAGAGTCTATGACATAGTCCCTGCTCCTGAGGAGCTCCGAGGCCAGAGACAGAGACAGGCATGTGACAAACAATCTAAGAAAAACTTTGCATTCTGAGAGTCCAGATGAGAGAACATCAATCATTTAGAAAGGGATCGAGATATCAGTGGATGCTTCTGCCAGGCGTTGACATTTGGGCTGGTTCTTGAAGAATAGCAGATGAGTGAATGTCAGAGAAGGGGACAAGAGCATTCCAAGCAGAGGACTATACTTGCAAAGTGAGATACATAGTGGGGATGACCTAAAGGCCCAGTTGGAGCCTGGCTTATGAGGAGGTGGGGAGTGGCAGGGATACACCTGATCTTAAGAGTTTGTACCATGATGCTAGAGAGATAGGCTTTGTTCAGAAGTGATGGAATATGTCTGCTTTGGTTTTAGAAGATACCTGCAGCAGCAGCAGCAGCGAAAGGTGAATCAGATGAGCAAAAAAGGCAGGGGCAGAAAGATCAAGTGTGATAACAGCTGCAAGAATCTGGGCAAGAAAGTAGGAGTGGACATGGAATGATGGCACCAGAGGAGAAATACAGCCCAAGGAGAAAGAGAACAAGCCAAGGCAGGAGGGAAGAGTCAGGCCAGCATAAATCTAAGCACTGGAGTCTGACCTGAATATGGCTTTTTCTGTGTCTTCTTAACTCCTGTATTTTATTGGCTCCTTTATTAACACTTGTACTTTATGCTGAAAGATTTAGTACTCACTTTTTCCTTCCTTACACCTTCCAAGAGGATTATCTATTAACCCAAATACTGACAGTCACTCATTTCCATTACAAAATAGCCCTACTCTATAAGAGG
This sequence comes from Myotis lucifugus, assembly GCF_000147115.1. Lineage (NCBI taxonomy): Eukaryota > Metazoa > Chordata > Mammalia > Chiroptera > Vespertilionidae > Myotis > Myotis lucifugus. The sequence goes on from NW_005871101.1 coordinate 4,342,117, forward strand.
ATCCTCACTGCAACTAGATGAGCATTTGAAATCGAGCCTGAGAAGAAAATGATTCTTGGCAACTCTCTAGATTCCATGTTTATTGTATGAGTCTTTACTGTGCTTTATGTTAATGAAATTGGCATCAAAAACAACGGACATCAACTTGAGATAAAAAACAAACAAACTCAATAACACAGAGCATCTCATCTTACTCATGCCTTCACTCAGTAAGTCCTAAGCAGCAAGCCCAGCCCAAGCACCTACAAGGATCAATCTTTGGGAGTTTTAAATTCTAGTCAGGGGATATCCGATGCATAAATAATGATGAGATCAGATGTGATATGTGGCATAAATACAAGGACAGAACATTTTAAAATTGAAGGAGCGATTAGTTCTGGTTGTTGTACTCATGGTGGCTTGATAAAGTTGGGGATGCTTGTAGAGGTATTTCTGTTGGGAGAGATTTCCTCAAATGGGGAGCTGGGGGGATGTGAGGGGCAGAGCGAGTGTTCAGTTGGGCTGTAGCACAAGCCACGCATAAGGAATCAGACAGCTAAGGCTGGAGGGAGCTGAGGTCTGAATGCCCCGCTGAGCAGTGGACGGTGCACAGCAGGCTGAAGGGAGGCTGTGAACAGGAACTGGAATGAGCTGAGAGTGAGTTTTAAGGCGATTAATCTTGGCAGTAGTAGATAAGTGGTAGATAAGACAGATTAAATGGAAGAGAGATTGGAAACCATTTAGGAGGCTATTGAAATAGTCTAAGACAGCAGTAATGGGAGTCTGAAATGAAGGCGGATGCCATGAAATAGAAAATAAAGGAGTGGATTCAAGAGGTCTTAGCAAAGGCTTCTCAAGTCACTCTTTCTCGAGAAGCAGGAGAACATGAAGTAAAACATGAAGTTGCTGCTGTTGTTTGGGTCCACGACTAAATCACATTTGCTACTTTTGAAGATAAATATTTTATCACATGATTTCAGAATGTAGCAGCGTTACAATAGTACCTAGTTGTTTTCTGGGTGCTTCTGAATTTACAAAACCTATTAATCATGTTATTTTTAAAGCGTTTCCTAGTATTTAAGTAAGAATCTTAATTGAAGAAATAATACATACACGGGGTAAAATTCCAAACAAACAGTACACAATATGTGAAACAGAACCTCCACACTTAAAATATCTAACAACCTCTGTCCAGTATTCAAGAGGCAACTACTGCTATTACTTTCTAAGACATTGTTCAGAAATGTTCTATGCATTGAAAAGCTTAAATGCATCCCTATATTCCCTCTTTGGATCCAATATGCTACCATTCTGCTCTTCAATGTTTTCCCCTCTCTGCTTCTGCAATGCTCTCTCTAGCATAGGGTTTCTCAACTCATCACAATTGACATTTGGGGCTGGATAATATCTTGCTGTGGGGCTGTCCTGTGCCGTGTACATCACAGGTTTATAGAAAGCATCCCTGGCCTCTGCACCCGAGATAGCATAACACTTCCCGGTTTTGACAACCAAAAAGGTCTCCAGCCGTTGGCAAATATGCCCTGGAGGGCCAATTGTCCTGGTTGAGGACCACTGCACCAATAAAACATTTCCATCACCCTGTGTTTTATTAAATCCAACAGTTTATATTCTCTCCCCCACAAGACTGTATGCTTCTTTAGTGAAGGTATGATATCTTGATCATTTCTTGATTTTTATGACGTAGTACTTTGCTCACACTATCCACTTCACAGAGTTGTTAAATGAAAGAAATAGACATAGTGTTGAATATAATTAATGTTGTATATCTTAAACACCATGAAATTCTCATCCTATATAATAAAAGGTTGATATGCAAATCAACTGAATGGCGGAATGACCGGTCGCTATGACACACACTGACCACCAGGGGGCAGACGCTCAATGCAGGAGCTGCCCCCTGATGGTCAGGGCGCTCCCACAGGGGGAGTGCTGCTCAGCCAGAAGCCGGGCTCGCTGCTTCTTAGCACTGCCTTGGCGGTTGCAGGAGCCTCTCTTATCTCCACGCAGCACTAAGGACCCCTCGGGGGATGTCCGCCTGCCAACTTAGGCCTGCTTCCCATGGAGCGGGCCTAAGCCAGCAGGTGGACATCCCCAAGGGGATCCTGGACTGCAAGAGGGCACAGGCCGGGCTGAGCCCCTTACTCCCAGTGCACGAATGTTGTGCACCAGGCCTCTAGTTAAGGTATAAAGTAATAATATGCTAATAAGTTTCCTGGGTACTTGTGGGGGTTACTATGTGTCATAGACATTGTAATCATTATTAGGAGGCAAAAAACTCAACCGGTGACAAGAATACTAACCATGTAAGGTAGAGCATATGGTGCCCAAATAAATGATGCAGGGATCAAACGGTACTGAATTTAGAGGAAGCTTAGAGGCAAGCCTTATGGTTGTGTCAGTAGATAGTTATTGAATGAATGAATGATTTATATGTTAATATATATGTGAGAGAGAGAGAGAGAAAGAGAGAGATATATTTGTTGGGGTGGTTGGCCTGCTGAGGCTACTAAGACTCTGGCAAAACTAGGAATTTAAGAATTAAAGAGTTCCCACTGAAAGCTTGAGATACAGGCTTTAGAGCTTTCATCAAATTATCCTGAGGACATGAACAGGGTAGTGTTTGGGGCTGCCCAATTCTGGATTTCTTACTGAAGTTTTAGGAGTATATGTCCCAAGAAATGAAATGTGTAAGGTAGCCCCAAGAAAAGCTCTTCTCTCCTTCCCTCCCTCGTTGCTCCTTTAGCGAACATCTACTGGGCCAAGGCTGTGTCAGCCCCGTGCCAGGAATGGGAAATGCAGCAGTGAGCAGGGTGCTGAGAAAGAGTCAATTCTGATGGAGGTTTAATCAAACAACCAGCGACTTCAAATACATCCGATACAATATGAACTCTGAAAGATCCTACTGCTTTTTCCAATCCCCCAACGGCTGCATTCATAATGTATATCTTTGCTCTAGTGTCTCTGTACACAGCAAAGGCAATTAAACATTACCTTATAAACCTTCCAGATATGCCAAAAATTTTAGGCTACACTGACCACAATAATTGACTTGCCATTGCAGTGCTACCCCCTCGGGACTGAAAAGCAGCAGATACTAGTATTCCATATGTGTGAAATAACGGCCTAGATGTTTGGGTGGGACAGTGAGAGTGAATCTCTAATCAAACTGAAAATAGAGCCATGTTCAGAAAGTAGAATGCAATTATCCAGTTGGAATTTGGCCTGTACGGTAGACAGATTCAGTTCTTAAGAAAGTAAGCATATGCCCTAACCGGTTTGGCTCAGTGGATAGAGCGTCGGCCTGCAGACTGAAGGGTCCCAGGTTCAATTCTGCCCAAGGGCATGTACCTTGGTTGCAGGCACATCCCCAGTGGGGGGCGTGCAGGAGGCAGCTGAATCGATGTTTCTCTCTCATCGACATTTCTAACTCTCTATCCCTCTCCCTTCCTCTCTGTAAAAAATCAATAAAATATATTTAAAAAAAAGAAAAAAGAAAGTGAGCATAGACCTTTAGATTATACTACGCTTGAGCCATGAAAGTATTTCTGACTCAAGTTGAAAGGCACCCTTTACCTTTAGCATCTCCACCGGTACCACCTTCTTGGCAATCTCAATGAAGAGTTCCGAGCCTCAGTCGCTGGATGCGAGTCCTGAAAACCTTTACTCAAGGGAAATTCACTTCCTTTGTGTGCACATAGCAGACATTTAGAGAAGCTTAGTAGTGTTTTGCAACGTAAGCTCTCTAAATAAGGGGTAGAAGATGTGGTATCGGACACATCAATATCATCTCACTCCTGGAAGTTCAGTGCTGCTTAGAAAACAGCCTGCTCAGTCCTAAATCTGGGAGGGCAAGGCTGTTTTCATTGTAGACTCCTTGAGAATTTATTGAAAGCAATGAATGTGCTATCTCCTCCCTAGCGTTCTCTCTCTCTCTCTCTCTCTCTCTCTCTCTCTCTCTCTCTCTCTCTCATCAATGGGAATGCACACTAAATGTAATTTCAGGGATGAAGACCTCTACTTCCCTGAATTCAGTCCATGGGTTCTCACACTCCAGGTTTAGAAGCTATTATTTGGCCAGCTTGATTGTCTATAGGTTGCTACTTCAGGAAAAGAAAACTAAATTCTCTCCTGCAACTCATGAACTGTTAAGAAAATCTCCTATCACCTCAGTTCTCTCTAGATGGAGAATTTGATTAAAAAAATTGCATATAAAGAGGACTTACATGTTGAATTTCTTTTATCTTGCTATATATTTGACTTTATCTCATAAAAAAACAGATTGTTTTTATTTTCTGTATTTTATAGAAATGATAGAAAATAATCATTGTATAAGTTGAGTCTCAAACTCACAGTTAGCTTTATTCTATGACTAGAGGCCCGGTGCACAAAAATTTGTGCACTCGGGGGGGCGGGGGGTCCCTCAGCCCGGCCTGTGCCCTCTACCAGTCTGGGACCCCTCGGGGGATGACCACCTGCTGGCTTAGGCCCGCTGCCTGGGGGATCAGGCCTAAACTGGCAGTCAGACATCCCTCTGGCAGCCTGGGAGCCCTCGGGGGATGTCCACTTGCTAGCGGGGAGCAGGCCTAAGCTGCAGTCGGACATCCTTAGTTCTGCTGAGGAGGTTGGAGAGGCTCCCACCACCACCGCTGTACTGGCAGCCGTCAGCCTGGATTGTGGCTGAGCAGAGCTCCCCCTGTGGGAGCGCACTGACCACCAGGGGGCAGCTCCTGCATTGAGCATCTGTCCCCTGGTGGTCAGTGTGTGTCATAGTGACCAGTCATTCCCAGTCGTTCTGCTGTTAGGGTCAATTTGCATATTACCTTTTTATTATATAGGAGTGCCTGGCCAGCCTGAGTGGGGGACTGATGACTGTTTGCAGGTTGGCCACAGCCCCTTCAGGGTGGGGGGTCCCCACTGGGGTGCCTGGTCAGCCTGGGTGAGGGGCTGATGGCTGTTTGCAGGCTGGCCACAGCTCCTTCAGGGTGGGGGTCCCCACTGGGGTGCCTGGCCATCCTGGGTGAGGGGCTGAGGGCCGTTTGCAGGCTGGCCACAGCCCCTTCAGGGTGGGGGGTCCCTGCTGAGGTGCCTGGCCAGTCTGGGTGAGGGGCTGAGGGCTGTTTGCAGGCTGGCCACAGCCCCTCAGCGGGGACCCTCACCCCATGAGCGTGTGGCCAGCCTGGGTGATGGGCTGATGTCTGTTTGCAGGCTGGACACAACCCCCAGCCACCCAAGCTCCCAGTGGAGGCTGGCTGGAAGCAGGTATCTGGGATTTGTTTATCTTCTATAATTGAAACTTTGTTGCCTTTAGTGGAGGCCACAGCCGGCTCAGGGCTGGCAGAATCTTGGCTTCCTCCGTCGCCGGGGCAACCCAGCCTCCTGCTTGCTCCAGCTCTGTGGCTGCCGGCCGCCATCTTAGTTGGGTTCATTTGCATATAGTCGCTCTGATTGGCTGGTGGGCGTGGCTTAGGGCATAGCGAAGGTACGGTCAATTAGCATCTTTGTCTTTTATTAGTGTAGATAAATATCTTGGGGTTGGCTACTTACTTAAAAGTATTTCCAAAAAGATTTTGTAGGTTCTAAGTACTTTAATGTTAGTAATATAGTATGATATTTTACAATGAACAAATTAGGGCAACTTAATAAATTATTCAAGTGAATTTTATTTTCTTGAAATATTTAAAATAAATTACTCAATATCCAATATGCTGGGTATGTTTTAAAGCTACTTCTTCAAAATCTATGTTTTTTATTGAAGACTTAGAATAATATTTACCTCATCTCACCGAGTACTGTTTTAAAAGTATTTAGTTCTCATAGCAGAAACTCATTTATCCTCTCTTCCTTCTTTCTTTCCTCTATGATTTATTATTACCGGACATATTGAGATATTTGATCAATACATTTATTTATTATGTACTCTACAAGGCATTGTATCTGATGATATGGGAAGTTCAAAGATAAGACAGGTCTTCTGGAGACTATAGTCTATTTTCAAAGATAAAACATGGACCAGGATAATATAAACTTAATGTTTTGACTATATTTATAATTTTGCTTGTAGAAGTTAAACATAGTTATTATATTTATCTGGTAAATAACTATATTTTACCTCAGAAATCTATAATAAATAGATAATTCAATATCACTTTAAAAAGCTTTTATGAAATAACATGAGAGAGAGAGAGAGAGAGAGAGAGAGAGAGAGAGAGAGAGAGGGAGAGAGATATGAGAGAGAAACATTGATTGGTTGGCTCCCATACACACCCAGACTGGGGATTGAACTCACAACCTGGGTATGTGCCCAGACCGGAATTGAATCTACCACCTTCCAGTGTATGGGATGATGCTCCAACCAACAGAGCCATAAGGGCCAGGGCAAAATAACATTTTTTAAAAAAATATTGGTGTTTGTTTCCTACCAGACAAGGCTGTCAAATTTGCATTTTTGGTGAAAACTTCAGTTATTCCAAGAGCCTTCAAAACATCTTTTAAATCAATCTCCTGTTCCACTGTGAACCTGGAGAACACAAGGGGGAAAAATTAGTTACCGCATTTTTAAAGTATTTCATTACAGTATCTTGTTATCTGAGACAAGAATAAAATGTTAGATATTTAGATATTTAAAGCCTGTTTTATGAGGTAAAGTTATACTAAAACTGGCTTTTGACTGCAAGTAGTATTTGATTGTGCTTATAAAAAGAGAGGGTGTCAAATGGAATAATATAACAGAAGAGTATTAAATTAAGTAGGCAAATACATAACATGGACACAAAGCCATAATATATGGTGGAATAAATGAGTTTTGATATCAAGAATAATTACCATAGTACTATGTAAAATTTGTACATGAACAGTTTTCAAGTCCTTTGACCTATAAATATATTTGTGTGTTTTTTTTAAGTTGGTAATGATTAATCATACATTTCCCCAAGATGCTTCATTCTCTTCTTAGTATCCTGGTCAACTTTCTACCCAATGAAAAGGGTTAAATAAGAGCCAATTGTTTCTATAAAATGAATACATCCAGCATTTCAACTCCATGTAACTCACAGAAAGGAAACATAAAAACTATCACGTTTAAAAATATATATGTTCTCGGTTATATTAACCTCTAGGACATAAGCCTGTTCTCATGGTAGTATCCCACAAAAATTGTTAATTAATGAAAGTGAGTTAAATATTATATCTTAAAAACTATGTACTTTTATAATTATACAGAGATTTTTAAATCAAGAATAATAGATTTTTATTGTTCCAATGAATTAATATACATAATAATTAATATACTATATGAATTATTATACATAAATGTGCCTCATTTTTGTAAAAATAAATACAACATTATTTAAAAACTCAAAAATAAGAACAGTGGTCATAAACAGAACATTAATTTAAAAAATGGTTCCCACAGAAAGCCAGATTGTTACTAAACAGAATCTCTCCCAAACCAATGAGTTGTATCACCCATCTTACTAGTAAAAGATAAGGACCAAACATGGCTGCATTAACAAACAAATGCATTTGTTAAAAGCAAAGGGTTTTAATATTTCTATAAAAAGTGAAAACAACTGGTTAGAATTAAATGTGCCTCCTGATCAATATGAATAAAACATAAATTTTAGGCAATGACTGTGTACTTAACAGAGCTAAGTCTGCGATAGTCACTAAACGTCACATTAATGTAGCATTACTTTTTTTTTTAATGTAGCTTCATTTCTGATGTCTGGTTTTAAGAAAAGTGACAAGGGAATGATTGCCATAAATGAGATAGACACCAAGAGGAGTGATTAGTTTTAGCAGGTCTACGAAAAAAACTAGATCAAAAGACAAGGAAATGTAGAGCAAACATACTAAATTTTATCTATACCCCTCACTTTAACTTGGACTTAACACTTTTATTTTGTTTTTTACGAAAAGGTGATATCGATTGTAAAAGTACAAAAGGGGATGAATAGGAAAATACGGAATATCTTGGAAAATACATTTGATGACTTGATTAAGGTTTTTGTGTGTGCTTTATTATTATCATTATCATTAATTTATTTTTTGATCACTTACTATATGGAGCTTACTATATGTTACAAGAGAAGAAAAAACAGTCATATAAATATCACTGCAGCCCTTAGAAGTAGGTATTATATTATTATCCCCAGTTAAAAGAAGAAGAAACTGAAGGCAGAAAGATGAAATAACCTGACAAGGCCATGCAGCTAAATAAATGGCAAGACTGGGATAGGGGTCCAGGTAGCATGATATTTGTCCTGATTCTCCTAAATTAGAAAGGAAAGGTAGATGTCAGGAGGGAATTCTTTTTGCCTCTTAAAATCAACTTCTTTTTTCACACTTCTGAGGCTGGCTGTTTCGGTGAGGATGGCAATTTAGCCGGACTGACTTGGGCAAGTTCCTTGGTTTCCATATGCCTCAGTTGTGGCATATAGAAAATGGCAATAATAATAATAATAATACCCACTTCATAGTATTGTTGATGGGATTAAATAAGGTTTCTCAAAGTCTTATAATGGTGTTGGCATGTAGCAGGCATGTGATAAATAGCAATACTGTTAACAGTTCTTATTATATTGAAGTTATGTATAATATTCACATTATTATAATGTTAAGATGTTTATATTTGCATTTTAGTGGTGATGAAGTAACTTGATTAAGTAGCCGTATTAATCCCTGCTACTTTCACTGCAAATTAGTCAAATCTAGTGTCTTTTTTCATTTTAATATTTGTAGTATCTGCATAGGACAAAACACATAGGTGGAAGTGAACTCAAATCATGAGAATGTTGTTCTAAGTTGAAGACAGGATGTAAACAATTTCCATTTATTCATTCATCCTCTTCTTTTCCTCATCAACTATTGAAGAATAACTATTATCCATTTATAATATCTTTCCCCTTAATATAGACTAATACTAATATACATATTCATTTTTATACTGAATGTTTACTATGTCACAGGCACTATGTGAATCCTTTTATGTACAGTATTTCCTTTAATCATCCCCATGACAATCTCACACAACCCTATGATATAGGTATTATCTCTAGTCCACAAAAGAGCCCCCAAAAGCTTAGCAACTTGCCCTGGTCACACAGCTAACAGGTCATCAAATGAGGGTATGAACTAAGGTCTTCCTGACTGCAAAGCTCCCTAAGACTAATCACTATAATTACAACAATGGTTTATTAAAAAAAAACCACAACAACTACAGGCAGATTTTATATTTCACCCACTGAATTTAAAAATAAAAGGCGAAACACTGCTTTAAAAAAATACCAAAGGCATGCCTGCTTTAATAAAGGCATACAATGTAATGGCATATCTGCACCTTTTTATCTGAATAAGCTGAAGAAGTATGTGGAGGGCAGAAGCATCAGAGACTGAGTAGATATGTGGAGCAAATGTTACAAAAACAAATATATATTACCTTCAATAAAATTTATAAGTAATTAAGAAACTAAGCAAACCCTTTGTAGAAAAATCTAATAAAAAGCATTCGGGTTAAAGAACAAAATCAGATGGCTTATGCATTGGTTTTCTTTTATAAACATGAAACTGAAGTGCTTTATTAGTAGGCAATCATTTCAAAATAACAGCATGGTTCCCAGCTACATAACAAAGAACCACTTTATATCCTTTGATTTCTCTCTGGTCACAAATGACAAATCTGAGACTACAAAAGTCAGAGTGGAAAGACATTACAGACAGGGACCTCTGCCTTCCAAGTATTACTGGATTTTGATTTTAGAAAATTCTTCTTATACCTAAGCTGCATCAGTAAATACTGAAGAGCCAGAGCATGTAATGAAGAGAGGAATGTTCATTAGAACCAGTTTTTAGAACAGGTACCTAGAGAAAAGCATATATAAAACTACCCTTAGGTTAACATAAGATAAATACTAGTATTTAAAATGTACATTGAGCCCAGCTAGTATGGCTCATTGGTTGAGCATGGACCTATGAACCAGGAGGTCTCAGGTCGATTCCCGGTCAGGGCACATGCCTGGGCTGCAGGCTCGATACCTAGTCGGAGGGTGTGTAGGAGGAAGCCTACCAATGATTCTCTCTCATTATTGATGTTTCTCTCTCTCTTCTCCTCCCCCTTCCTCTCTCTAAAATCAGTAAAAGCATATAAAAATGTGCACTGAAAATTAAACAACAATAGATAGTACTTATATGATGCTTACTCTGTGTCAGGCATTATTCTAATGTGCTTTTTAGAGTTAATCTCTCTCTCTCCCCCTCTTCATATATATATATACCAAACTATTTTTGCTACTGTGGGTAAATTGGAAGAATATCTGACAATATTATTTAAATCTTAGAGATGTATTCCTGTGCACAAACCTTATGGAATTCCACTGGATTTGGCAATATCACATAGGTATAGCAATCTTACCCTCTTCTAGGCAGACTTCTTATATTTTGGATAAAAATACACTTTTAATTTATTATCTGAGTCCAGTAGGATTTATTGTTGGGGGGGGGTAACACAAATACAAAATTCATTGTCCCATCTCTCCTCCCCCATACCCTGAAATACCCTATACCTCTTAAGAGAGGCATTCTACAGCTTTCTCTATAAAATGTAGTGTAACAGAAAGTAAAGTACCTGTCAAGCAGAACAAGAATTGGTCAAATTACAGAAATGCAAAGTTGCATTTTTAGGTAATAATTTCCATATGAATAAAATTACACAAACCATTTAGACAGACACTTGAGTGAACCTAGAACACAGCTATCAGGACAATGCTACCTTTGCTAAAACTGGGTCACAGAAGTCATTACCTTTGTCGAACATTTTGTGGATCCTAATGCTGTACAATGGAGGGGGGTGGATAGTTTCCCAATGATTATTACTGACACATTAGTATTTGAAAATAGCCAATCCCTTGAAAAGGGAAACTAAATGTATCTTTCCTCTCAATTAGCCTCCCTCTGTATGCATTAGCCATGCAGAGGGAGAGTTCACAGAATTCCTACAGAAATGGATACATGGTAATCAGCTGTGCCTAGTTTAGTAACAAGCATTAATATGGGGAAGCAAGCTAAACTATTTCATAATTGAAGAGTGTATCTTAGAATATGAAAAATTAATTTTCTTCTGCACCCACGTTCAGTTTCTCAGTGGCTAGGACCTGGAGGCCACATTTTCTAGTGAATATGGTTGAATTAGAACAAGTGATACTTAAGCATTCATTTGCAATTCTGCTACAGTACTCCTAAGTAACTTTGCATCCTCACAGAATTAAGCATTTAGATACGCTGCACTTAACGCATAAAATTCAATAAGGAGAGCATTAATACTGTACTGATTTTCTCATTTTATCAAAATGAATTCATGCCCAGCTGGTGTGACTCAGTGGTTAAGCATCGACCCATGAACCAAAAGGTCATGGGTGTGACTCCCAGTCAGAGCACATGCCTGGGTTGAGGGCTCCATCCCCAGTAGGGGGTGTGCAGGAGACAGCTGATTGATGATGTTTCTATCTCATGGATGTTTCCATGCCTCCCCTTCCTCTCTCTCTAAAAACCAATCAAAGCAATTGAAATAAAAAAGAAATTCATTATAAAATTCAATGAAAAATATAAGATTAATAATAAAGGTCTCTGGATGAGATTTTAGATCTGATTTAGATATTTAAATTTAGTTAATAATGTTTAAAAGTAAATTCTTTTAGAGTTACGATATATTGTTTATATATCCAGTATGTATACAATTATATAAATATACATACATATATACACACTTAATATATATATATATATATATATATATATATATATATATATGTGTGTGTGTGTGTGTGTGTGTGTGTGTGTGTGTGTGTGTATTACATGGCCTTAGCTTTATTTGTTAGATAGTCACTGGCTACCTCTATCTCCCTGAGCATAGACATAGTGGAAACTTGCTACATACTAGTAAAAGTGTTATCATAGAAAGTTATGCAAACTTAATATTTTAGCCAAAAATAAAAATAAATATTTGGAGTATGAATACCTTAATTTTTATATGTGTACTAAGAAATGTATGGCTATTTATTATGTATTGTTACATATTACAGATATATAACACTAACATAATGTGTATATATCTTTCTAGCCAAAACTGTCTACAGTTCCAAATAATCTCCATATACATAAACAAACATCAGCTAAGTTTTTTGAAAAATAAGCATTTATATAAGATGTAACTATTTTTATATTTTTGTATTGTTTAAAGTATGACAAATAGTATAAGATATAACTTTTAAATAATTCCTAAAATTAGAATATGAATGTTTAGTAATTCAATTTTAATACTAATACCTTACTTATCATTTGTAATGTTCATATTAATTAATTATATTTGTATAATTTTTTTAATATGGAATGAATGTTAGAACTGTACTTCCACATACACATATACGTATATGTTTACCTGTTGTTTATTTGTATGTCTTGTTTTCTAATCCAGAATTTACACACTATGTTTGCTTATAAATTTGTTTGTGTTCACTGGTCTCATGCCCCTGCTAGGTTTTAAGGTATTCAAGGACAGAATAAATATCTTCAGTTGGGTTTCGTTTTACAAACACATTTCAATCATGGGGGAGATCTGACTGTAGAAGAACTTACAGAAGTAAAGTAAGACTTACAAAAGGGTAATTTCATTGTGGGGTGTAACATAAATGTCACTATAGGGAGATGCATAAGTGAGGACAAAGTGAGGGTCAACTGCTCATCAGGGGGTTCATGGAAGGCTTCCTAAAACTGGTGCCAGAGCTGTACCCTAAAGCTTAAGTATGTAAATCTGGCAAAGCAATGTAAAGAGAGCATTTTAAGTCAATACAAAAAATACACATAGAGACCCAGAGGCACGAGAAGAGCATGATGCTGTGGCACACAGATAGTACATGCTACCAGATGTTTGCTGTGCTGGTGGCCAGAGGTAGGGTTGAGGAAGAGAATCGTGTAAGAACAGCAAGGCCCTGTATGGACCTTATTCTTTTGGCCACAGGGAGAATTTTAAGCTTCTTCCTGCTTACTTATGGTTGTATCTTGGCACCTAGCACTGGGACTTGCTTGTTCTTTTGCCAACAATGTCAGAGATCATTTTTTCCAGCTATAATCAACTTTAAATATTAATGAAATACAGAAGACTGTCACTGTAAATTATATTCAGAGACAATCTATTGGAAAAATCTTTTACAATGAAGCCAAGAATATTGACTCATATCTGAAACTAGGTGTTGGTAAATAGTATTGACTAAATCAATAAGTGAGCCTGTGTCTCTGAGCAGGACAACATGAGAATTAAAGAATACTTTGAAAAAAGGAGAAGAAGGAGAATAATTAGAGGAAGAAGGGGAAGAGGAGGAGGGGGGAGGAGGAGGAAGAACAGAGGAGGAGGAGTAACAAGAGGATGAGAGAGGACAGAATAGGACCAGTAATAGGAGGAGGAGAGTAACACAAGACTTAAAATTCAAAAGTAATGGCAAGAGTTTCCCTGGGTCAGAATCTTCGTTGCTCTCCCTCCCTCCATGCTCTCAGAGGGAGTCACACAGGAGCCTCTCACCTGGGCAGGTACACTTCCACTTTCTGCTTCTTCACAGAGTTGGCCCATTCTTCAATCAGCTGCGCTTTGAGCAGTGGCTCCAGGGTGGCCAGTGGAACTTCCTGTCTGGACAACACCAGCATCATACTGATCTCATCGCCCTCATATGGAATTTCTAGGACTTGGTAGATACCACCAGCTTCATTGGAGCCATCACTAAATTCCCCTAAAAAGAAAAGAAATGTGATAAAAAGGCCCATGCCAAAGCCGAAATAAAAGGTTTAAATTTGTTACAACTTTTTAAAAAATATAAGAAATTTAGGCATCTGAGAAAAAGGTTTACTTAAAAACAGACCTTGAAATTCAAGTGAATCCTATGTCCTGTAGAATTTATTTATTTTAGAATCCCCAGAATTAGCTCACATTTGTCATAACATGTTCTCTAGACTTAGTTTATATTTGAAAATGGGACTTCAAATGACTATAGATTTAAAGGATATTATTAGAAACAATGAAATGTTTCTGGTTAGAAAAAGAAAGTCCTGAATCCTATACCACATTTACCAATATCTGCCTGATTATTAAGTAGGGAAAAATTGACCATGTAATACCTGGTACTCTATTAATACTACAACTAAACATTTTGAGGCAAAGGTAGCATAGCCATAATAAAATCCATTCCTTTCTATAATAGCTATATAATGTATTTGTGGTGACTGTGACCTTTAGATTATGTAATTAGGTAAATTTAGATAATTGGCTTTGTGTTCTAGAAACTTAACTAAATTGACGAGGCTTTCATAAAAAGCTCAGGTAGTCTTTAAAACAAATGGTCCTGTCACAACTTTAAAATTGTCCCCATTTTTCAAAAAACGTAACGCCTTTGTTGTGAATATTTTCCTATAATTGATCTAGGGCTCTTAAACTTCACATTAATCATTTCAATTCGCAAATAAATGGGTATTTTCCTTTCTTGTTTTTACTGTTAATTTGATTAACTGTGATTATAATACTTTTTTACAATGTATTTGTAAATAAAATAAGCTAGTAGTTATAACATATACTTAGCTTACAATTACATTTCTACTTATAACAACAAACTCTTACAGCTTAATGTAGGGCATAGGAAGGATTCACACCCAAAATTTCTAAAAAGTCTAATGAAGCATCTTTGAAAATAATGCAAGAATATTGAATTGTATCATAAATTATAGACATTTAATAAATGAAACTATGAATAGTTTTGTCTGCCATACATACACAGCTGTAAAAGCAAAATTTCAAAAGAATGCTTGTAATTCAAAAAGTTATAAGGCGTCAAATCGAGAGCTGGGTGGAACATATGGATCACTGAAAACCACCCCAAAGCCTATGACTTTTTGTAGTAACTGAATAGTCGTATTCTAGTATTTTTACGTGATCAAAGTCACTTTGTAGGTGTGATCAAATTTATAAATTGATGAAACATTGAAAAGCTGTCATTACACATAATTTTATACAGTGGGGCCTTGACTTACGAGTGTCCCGACTAACGAGTTTTTCGAGATACGAGCCGTCTCTCAGCTGGCCGATTTTTTGCTTTGAGTTGCGAGCTAAAATTCAGGTTACGAGAAAGCTTCAGATACCCCACCGTTAGTTGGCGCAGCGAAGGTCACAGTGAACGCCACAACATCAGCCCAGCATCACGTGTCTCACTTGTTCACTTTTTGATTTGACATACGAGTAATTTGAGTTACGAGCTCCGTCATGGAACGAATTAAACTCGTAAGTCAAGGCCTCACTGTATAATAAAGAGGTAATATGAAATTGACCATCACACCCTCCCACATGATGGCCGCCCCCATGTGGACACAAGATGGCCACCACAAGATGGCCCGCAGGGGAGGGCAGTTGGGGGCGACCAGGCCTGCAGGGGAGGGCAGTTAAGGGTGACTGGGCTGGCAGGGGAGGGCAGTTGGGGGGGACCAGGCCTGCAGGGGAGGGCAGTTAAGGGTGACTGGGCTGGCAGGGGAGGGCAGTTGGGGGGGACCAGGCCTGCAGGGGAGGTCAGTTAGGGGAGACCAGGCCAGCAGGGGAAGGCAGTTGGGGGTGGCTGGGTTGGCAGGGGAGGGCAGTTGGGGGCCATCGGGCCAGCAGGGAAGCAGTTAGGTGTCAATCAGGCTCACAGGAGAGTGGTTAAGGGCTGATCAGGCTGGCAGGCAGGCGAGCGGTTGGGAGCCAGCAGTCCCAGATTGTGAGAGGGATGTCCAACTGCCGGTTTAGGCCCGATCCCTGTGTGGGATCGGGCCTAAACCGGCAGTCGGACATTCCCCAAGGGGTCCCAGATTGGAGAGGGTGCATGAATTTTGTGCACTGGGCCTCTAGTATTCATAGTATTCACTCAGGATCTAATTAGAGGCTTGGAAAATGGAGCTAAGAAAATTTATCTTAAATTAAATTGACAAGAAATTTAAGTACAGAATATTTCATGTTCATTTTTTAAAATTTGTCAAGTCCTGGTCAGTGTGGCTCAGTTGATTGAGCATCGTCCTTTGCACCAAAAGGTCACCGGTTCGATTCCTCTTCAGGGTACATGCCCAGGTTTCGGGTTTGATCCCTGGTCTGGGTGTTTCTGGGAGGAATCTGGTCACTGTTTCTTTCTCTCTTTCTCTCTCTCCCTTCCTCTCTCTCTAAAATAAATAAAAACATATTTTAAAAAAGAAATTTGTTGATATACCTCAAAAAGAGAGAAATAAAAGCCAAAATGTCATACCATAATAAAATTCTCCTTGTTGGTACATCATTGGAATTTGGACTTCACTTTCATCATCTTTAGTGAAGGAAAAGGTTCTAGTATTTTCGGGTCTAAATTGTGACTTCCAGTTACCCTTGAAATAGACAGCATTGATGAGGGCCAGATGAGTGACAGCAGCAAAATCTCTTGGGGATACCAAATCTTTCAACAGACCTATTCAGGAAAAATAAATGGATGAAAATTAATATTAAATTAGAAGATGAAAGGGGACCAAAGATTATCAAATTACCATCCAATAGAGTGATTCAGAAAAACTCTATACCATTACTAAATTTATAATAAACTTTAAAAATACCTCACTTTCAAAAGAAAAATGTTACCTCACTTTCAAAAGAAAAATGTTACACACACACACACACACACACACACAATTATAGCTTAAGGGTATCTAAAATAGCCACACCACCTAAAATAACACAAGTGTAGATACTTGCACCAACTGCAGAACTACTTGCAGAAGAATCTCAGGCTTCAACCCTTTCTAGTTGCAATGATGTATGTAACACTCAGCACAGAGTAACACTCAACAAATGATGCTAGGTTTATTCTTGAACATTGTCCATGATTAAAATGTCATTCAATTCAGCCATGCCCCCGTGTACATTGGATATCTTTCTACCAAATATAACAACTGCTTTGACCAGGTAAAAACAGATAAGTGAAAGCCAATTTAACTTGTGATGCTTTATTTTTCTATCACATATATTCCTTTCTGAATCTATTTTGAAAGACACTGGGTCTTTGTTGATAAGTGTTTAAAAAGAGTTTGGAGCCCTAGCCAGTTTGGCTCAATGGATAGAGCGTCAGCCATTGGACTGAAGGGTCCCAGGTTCGATTCTGGTCAAGGGCACGTACCTAGGTTGCAGGTTCGATCCCTGGCCTTGTGGGGGCATGTTTGGGAGGCAAACAAAAGATATGTCTCTCTCACATAGATATTTTTCTCTCTGTTTCTCCCCTTCTCTTCCACTCTCTCTAAAAATTAATGGAAAAATATCCTCAAGTGAGGGTTAACAAACAAACAAAAAGAGTTTGGAAACAAACAGCTTTTAATAATTCAATCTATCCCAGGTAGATTAATATTCTTGATTTATTCTTTGAATGTTAAAAAAACAACATAAATTTCTTTTTCTTACATTTTAATCTCATAGTTGAAAGAGTGATCTTAGTGAGAGTAGTCATAGAGAAAAAGTAATATCACAGTGAAAAACATAGGACCAAATTTTGCTCTGTAATCTCTCATTTTATTAACTATTGTACTTCTGAGCTTACGAAGGTGCTTCAGTTTTGGGGGATTGGTAGGAATAGCACATGTCATCAGGGTTTTTTGTTGCTGTTTCAACATAAAATTTAATAGATTAACATCACTTGGGGAGTTTGACAATATGAATTAATTTATGGGACAGCTGTAGTAAAACTACGTTAAATTTGGTCTCATTTTTTAGATTCTAATTTCATTTTTATGGTAAAATTAGAAAATAGAATTATAAGATATGAAACATTTGGAAAACTGAAATACATTTAGAATACATGAATTAAAAATAAAATTTTAAATTCATACATCTCTTTCTAATTTCTCTCCATTTATTTGTGCTTAAAGTGGGCTGCTCTTTTTTAAAGGAATCTTATACAATTTTTTGATTACCAATCAAGTCTTGTGAAGCCAACAAAAAAATCTTTAAACTCTGACTTTTAACTCTCTTATTTTATTTTAATCATAAGATAGCCACCACCAACTGCCATTCCAATCAGTATCTAATTTATTAAATAGCTCAAGCAAAGTTCCATACCATAGCTAAGATGACTACACAGGAAAAACCCATCAACTGGTGAGTGTTAATCTATCAGCATCAAAATTCTAGACATGGCAAAAGACTATACTTATTTCTCAAATGTTTATTCATAAGCAGTGCTTCTAAAAAGACTTCAATCTATGTAGAATAATTATTAGATACTTAACTAAATTCTATATAATATACAAAATAGAAAAGGAATGAGGAGACAAATAATTTCAGGACTAAGGAGAGAGTCAAAACTAAGCTATTTGAGAAAGAAAAGAAGCAAATGACATACTATTTGTGTTATTCTCCACCCACTTATTGATGTGGTTGGCCACAGCAATATTTTGACTGAAGTCCACATGATTTACTTCCGCATTAAAATAGTTTTTCATCATTTGCAAAAATTCATCATTGATGTGAAATTCATTTTGCACAAAGAGGGAACTGGCAATTTTCAGCACATACTGGCTCTTTTCAGCAGTGACCATGTTAGAAAAATCCTTCAAGAAAGAAAATTCTTCACCTGCAAAATGACATAGGGTAAGTTTACTAGTGGGACAAACAGAGAATGTACGGGCAGTAAAAACACAGCTAACGACCCAGGGGAAAAGCATCCCTTATTCTCCACATTGACATGGTAAGGAAGTTCAATATTTCTGTGATTTCTAGATGTTCAAATTAACAGTTTTGAACTTTACTGTTATCAACTGATATTATTTTTCATTTTAATCTATATCTTGGTAGAATCTATCAAGTAAAGATTTTTTGGTTATTTACTTTCAAAGTACTTAGGTTACTTTCATTAAATTAGTCTTATGTTGATCAGAAATAAAAATTGAGTTTAATTTTCTAGCTTAAAAATTACTCCTTTAAATTTACTTTTACTAGACTTTTTTAAAACCTTATAACTAGAAAATCCTTTATAAATTGTTTTAGTTCTTAACTGTTTAATGAGTTAATTCACATGTATATTAGAAACATTAAAATAGAAATCATATACCATGTCAAACTGATTACAAAATACCTTTTGGCTACAAATTTTTTACTATATATAAGTCTCATAATAATGAAAACATGATTTTAAGCAAAAAAAAAATCTGATATTCTTAGAGAATCATGTTTCTTTTCTTTGTAGCACTCATCACAGTTGTAAAGTTTCATTTACTTATATGATAACTGATTACATATGTCTCTCCATCTACACTTAAAATTCAGGGCAAGTACCATGCTTGCTTTTGTTTATCACAATAAGATTTATTTAAATATTATTATTATTATTATTAATAATACATAATTTCTTTTAATTAACTCAGCCAGGGATGGAACTCAGAATTAACTCCTTTCTTGAGTTTCCTAAAGTTTCTCCTAGCCATACCATATCAATGAGAATACTTTCTTGCTGTGTGAAATACTGCTGTCTCTGGCATAAGGCAACACAACTGAGCTAAAAGTTAAAGTTAAACCATCCTGAGAAATCAAACCTAAGCACACTTACCGAGTTTCAGCCTGTCATATCCCATTGAATGACGGATTTCTTTCAGGGTAGACCCTTGGGCCCCCAGTTCCATCATTCCCATAGCAAGGGTGATGCTCAATGGCGAGAAAAGAATATTTTCATCTTCCCCAGTGGCTCGAAGGTGATTATACATAGTCACCGAGAACTCAGCAATGGTTTCATCAGGGAAAGTGGTCCCTACGGCCAAACTTTGCAGAAGCAGCAAAGAGAAGAGCCCAAGGAAAGCCATGTTGGAAGAGTTTCAATCCTGGAGAACAGTAATTTACATAGTAATTATCTCAGGAAAATAAAGAGAGAGCTATATATAGGAATTCTTTTTTAGTAAAGTTGTAAAGCAAACCAAAAGTGTTTAAACATATACAGTATTAATATCTCTATAACAAAAGCCCCATTAAAGGATATTTTGGAATGACCCCCCTTTTGTTTTGCTTAATCCCTTCACCTTTTATATCCAGCACCACAATCTCCCCTTTCCTCTGACAGCTGTCAGTCTGTTCTCTATAAGGAAGGTTCTGTTTTTCAAAAGTCAATTCATAGTCAATTGAATAAATAACATTGCTCAGTTTTGCGGATACCCTCAGAAACAAGATGGCCCTGGCCCCCACCTTCATGGGTTAAGATTATGTATAGATACATATACAACAAGCAATGATAGGTTGTGTTTGTTGGAGGTAATCAATTCATTTTTCATAGCCTCAACATATATATTTTGATCATAATTTTGAAAGTTTACTCTAACTTACACAACACTACCTAGATCCAGGACAACTATAATGAAAACCAAAAGATATTCACAGGGTTTAAGATGAACTTGTGAAGTTAGGCATTTGGAAATGCCCCTTGACTCATTCACTACAATTTTTAAAGGTAATGCACCATGCAGCTGGGTTACCAAGTGGTGGGAAGAGATCAGACACACACCTGCCACGGGCCCATTTATTCAGCCCAGCTGCTGAACCCACAGGAAGTGGTAAAGTGGTAACCCAGAGAAAAGGCAGATTTAGCACATCCTTGTTTGCTTTTTCTCTTACACGTTAGTTCCCTATGAGGCTGCTGCTCCCAGTGAAAATCTCAGAGAGGGAAGAACCTCCTAAACACTGTCCTTTTTTTTTTAAATATTCTTTATTGATTTCAGAGAGGAAGGGAAAGGGAGAGAGAGAGAGAAACATCAATGATGAAAGAATCATTGATCGGCTGCCTCCAGCACGTCCCCTACTGGGGATCGAGCCCGCAAACCAAGCATGTGCCCTTGGCTGGAATTGAACCTGGGACCCTTCAGTCCGCAGGCCAACGCTCTATCCACTGAGCCAAACCAGCTAGGGCAACACTGTCCTTTTTATACTCAGGACAATGTTACCATGTCAGCTGATACCAACAAACCGGTGGTTCTACTTATATGAATATTTCTAAATATAAGCTTATCTGGTTCTTTTTGTTGTTGTTTGTTTTGTTATTCCTCACCTGAGGATATTTTTCCATTTATTTATTGATTTATTGATTTATTTGTTTATTGAGTGAAAGAGAGGGGGAGGGACAGAGAGAAACATGGATGTGAAAAAGACACATCAAATGGTTGCCTCCTGCACACACCCAACCAGGGCCGAGGAACCTGCAACCAAGGTATGTGCCCTTGACTGGAATCGAACCCAGGACCCTTCAGTCCACGGGCCGATGCTCTATCCACTGAGCCAAACAGGCTAGGACACTCATCTGGTTCTTGACCGATTTCTCTTGGGAAAAGAAAGTAGTGTCAGTGCCCAATTTCTGAATAATATTTTTGCCTCTCAGCACATCAGTGTTCCAAAAGACTGGCACACACTGGGGATATGATTTCCTTGTATCCTCACACGTTGTTTCCATAGGTCTCTGAAAGCTAAACTGCTTATTTAAACAATTAAGCAGTTTACTTATTATCCTATATAATAAAAGGGTAATATGCAAATTGAGCGAAGGGCGGGATGATGTGCACTGACCACCAGGGGGCAGACACTCAATGCAGGAGCTGCCCCAGCCCATAGGCCCTGATCACCTGATCGGAGCCTGCTGGCCAACCTCTGGATCCCTTCCCCTGGCCAGCAGGCTCCGATCACCTGATGGGGAATGGGGAACCAGGGGTGGGTGGTGGTGGACATGGGCAGTGCCAGGCCAAGGCCTCCACTCCACTGGTTTCCCCACACATAGAGGGCAACTGGCATCGGGGGATGGGGCCGGCAAGTGGGTGGGATGGCCAAACTCTCAGTCCCTCCCCCAGGCCAGCAGGCTCTGATCACCAGATGGTGAATGGGGAACCGGGGGAGGGGGGTGGCGGGGGGGGGGGGGAGCAGCTGGGGAAGATCGCCCTGATCACAGGTCAGGCCTAGGGACCATACCCATGCACAGATTTCATGTGCCGGGCCTCTAGTCTCTATATATAAAAGCCTAAGCAACTGAACAACCAAACGACCAAACAACCGAATGACCAGTCGCTATGACACGCACTGACCACCAGGGGGTAGACGCTCAATGTGGAAGATGCCCCCTGGTGGTCAGTGTTCTCCCATAGCCAACCTCCTGCAGTCTCCCCCCCCCCCGCCCCCACCAGGTGGCCGGCCCCATCGGCCCCAATCACTGGTGAGGCTGAGGGACCCCACCCATGCGCGAATTTGTGCACTGGGCCTCTAGAGTGTGTGTGTGTGTGTGTGTGTGTGTGTGTGTGTGTGTTTTTAACCATCATTAAAACAACATCTAAAGTGATGTTGAGCAAACACATTTGGAAAATTGTTTTTCAATTAGTATGAAACTTTAATAGTCCCCATTACTCAGTGAAGAGAGTGCACATACATTTAACTTAAGAGCAGTGTGTTTTCAACAGATGTTTGAGTCAGAGCTTTCTAATCAGTCCTGTAATATTTAAAATTTCAATGTTAGAGAACTGCCTGTTTAATTTGTAAGTCCTTCACATTTTATGGTTTATTAGTAGTTTTAGATGTCAGTTCTCTTTGACTGAGAGGTTCCAAGTTTCTGCTCCCCCCAACCCCATTTTAAAATATATATATATATATATATATATATATATATATATATATATATATGTATTTTTTATTGATTCAGAGAGGGAGAGAGAGATAGAAACATCAATTATGAGAAAGAATCATTGATTGGCTGCCTCCTGCACACCCCATACCAGGGACTGAGCCTGAAACCCAGGCATGTGCCCTGACTGGGTATTGAACTGTGACCTCCTGGTTCATAGGTCGACGTTCAATCTCTGAGCCATGCCAGCTGGGCTTGGTAGTGTTCTCTTACTGCCAGAAAGATACCCAAATCACTAATGCATCTTTGGGCTGCTAGAGGACTCCTGGAAAGAGCATCCATATGTTGGTGAGAGGGCTCTTCCCAGAGCAGTGAGCAGCAGGCCACAGATTTACATGTTCTGCTAAGGAAACTAGGAACACTATGGCTGTGAATGGTGGGAGTTTGTCATGTCAGGAAACTCCTTAGTAAAGACCTAAAGCACTCTGCTCTGAAAACACATAGATTATCCATAATTAAATGATCTCTCCTCCTTTTGAAGGTAAGATTCCCAGTGTGCAAGCAAAACAACCTCTGCTATCCCAGTCCAAACTTTCTGATACCGCCTATCCCATCCCTAATCCCTAGCCCCCTCACTTCTGCTGCCTCTGACTACTCTGTCTGAGTCTTTTCTTTTCTTCCAGGGGAGAGGGAAATATTTCCTTTCCTCCTTACACCTTCTAAGTGTAGTTGTTCTCCACGTATCTATTCCTGGCCTCCTCTCTGTAATGTTCTTCTCACTCCCACTGGTGAACTCTCAAAACAAAGATACTTATACTATTATCCAATCATGTTATTCCCAAGTATGTAACATTCTAGCTCTGGCTTTATTTTTATCTTAATTTCTGATGTGCATTGCAAATTGCTCTTGATATATTTAGTCTTTGACTCTTGCCAGCACTTCAAATTCAAGGTGGCACAAATAGGACTCTGTCATCAATCAAACCCATTCTTATTTTCTCTCTCTCTTAAAACATCAAAATCCTTGTCTCCTCTCCATCTCATTTCCCCTTATGTTCAATAAACTGTCAACACTTATTCCATACTGCAACCCTGTCACCTCTCCTGTCCATCATCCTCTGGCCATTCCCATGGCCAGAGTGACAGTTCTTCCCTTTAATGCCTTTTCAAGGACTCCACCAATAGCTCTCAGCCATCCTCTGAATGCCAGCTTACTGCCCTCTTCAACACAACACATGCATAGCCTCCAGGTGAATTGTCTGATGTACTGTTATGAACATGGATTCCTATATTAATAAAATCTCAGGATCTCTCTCATGCCTGTAGACTAAAGCTCACAATCTTTAGTCTCGAATATAACCTACTGCACCGTGACCCTGCATGACTTTCTCCCTACAACTCCCCTTTACGAACCCTGCAATTCTACCCAGATATCCTTTTGCAGTAGATATCCCAGAATTTCCCTCTCCTGATGCTGGATTGCATAGTTCGTTTTCTGGAACTACTTCAACCTGATTTCATATGTTCAAATCCTAACCACTCCTCAAGGTTCTGCTCCACTTCCATTTCCTATATGAATACCCTTCTGGTTCTTCAGTTAAAACAATTCCCCCCACCCCCCCTCTGAAATCTTGGCACATTGTCTCTCTACCATAGCACATACTGCTACTTTCTCTTATTACAGATAATTCCGTACATGCATCATTTCTTTTCCTACAGTTTATGAAGGCACAAATGGAAATACATTCATTTTGTATATCTTAAGATAATCAGATAATCAAAATAAGCACTTAATGCGTTACACATAGTAGGTGCCAAATAAATATTTGCTGAATTAATAGAGTATGAGATATAAAGATCCACAATGCTGCATTAGAAGGAACAGCAAGAGTAGCTGTTGCTTCTAAATTCCCGAGGCTAATTTAATCTGAGCCCAAAGGTAGTAGCTCATTTCCATTTTTTATTCCTTTTGATAAAGTGTTTCCTTATTGAGTCTGAGACCATCTTTCTAGCCTGACAAAGTGGCACTGTCAGTAATGCTGGCATAATTCAATGGCTGGACATGGGATGCATTAACAAACAAGTGCACCACCTTGAAAAATCACAAAAGGTGCTACCCAAATGTTGCTGTATTAACATTAGTCTACAAAATGCCAGAGCTCCACTATTAATCATAATAACACACTCCAAAATGAGTTACTTTCACTTAGAGCATTATTTTGTAGATTCATTATTTTCAAGCTTCTGTATAAAATGCCTTTGCATAAAAACAAGGATCTGCAGATCCTAGAATAGTAGACAGTGCTGTTGTGCTAGAAAAGGCAGAAATAGCTACACTGTAAATAAACTGCCATTAATTCTTGCATTTCTCTTCTCTTTTGCCCATGGTAGGGTAGGTTGTGGGTATTGTGTGCATGCATACTGCTTTAGAAAACACTTCATTGAAACAGGTCAGGAAGTAAATCTTGTAAATGAGGTCTGAGGAGTCATAAAACTGAAAGATGGCACAATAAAAAGATGGTCTTTTTAAAACTCCCTTAGTATCCTTATTTATAGAGATGGATTATTCATAAATGCAACTTGCTTTGTTTTGGGGAACCCAATTATTTGATATAAAAATTGTTTCAAATTGTGAGTTGAGAAAAAAAGGTTTTCTTTTGTAGCTGAGAAACATGACTGAAGAAAGTCATTTTTCCAGCAAAACGAAGACAAACTACAAACTACAGCCATAGGAAATAATTAAGAGAGATGCCTAATGCAAGAACACTGTCTTGAAGACCTTTGGCCTATTAATTTTCAGAGTTTTGCATGTAAAGGACTAGTAATTTTTTTAAATTGAAGGAACCAATATAGGGATGCTCAATTTTTATTTTACCAAGTAAATACATTGGGATGGAGGCAAAATAATAATAATAATAATAATAATAGCTACATAAAAGAACAAACTCACCACAGAAAAGAAAGAACATTTCACCATAAAAATTAGACAGTCCTTTAAAGTGGATATATTTGAATTCATGAAGTTTCACTCCCTTTCCCACTGCCACCCCCATGGTTTAGCACTCGGTGCCTGGAAACCACTGTTGTAACTCTGGTTAGCAATAGCTCACTTGGTGAAATTTGGAACAGGTTGAAGTCTCCAGGACTTTGTCTCCTGATTTACTAAGAGAAAGGGTTAACCCAGATCAGCCAAGAAGCTGGGAAATTTGTTAAAGAATCTGTCACATATGGACAAAAAAGAGTCATTACCTTCTAAAACAATCTGTATTTTAGCAATCTGTAATTTAGCAAATTTCCTCAATTCTATCATGCATGGTGTTCCTTCCCACCACTAATTTTAACTTCTGTGAAATTGGAATCTTGCAATCAATGTCCAAAGAAATCAGCTATTCCTCAGAGAGACAAGCTGTGACACTGTTGTCATTTCCTGTGTAAGTGTCATAGCCTGGACAAATGTGTACTTTCAGCTGCTTGCTTATCGTTGATTCCTCATTTGACTTATTTCCCTTGGCACTGCCTTCCACTGTGGAGTTTTTGCTATACTTGGATCTAGAATTGTCCTCAAAGGACTGTACTATAATGGCAGCACTGCAAAGAAAAAGGACCACATATGCAGAAGAGAACAGAAAGGTAGGTGTAAATTTATTGTAAGTTATGCACCAACTTGAGAAATGAACCAACTTATTTTCTTGTAAAACAACAACCAAATGTTTTACAAAGGTTCCAAGAATAGAAGACACAGGCAAGTAGATAAATTTGTGCCAGAGATAAATCTCTTGTTCTCAGGATATATATACAAAATAACTTTCTGTTGGACATCAAGTAGCACAATTTTAAAGGCAGGAGAATTTGCCAAATCTCTCAAAATAAATCAGTGTTTTGAACGCGAGAAAGGTGAAGGAGCCAGGCATGCTTTGTGAAAGACTATCACTCAGTTATTAAACTGACAAAAGCTTCCTGATAACTTTCTAAATTAGCTGTATAAATGTGTGGTGGGTAAGGGTGTGGGGAAGATTAGTAAGTTATGAAAGGGAAATGTAGAGAATACACCAAAGACATACTTTGGAATTACTTGAGATTATGTTTTTAATCACAAAGGTACTAAAAGGTTTTGATCAGGAAATCCATTATGAAAAGTAGCATGTCATATGATAAATGATGGCCAAAAGTGAATCAGAAGGATGTTGAGAAGGCTCAAAGTTTGGTTATTAAGGGCATAATATGTTAGGGTCTGAATAAATATACGTCACTGTGCTATTTTCAGAAAGAACTATACATTTTTCCCTTTAAAATTTTTCTTCCAAAAAAGGTGTTACTAAGTTGAGATGTGTCTTAGAATGAAGGGGTTAGAACCAAAGAAATAAAGGCTACACGGAGGTTTAATTCTATAATCTCGACATCTATAAAATCATTATATACATGATTTAATCCTTTCATCTTTTTCTCTTTCTTTGGCTTCTCCTTCCAGCTATCTACACCACTGTGACTCTTCCCATACTCTCTTACACTTGTCAATAAAATATATGTTTATAATCTTTTTCCTGTTTATTGAATCAAGCAAAAAGCTCACCAGGTATCTCTCAAACAAGAAAGAAATGGCCAGATAAATCAAAGGTACAGAACTATGAGAGAAAGATGACTACCAGGTGTCTTTGATGAAAAACGATGTATTATCTAGAACATACCATTCCAGGCTATCAGACTCTATGGGTTTGGGACCCTTCATTATTTTTGAACAATATTACAACTATCTAAGTCTCAGATAATTGATAGTGATGCAAATGATTCTTGTCCATAAAAATTAAATTGTACATGTATGGTTAAATGCAATTGATTATTGTCCTGTGGATACTGACCAGTTTTGCATCTGTTAAGCAAATGTATTCAGTATTCCTGATGGATTTATATTTCAACTGCTTTTTGAATTCTCTCATGAATTCGTTATAACATCTTATTGGTTGTCTCAATAATTAATGAACTAAATAAAATATTTTCATTTTTATAATTTTATATTTGTATGAGAAGATTATAAACCTTTTAAAAATAATTATCCTTTAAATTGTTAAAGTTAAAATTTTTCTTTCAAGAAATACTTATTTTCATGGGAAACTCAAGTAATCAGAGTAGAAAAGAACTGAAATATTAGCCTTTTCTAAATCACTGAATATTCCTTAATTATTGGTTCAATTGGTAATGTGCCAGTGGTACTCTGTGTCTTGGAATTACTGATCACAGAGCAGCTAGCACTGAGCTAGCTACATGCCTATAGTTCTTGGGTATTTTGCAAGCATCCAAGAGTAAGTTTAGGATTGCAAGAGTCTACAGTGGCCCGCTCATTTAGGAACTAACCAGCCCTGGAAATGTTGAAAAACAACAGAGGGAAATGTGGTGCTAAAATTCCCTAGACTTTTTAAAGTGCTTTGGCATATATAAATATATTGTCTGAACTCCTCAGCCTCAAGAGGAGGTTCATTGGAATGAAGATAAATTGTGACTTAGAAGATTCTGCTTTGGTGCAAACCCAAGGCTTCCAAGTAGCTTCTGAGTTTTCACAGTAGCCCCGGTGGGACATATCTAGTAGGAAGTCAGGGTCATAGACCTTCAAGAACATTTCACAGCAAAGATAACCTCTTGGAAAATTGTTTTGACTCAATAACTAGATGCTGAATAAATAAATCTCTGGCTAAATATTTTCCCACTATAGGCCATAAGAAAATTCTAAAATTAAAAGCCAAAATTCTTGATTACCCTGTGTCCTTCAAAAATATTAGAAGAATGTGGCCCAACAGAACTTTCTGTGATGATAGAAATATTACATACGTATACTTGCCACTGGTGGCTATGGGGTACTTGTAATGTGGCTTAGTGCAAGTGAGAAACAAGAACTTTAATTTTATTTAATTTTACTTAATGTAAATAGCCACCTATGGCTAGTGGTTGTCATATTTGATAGTGCAGGGCTGGAAGAAGGCTAAACAGATCTACTCTTCATAACACTGGTTCTTGACCAAATAGCCCATAATGCAAGTGTTTAAAACAGAAAGTGAAAAATTAGTAGCATGAATTCCACAAAAGATGTCTCCTTACCTAAGATGTCTTATTCAGAAACATATTCCCTTTCTTCAGGAGATCTTAACTGATAAAGAGGCTCTATTTTGGAATTCCTAGGGCTTTTGGTTAAAGCTGGTGACTACTGGGGCAAATAAAAATGCCAACCAGAAGCAGTGAGCTGGTAGGTCCCCATCCCTCCTGCAAATGTGATTTGAACTTTCCATAAAATGGTAATGAGTAATTCTGTTTGGCACAATCCTGGAGCTTTTGTGCTTGCCAATGAATGATTTCCTTTGGAATACTGTCAGGAGAGCTAAACAAGTGACACACCAGCCCCAAGGCAAAATTCAATGAGTAGTTTCAGAGAGACCTGTTAAAAAGTCATCATCAATCAAGGTCATGTGTGGCCCAAGGCCATTTTGGAACTAAGCCAGTCATTAATGGTTTTAGCTTGCCCATTAATGTTGTAAGAAATCTATACTAATAGCTCTCTTCCCCAGCCTGTGTGCTTAGCTGTTTACAAGACTGCAGCATGTTCCTATCCAGACCCTCATTTTAAAGGTGAGGAAACAGTCATTTGTATTGAACAACTTCTTGTATACAAAGGATGTTTAATGAGCTACTATATATGCTAAAAATGATAAAACTCAAAGATGAATGCAATGCCTAGAATTGCATTCATTCATTCATTCATTCATTCAATAAAGACTTGTCCTTGCCAACTACTTATCAGCCCAGTGCTAGGTGCTAGGTCCAGAGAGAACAGGACAGCACAAGATATATGCCTTTCTGGTATTTCCCTTTATGAGTTAGGTGTACATTGTTTAAAGAGATATCTGACTTTTCATTCAGAGTCTTAAAAAAGTACTGGATTTTCTAATCTTGTAATATTGAAATGGCACTTGTATAATAAAGTTTTAAAAATTTGGCTGGATCCCAGAAAATCTAAAAATACCCAGATGTAAAGGCAGTTTCTCAATTATTTTGCTAATGGTGGGAGTAGCAGCCTGACTCACCCTCCAACCATTCACTAAAGCTTGAGTGTATCCTGAAGGGCTGGGAAATGAGGTAAAATATCCAGAGAGGTTATTCAGTGTACAAACCTAAAGAAAAAATTTCTCACAGAAAGACGTTCAGAGTATTCAACGCCAGCTTTGCATAGTGAGAACTGTATAGTGAGAACACTTTGCATAGTGAGAACACTGTTG
Organism: Myotis lucifugus; assembly: GCF_000147115.1. NCBI lineage: Eukaryota > Metazoa > Chordata > Mammalia > Chiroptera > Vespertilionidae > Myotis > Myotis lucifugus. Next base: position 4,372,022 of record NW_005871101.1, read on the forward strand.
TAATGTGATGGTACCCTAAGAGAGGAGAGTGGTAGTCAGGGCTGTTGGCCAAAGTGTACGTGTCTCAGCTACTCAGTATGTATATTTGTATTTATATCAATTATTATATTATATTTATTTATACTAAGTTACATTTGGGTTATATTTTCTGTGTTTCTGTCTTCCTTTAATTTTTGGATTCTATATCTCCCCACTATAATGCAGCCCTCACAGCTGTTGCTATTCTGCTCCTTTAGCTTTACCCTCTTCCCTGATTTTATATGATCATGTGTAGAATTTGAGGACATCCTGAAACTCTCCTGAGATGAAATGTATAGGTTCACTTTGCCTCAGTGTCTACTGAGACCACACAAAACTATTCTCTTATCTTAGGTAACAACTCTATTTCCAAGATCTGAGTGCTCTTTCAGTAAAATGGTTTAGGCTCAAGGGATTCTGAACCAAGGTAAATAAGAAAGGTTACTAACATTAGGTCTAATCTTGTGAATTACCATTTTTTGTAAGTCACAGTGGTCAATTATGGGCAAATTCCTATGCTTCAACCTACTGCTTACTGAGCATTCACTGTGAGCCAGGCTGAAGAATAGAACTCTCATATGCTGCTTTTTCTCATTTATATTTCATACAGTTGTTTCGATGTTTTCAGAAGTCACAATATCTCATATTTTAAAAACACATACTAATTAAGAAATTTGGAAAACATGATATTATTATGATTTCCTCAGAATTCTTTTCACCTTGTTTAGAAATGCTAGAAACTGGCAGAAGAAACTCTCTAAGTGATAAAAACAACTACCTACATCAGGTGGCTCTTTCTTTAAAAGAAAACACACACACACAAAATACTCCTGGCTCACCCTTACTGTCCCCTGGGGAAATGAAGTTACATACATTACTTTTTTGAACGGTTCTTTGCAGGATTGTAGACCACAGGATTGTAGACCACAGGGAAAGTGAAAGTGAGAACGTGTCAAAAATAATTTTACTACTTTGTTTTTAAAACACAAATTTTCCCTGAGAGTGAGGGATGTATTAATGCCACCCTAAAAATATCCACCTGTTAGCTCTATTTATAAACCTGCCACACCCACTGTAATCGGGGATTTCTAAAAGAAGCTCTGGTTTCCTCTTCCTGCTCATCACTGTGAATGACTGAAAAGGTCACCTGCGATTTTTATTGCAGAGTGTGGGCAATCAAGAAAAACGTAAGTAGATAAAAAGGCTCTGTGCAAGTATTCTGGTTACATTTCTCTGTAATGTTCAGAACCACATGTACAATATAGTAACACCTTTAGGAAGTGTGTAGAAAGATAAATCAAGGAAATCAGCCAATTTTAATGTTGGTTGGGAAAAAATGGGGAGGGGATAGTATACCTCTCTCCGAAAGGCAGAGTTTAAACCACTCCCAACAGTAATCAACGACTCTTAGGTTCATCGATCTGGAGAGAAATGGATTTAATTATTTTCTTCTGAATCTCTTCCAAGTTTAACAGTCCTCAATGACAGGAAATTGTCCCATATTGTCCTTTATTAATCTCCTTAGAGCAGCTTAAGGCTTTTCCATCACTGGACAGGTAAAACGGGAAGGATGTTTTATGGATCTCATATTGTGAGCACCAGCGCTCACTGCCCAGCACACCATTAAGGTGCATTGTTCTCCTTAGTTCACTGAAGGATTTCAGAAGAGTCACAGTGAAGTGCAGGCAAGGATGTTGGCTTTTCATTTTGCTTCTTGTGGGCTGCTGCTTACAAGTCTTAAACATTATCAAAAGTTAAAGCTATTGTGTCACAGAAATTTCAGAGAATATATTTATGACTCCAAGATATGTGTCAGAGTCTATCTTGGAGATGAGACTTGTCTATACGTAAATTGAATACAATTAAATAGTTATCTCAACTTGTTTTAAAAATGCAGATAATTGGCCTTGCAGAGACTGACTGAACTATGGGCATTAGGTTAGTTGTAAGCCTCACAGATTTTATGCTGTACTAGATCTATAGATCTGTATTTTAAATACACAGTTTTATAGACTCAATAAGAAAAACAGCCCAGCCAGTGTGGCTCAGTGGCTGAATGTCAACTTATGAACAAGGAGGTCATGGTTCGATTCCTGGTCAGGGCATATGTCCGGGTTTGCAGGCTCAATCCCCAGTGTGGGGCATGCAGGAGACAGCTGATCAATTATTCTCTCTCATCATTCATGTTTCTATCTCTATCTCTCCTTTATTCTCTGAAATCAATAAAATGTATTTTAAAAAAAAAGAAAAACAATGAGAGTCAAAGCTCAGCTAGAGACAAGTGCAAGAGAGGCAGCCCAAGTAGGATGGGAGGGATACCTGTCGTTCACTCTCACTTCTAGTGTTGCTTGGGAGTCCACATGTGAGTGGCTGGAGCTGGAAGCAGGGAATTGTTAACACAATTCAAGAACGTGATAGGAACACCTAAGTTTCAAACTGAAAAAAGAAATTTTTCCTATAAAATATATTTCTTTTGACTTCAATTTTTACCCCAGAGACCAATTCTAGAGCTGAAATAATATAATGGACCAGGCATCTAGACATAATACAAATTAGTTGATCTTCATAAGAAGCCAGAAGGTAACCCCACTTTGAGCAGGTAGCGTAAGTTTACTAAGGAATAAAAAGGGGATCTGAACTTTTGTCTGAAGGCTTCAAATCCCTTGTTATGTTTACTCTGACATACTGTCCCTGTTGGGCAGGAATTTTCTCTACAAGACCGTGTGTGTGTGTGTGTGTGTGTGTGTGTGTGTGTGTGTGTGAGAGAGAGAGAGAGAGGGGGGGGGGGAAGAGAGAGCTATCTCAGTTTTAGATGGCTTCCTTACTGTTTAATATTTAGATGACATCTAACTCCCTTTAACATATTGACTCTATTTAAGACAAACAATGCTACAATAATCTTTAAATATAACCTGCTATATAATTCATAACAATACAAACTTTTTTAACTAAAAATGTTAAATAGGTAAAACATTCACAGAGTACAACATTCAAAAGGTATGAAAAGGCATGTAGATTCTCTTTCCCACACTCTCTCATCCCCTAGTCAGCCAATTCCTCTTCGGTATCTTCCAGAGATGTGTGTGTATATGCCATATATGTATTTAGCCTTTTCTTACAGAAATAATAACATCATATACATTCTATACATACTCATTTGCAACCTCATTTCTTCAATTAGCAATGTATCTTAGAAACTATTTCTTATCATTACATAAGGAGCTTCCTCATTTTTTAAAAAATTAGCTTTATAGCATTTCACTGTATGGGAATGCCATAATTTACCTAGTTAGCCTCCCACCATGGGGAATTTAGATTATTGCAATCTTTTGCTCTTACAAATAATGATGCCATGAGTAACTTCAGAAATGCATCCTTTCACAGGTGTGCAATTATCTCTGCAGGATAAATTCCTAGGAATTAAATTGCTAGGCCAAAAGACACAAGTACTTGTAATTTTGATAAACATTGCCAAACTGCCCTCCATAGAGGTTATATCATTAAAGCCCGTAGGTATTTGAAAGATCTACACAAGTAAAATTGAAATGCTGCTGAGGAATATACACACAAAGAGACTAGAACAGTTCATCTCCTATGTAGCATTTTTCCTGAAATAAGGGCAGATAAACATGTTAAAGTACACCATGGGAGTGCAATCAGCACAGTCCAGATGGTGGGAAACTCCACAAGACAACCGATTCAGTTTCAACAAATAAAATGGAGAAATAAAAGGCAATGCGAGTCAGGAAGGCAGGGAGACAGATGGCTTCAAAGAGACGAGAGACATATCAACACATTGAAATGCCTGTATGTTATTTGGACAATGGTTGAAACAAACAAACTGTATAAACCATTTATGTAATTATAAGACAATTGGAGGAGAAGAGTAGAATAAGTGGAAACTGGTACTTTATTCTTCGATAGGAATATTCAATATCACAAAGATACCAGTTCTGCCTATATTATTCTATACATTTAATGCAATATCAATAAAAATAGCAACTTTAAAAAATATATACAAGCTCTTTTAAAAGTTATGTAGAAAAAATAAGAAGCAGGAATAGCAAGGAGAATTCTGGGGGTCGGGGCTAGTGATGAGATAGTAAAGTACAATAAAAACCTATAATAATTGGAATAGGATGGTGAAAAATATAATTTGGTATATGATAAAATTTAGCACGTAAAATCAATAGGGTAAGAGACATATTATTCAGTGCCTATAAAGAGGATAATTACTTTGTGCTTTAAAACAAAATAAATTCCAGATGGATCAAACGTTAAACCTAAAAATGAAATTTTAAAATTCCAGGGAGAAATCATGAGAATTTTAAAACATATATTCATAGGTGTATGTGTGTGTGTTTCATATATACAAATTATGTGTGTATATATATGCATATATAATAAACATATATTGCATATATGTATATGGATTATTTATATAATTTTTATGTGTGTGATATATATATATATAGTGTTGAAACAGAGAAGGCTTAAGTGTGACAAAGACAAAGAAACCATTAAAGAAAAGATTAATAAATATGCAAAATAAAAAATCTTCACAGCAACAATCATATGAGCAAAGTCAAAAGGAAGTGAAAAACTGAAAAATGTTCAATTACAGACTAGAGGATAATTTTCCTTACTCTATATGGAATCTCTGTAACTAAATAAAACCAACAGAAACATTATAGAGAATTAGAAAAGGTTATGAATAGATAGTTCAGTACAAAGATTTTAAATAGCCATTAAACACACAAAACTGGTAATTATGAATTACAGTAAAATTATGCCAAGGTATGATTAGTCACTCATCAGATTGATAAAAGTAATATTAAGTCCTAAATTGTATCAGAATTAGAGAATGACCTCAAGGCCATTTGACTTGTAGGAAAAAAATGGATGGGGGCAAAAAAGCTGTAACCTCTTAGAAATTATAGAATACTAGAGGCCCAGTGCACAAAACTTGTGCACTGGTAGGGTCCCTCCAGCTGCTGGCTGCAGCCTCCCTCCCTTCCCCCAGCCAGCCCTACCTCCCTGGTCTAACTCCCAGATTAACTCCCAGTCGAGGGGACAATTTGCATACTACGCTTTTATTATATAGGATGCCTGTAATCTCTAGGATTGGTGCTATGCTCTATCTCACTTATGGAAAGGTCACAATATTAGATGACTTCTTTTATGCAGAATGCAACTGAAAAACTAGGGTAAGCAAAATCTTTAAGGTTTTTAAAATCAAAATTAAAAATCCATAAAGATACACATTTTGTATTGAAACTTGTGTACTTAACTCAGAAGGGAATGCCATGGTCCCTACTCCAGACTGTTCATTTTATTCCATATACAATCCTAATAGACATGCTTGCTTTGTTTTGTTTTCCCATTTTTAGCAATTAAAGGGGGAAACTTGGGAAAGGGGCTAATGGAGACAGGCACACTGACTTAAGGAAGAAGCCACAAAAGATGTTGTTCTTATAGCAGATGAAAACTATGCATATCTGACATAAGGCCTTAAAGTCTAACACCACCATCTATAGGCATTTTCTGTGAGGATCAGTGTATCAGCACCTGGTGTTGGATATTAATGATGATGCCCTTGAAACATCTCAAAAATACTAACTTGCTCTTGTAGATTCTGGAGAGATGTATGTGATATATGCTAGAGAAACTACCATAAGCCACCTGAAACAAAATGCTGAAATATTTACCAGGATACATTGCAGATGTCTAGGAAATGCTGACACTGAAAACAAATTCCTCCTTGGAGGCAGCTAACTATATTAATGTAGCTTTAATTGAATTTATTGGGGTGACATTGGTTAATAAAATTATATAAGTTTCAGGTGTATAATTCTATAATACATTTGTGTAATCATCTGTGTATTGCATTATATGCTCACCACCCCTTCCATCACCATTCATCCCCCCTTTACCCTCTACTACCTCTGCCCAACCTCCCCTTCCCCTCTGGCAATCACCATATTGTTGTATGTGCCTATGAACTTATTTTAATTTTTTTTTAAAATTTTCTACCTAATCCCATCACCTTTTTCATACAAGCCCATAGCCCCCCTCCCCTCTGATAGCTTCTTCTCACTGTAACTATGAGTCTGTTTCTGTTTTGTCTGTTATTTTATTTTGTCCACTAAATTCCACACAGGAGTGAAATAATATGGTACTTGTCTCTGACTGGCTTATTTCACTCAGCATAATAATTCTCCAGGTTCATCCATATTGTCACAAAAGGTAAGATTACTGTGGTTAAAAGACAAATAATAAATTGTAATTGGTGTGCTTTTGTTTTGAACATGCAAGCCAGATGTTCCAGCCTTCAGTAAGTCTGAATTGGGTAATATATAACTTACCTTAAGACTACTGATTAAGAAATAGTTTTGTGGGTGCATGACCTTATCGCAAAACATGGCCACAAGTCATATTTCAACATCATTTGCCTTGGCATAATGATGTTAACAGAGTGAAATTATGTTCATGCTTGAATCTGCATGGCTTCGTGATGGCAGCGGTCAGCCCCATCTGCTGATGTCCCTTCTCAGTGTCTGTGGCAGGAAGGCTCTCTGTGGTCAATTTTCTTTTTGGTTGTAGTCCTCTCTGCTGTTCCTCAGTTTTTAGCCATGAAAATGGATGGCGTTTTTAAAGGCTCAAGTGTTTTTTGCAGTCAAGCTGCTAGGCAACAAAAAGTGTCCTCAGGGGGTGAGTTATTTCAAGATAGAGAATCCTGGATGATTAGCTAGTGTGTGTATAGCCTCTAAGGATCATTAATATCATTAACGTGAGGCAAAAGCCCTAGACTGAATGGCTTCTGGGAGGGCATAATTTATTTCAGAATGACATGGCTTTACATGTTTTTATAACCTATTATTAAAAAGGGAGAGAATAAAATGATTTCTCGAAATCAGCACTTCACAGTGTGTGGGCCTGGAGACTTCTGCAGAATTTCCTGGGAGACGGGGAAAATGCAGGTTGGGGGCCACATTACCAACCTCTTGAATCGGAAATTCCAGACATGGGCCCCAGTTGCCCGTCTTAAGAGATATTTCAGGTGATTGTTAGATGCAATCAAGTGTGAACACCAAGTGGACAGGCTACTAATTAGGATACACCTGTCAGTAAAACTGAGGTTAAAACAGGCAGTTATAGTTTGAGGCAAATGGGGACATAGAACTAATTACAAACAAGGCACTTGTCAAGTCAGCTCCTTTATTCCTTTACAATCGAGTGGCTGCGATGTTTACATTCCTTTCTAGGATCATTGTTTATTATCTACTTCCTCCCTAGACTGCCAGCCCCATGAGGGCAGGAACCACATCTGTCCCGCTCTGGGCTCTGGGCCTCTCCTGCTGCTTGGCCTAAGACTGCTCTCCATGTCTGTGGAGGGAACGATTTAGGTGTGTTATCTGCACTTACAGATGAGCAAACTGACACTCGCAGAGGGTAGAGAGCCTCAGACCACACAGCGTATAGTGAGTGAGCAGAGAGCTGGACAGGGCTGGATCCAAAGCCCAGACCCCCAACGCCCTTTCCTTGTCATGGGCCATTTCACTTGTTTGCAGAGGAGACCTATCTCATATTGCCTGTTAAACACTCAAAACCCCTGTGGTGGAGTTTATTTAGAAAATGAACTAATATGGTATTTTAGAATGTGATAAAGCCCTAGCAGGTTTTGCTCAGTGGATGGAGCATCGGCCTGCGGACCAAAGGGTCCTGGTTACATTCTGGTCAGGGGCTTGTACCCTGGTTGCAGGTTCCCTGGCCCTGGTCAGGGTGCATGCAGGAGGCAACCAATTGATGTGTCTCTCTCACATCGATGTTTCTCTCTGTCTCTCCCTCTCTCTTCCACTCTGTCTAAAAATAAATGGAAAAATATCCTTGGGTGAGGATTTAAAAAAAAAAGAATGTGATACATATCCTATAAAAACACACACAACTCATCAAAAAGGGGATAGAGATTGAGGGGATGCAGGCACATCCCCAGTGGGAGGTGTGCAGGAGGCAGCTGATCGATGTTTCTCTCTCATAGATGTTTCCAACTCTCTATCCCTCTCCCTTCCTCTCTGTAAAAAAATCAATAAAATATATTAAAAAAATATCCTTGGGTGAGGATTTAAAAAAAAGAATGTGATACATAGTCTATAAAAAACACACACAACTCATCAAAAGGGGATAAGAAAATGAGGGGATGAGAGGAGTATTACAACTTGAAATAAAAAGATTACAAAGGCTGCAGTACATAGGTGATTTCTGAACAAAGGTTTCAAGGAAGAAGCAAGCCACTGAAAACTGGGGTCAGAGGCCATGGATTAGCAAGAACAAATGTCTAAGGAAGGAGTGTATCTGTTTAGTGCAAAGATCAGCAAGAATCCAACACAGACATAAAGGAGAGGGTGAGAAGGACAGCGGGTGAAAGCTTGATCAAACTGAGATGAGGAAGAACAAGAAGAGAGGATTTAGAAACTGAGCAAGACAATTCTTGAAGGACAGAGAAATCAGGGGTAGCCAAGAGAAGGGAATAACAAAGAGAGGGTTTTCTTTGTTTGCTTATTTGTTTCAGATAAGAGAAAAAAAAGGATGCTTGCTTCCTAGGGATTTCATTCTAAGTAGTGATGGTGGTAACACAGCCTCTAAAAATGGTAGCCAGAGTACAATAGAATTGGCCTTGAGTCCCAGCATCCTTGAGGTCCCTTTTACTACTTCTCTGTAAACATTCAGTGCCCATACACCAGGGAAAGGCCACTAACAGGCTGCTGTTTAAGAGTACATGTTCATTTCTTCACATTAGCTTTGCTTTGGGGATTGTTTTAGAATCTACGTAAGCTTCACTAGCAAGCTTAAATTAGTCCTGCTGCCTGTATACCTCTGTACTTCAGCTGGCTGTCCTCATCATTCCCTCCGTGTGTTGCCATCAGTTGGATCCTACCGAAGTTCTAGTGATTCTGGTAGGAGAAGAGCCAGCCTCTGGCTGGATGACTAATGTCAAGAGAAGATGTGCCGCCTGACTTTGGAACTCTTAGCATCGCATGCTGTTCTGGCACAAGGACAGCGGAAGACAACTGAGCAGAGAATACGTGTGGCCTCCAGCGCTCACACGGTGTCCTGGATTGAACATAATGCCTCAGCTTAAATTCGTGAGCTGTCAACAGGAGATCCCTTAGTTCTGGTAGTGTGGTCCCAAATTGTGTGTGTGCGTGTGTGTGCTCTTGACTACTTTACAACTCTTAACCTACTGAAACCCTATGGATTATTTAAATGGAACAGCTCTCCTGAATTTATCTAATCTGGCCAAAGATTACATAGTTCAATATATCTGTCTGTGTTTCCTTCATTGGGTTCACACATGTGTTCAGATTAGCGGTTGCAGGGGATCAGTTCAACATCATCGGATTTAAGGCATTAACATTTAATATTCATTCATCACAATTCTGCAAATAATTGTAGCCAAGTTCAAGATGATTATTCTCTATGGGGTAGGTAGTCTTGGATCTTAAGCTTTGGAGTGCCACTGTTTGGTGGCATATAGAATATATACATCTGTAGTTGAACAAGATTTAATACCAACAAAACAGTTACTCCCGATGCACAATTTTGCTTAAACAGAATCCTTTTCAACCCAACCTAGATGGGAAGAAAACAGTGCTTCTTATGGCTTTCTCAGGTGTGATCTTTTGTTCTGAGCCTGACTTTAGACATTCGAATAATAGACTTTGGGGATCACTGGTTTTGTTATAACGTTTATCCATTGCAAGACTAGCCTCTGAGGTTCAACAGCTTTGAGACTTAAAAGATTCCAAATAACAAGCCAGAAGTTCAGTGATGGCAATTTCAGTGTGTTAAACCCTTCACTGGCCCCAGGTTAAAACGTTATGGGCCTCTACTTTATGGATGAGAAATCTGCCCACGTTCTCTGTTAATAAAATTAAATTCCCAATTGTATCAATTTTCAAATGTATCATCAACTGTATTAGTATTAAAACTAGAAGCCATGTTAGATTTGATTGATAAAATAGGGTGGAGGAATGGTGAGTAATACCTTTATTATGTGACATATATGTATTTAAATAGTATGTTATCATTTAACCAAAATTACTCATTCTATATTAACCCTCTAAGAGGTGTATATTCTACTGATGTTCTAATTTCATAAAACATTAGAGTGATCTCTGTTGCATAAATGGTAGCTTTCAATGGTTATGAAATGTGCTTTGATACACTCAATAATGTCTTCTTCAAACTTATATTGCATTGATTACATCTGACAGCCGCATATGGTGAAACTTAGTTATGATCCTTTCAATTAAATTATGGTTGGAAACCCACTTCTGGGGTGCACAGCTGTGATCCACTAAATTTCTCAGTGACATTCAGAGCATGAAATAATTTTGAGAGAATAAATTTGCAATACAAATGGGAGCAGAGGAGAAGCCTTTCACTCTGTATTCATTTATATTTCAAAATTCATTACTTGTACAGTTTACTTTCCAAGCTAATTCTAACCAAAGATGAGTAACACTGCTTTAGCAAGAGTATGTGCATAAGATATTTCCATATGTTTAAGCAGAAATACCAAATACAGTAGCATGCAGCGAAAAATATGTCTAAGGCAGGTTCTCCAGTGCCTGCTCTCAGCCTTGCTCAGCTAATGACCTTGCATCCTATTTCATGGAGAAAGGGGAATCCATCAAAAAATTTCCACAGCCTCCACTACCATAGGTCCCCATTTAAAAGCATCTGTACCCATATACTTTGCCTTTCTCCTTTTCCTATAGATGAATTGCCTGCTTCTAGCTGAGGCCAGCCCCTACCTGTGCTTAGGTCCTCTCCTTACAACATCGCTCCTCAATACCCTTCTCTCCTCAACCATCAATCCCCCTTTCTCCTGGGGCATCACTCCTAGGAAGTCACATCGATACTTCTGCTTCTCTTTCAAATCTCACCTCATTGAAAAGAGCCCCCCAAAAGTCATTTCTATTTTTGTGTGAATGGTGCTCAGTGCATGTCTTGCCTAGAAGATTCTAAACAAACGTTTGTCACATAAAAAACGACAGAGAAATAGCTACATTTATGGAATATAAATGAAAACTGGATTAAGAATAAGAAGACTTGAATTTGAGTGCCAACTCCACCACTCACTAAACAGCAAATCTCTTACTCTTGCTGGAATTCTCTTTCCCAAGTCTATAGAATGGGAATAATAATGCCTTCTCCAACTTCCTTGTAAAGTAGTTGTGAGAATGCAGGAGCCATAGTGAGGGCAAGGGAATCTAACAGAACACCAGGCTCTGTAATGGGCAGCCTTGGGCAAGTCACTGGCTGGCATCTGTTTCCTGTGTCAAGTGTGGATCATAAAACATCCCTATCTCTTCTTAGTCTTCTTTTATTGAGGGCCACTCAATGATCAGAAAGTGTTATGGCCTTTTATTTATTTAAAAATATTTAAAATTTTAATTCTGAAATAATTTTAGACTTACAAAGAGGTTGAAAACAGTACAAAAAGTTGCTACATACCCTTTACCTTGTTTCCCCAAATGTTAACATCTTAATTATAACTGATGTAGAATTGTAAAACCAAGAAATTAGCATTGATATAATACTATGAACTGATCTATAGACCTTATTAAAATTTTTCCAGTTATTCCATTAATCTCCCTTTCTGGGCTTGGATACTACCCAGGGTCCCACATTGCATTTAATTGTCATGTCTCCTTACTCTCCTGCACTTAAAAAGAAGTATCTGTGGGTGCATACATTAAGACTATGCAGGTATCCTATTTCTCATACTTTGTGGCCACTAATTTTAACAACCTTTGATTATTCTTATCTGCAACAATAAATGTGGTCTTTGCTAAATAGTGATTTTTCTACTTGTATCATTCTTTCTACATTCATCAATTGGAATTCTACTTTATGGAAGAGCTATCCCTTCTCTCTCATTTATTTATGTATTAAAATTATTTGTTTTTATGGGTATGAACTCATAAGTATTTATTTTATTCTATGAGTTATAGTCCATTGCTCTCATTACTTTATTTCTCAAATTGTCCTAGATTTGCTATGATCTTTTTAGATGGTTCAACTCACATAGATCAATGTCTTGCTAAAAATAATTCACCCCAAGAAATGCCTGTTTGGATATGTAGCATATGAGAAAAAATTAAAATGTATCGCTGGAGAAGAAAAAGTGTCTGGGGTATCAAGCACACAGGATACCGGATCCAGACACCAGCAGCTCCAAATGAAGACAAAAGACCTACAAGGAGATAGAAGCTCAGAGTACTAAATACCCCAGGCACTTATACTCTGGCTGGAGGTTTGGCCATCTGGCAATTGGCAAGAAAGGTGATTAGGGATATTTATATTCCTGGTTAATCTGAATATACAGAGACCATCAAGAAGTATAATTATGAAATCAATAACTAGTGTGTGTGTGTGTGTGTGTGTGTGTGTGTGTGAGAGAGAGAGAGAGAGAGAGAGAGAGAGAGAGAGAGAGAGAGATCATTTGTTTTTTAGGCTACTTTAATGAGAGAGAACTTTTGAAAACAGAGAATCAATTTTGAGTGTGATATGTATAACACAAATCCCTGTGCAACAGACAGATGATCATGTTTGTTCATAAAAATCACTTGTGAATTCATCACACAGACTCATACTTTGAATGTTTGATATTCCCTAGCACTGTGCAAATACCATGGATGTGAGCAACAATTAAACACTGATCTTGCAGCATGGTAGAACTGAGTTCTTTTCACAAAGCTGCACTGTTGCAGGTGTCTCAGAAAAAACTCTGGGCTTCATCAGTAAAATGGAAGGATGGTCTTTGATCTTTCCAGCACTAAAGTCATTGAATACTGTGATTCACTAACTAGATTATTTTAAAAATTGCCGTTTAATGTGTCTTTCTCTCAAAATATCCTAATTAGCAATAGATGCACTTTTCTCTTTAACAAATCCTTTGTAGCTGCTTAAATACTGAATCTCACAGAACTGACTCCCTACAGGTCGAAAACCTCATTTACAGTCACCGACTCTATTTTTCACACAGTGGCTTAGACTTGTGACATAATGAAGAGTGAGCTGAGACTCAGAATACATTATTATTGTTATTTTTATCTTATATCTCCTCAGGGAAACATAGCACTACTGAGTGTCTATTATATCCTATGGAGAACTTCAATCTTAGGTCCTGGTTTTGGTCCCATAAGTTCTCTTTGAAATGATCTATAGCGACGCATTATTATTTAAATCGGAGGCAGACAGTTGGTCGCATATTGCACTTACTTAGTTTTTTGGGGGTCTTCTTTTGACTAATCGAAATCAAAATAATTGTAGTGGTGGACTAGAAATTGCTTTTGATGATCATATTAATGACAAGGGGAATATCTACATCTTCTAAATTAAGAAAGATGCCTAAGTGATGGGCAGAGAGACTTATTTGAAAGTTTAATTGAGAAAATAATGTTAGAAAATCAGCAACACCTACTTTTTTTTACTAGTTAATAATATAGCCTTTAGGTTTATTAAACTAAAACTTAACTATTTCATTAGTACTAGAATCTGAGATTACAGAGAAAAGTGAAAAACAGATGAAAACCAAGATATTAAAAAAGATGCTTTATGCCATAATATCAAATTCACATTTTATATTTACTGCAATTTCAAGTGTGAGCAGTCAGGTTCTAGCACTAACCAAAGACTGCTTATAGCTAGCTACCTTTTCTAAGCCCTTAACCTAAAATAACAGATCTTTTTTACAAAGCATAGCTCTACCACAAGGGGCTTGTTTGAAGGAGTCTAAGACTATCATGTCATCTTTTATTAAAACAAGAACTGATTTTCATTTGTAAATTGATTTTAAAATATAGATTCTTAATTAGAAATTGCTTCCAAAGTAGCATCCTGAAATATACCTTGATTAAAATGTATACCTTTTCCCCTACAGATAAACCCATGTAGATGTGCAGTTACATGTGTAACGCTTATGGTGAGAGGTAGGACCCAGTAACCTATTGGGAGAGTTGAAAGACTAAAGTAAAAGTGAGGGAAGAATTGAATTTCGTTAAATGAATATGTTTTGGAAATACCAGTTCAGACAACAGAATGGCTCACTGAGATGCCTGGGGCTGCGGGGAAGAGTCAGCAAAGATGTTTGTGAGATGCCTGGGGCTGTGGGGAAGAGTCAGCAAAGATGATTGTGAGCAGCAGGAAAGGATGAAGACAATTCAGGGTGACCAATTAGGTGGTCAGTGCTGATGGAGATCAAGGCAGCAAGCAGCTACTGGGGCTGCAGAGGAGAGGGACAAGGCCAGTTTAAGCCTGGACTCTCTGGTGGGGCTGCAGAGCAGCAATGAAAGACTGAGCAATCCTGCAGTGGAAGAACACTAAGGAATTTAGCTGATCGAATCTGGGAGTTTGTTGTAACTAAACAAATAATGAGGGTGTGTGTAATTAACTTCCCTTCTTGAATATAGCTCTATCACAAGTAGTTTTACTTCTAACACGTTACTCTGGTGAGTGGCATTCCCAGTGCGTCCCAAATTTGTATAAATTCAGATTTTGCACTGTGGATTTCCTTAAGTCCAGGTTATAACCCTAATGTTATTCTATGTTGACATTTAAAATATTCAAATTTGAACAGCCTCCATATAGTGCAGAAGGTAGAGTTTCATGCTAGAAACTTATGAAAACATATGCCCCAAAGAAACAGGGTACTCAAAATTGCTTAAATATTTCAATTGCATAAATGATCCAAATGCTTGCAAACATTTTACAATTATAGACCAGTAGAGGGCTTTAAGAGGCACTTTCATCTATTCCAATTGCTGAATTTGTGTCTCTGTAGCCCAAGGTCTGGCTGTAATGTGTGGTTCTATTGGTTGATGGATTCTCACTTCACGTATTTCTGGGATTTGTGGACATCCTGTGGTGATTCTAACCCTCATCCCTTTCTCCCTTCTGGATTTCATGCCTAATTAACTGATATAAAAATGATTGCAGAGCTCACAAATTCTTAAACTGAGATAAAACGAAGGTAAATGTGGCATAACTGAGTCTTTTCCAACCTCAGTCATTAGGAGTATAAATATTTCCCTTGCAAAAAGAGCTTGAAGTAAGAAATGATTTTGGAGAGTAAGAAATCTACTCCGCCCTCCTTCCTTAAAAAAAAATGCACTAGTAACTGCATTTAGAATTAAATCCAAAGTAATATACCTAGAGGTACATTCTACAAGCATATTATGATGTTTTTTACCAACAGAAAGCCAGTAGCATCACTATATCATCATTGCAGTCTCATATACTTTTACCTAACAACACTGACAGTCCCCTGATAGACAGCCAACAG
Source organism: Myotis lucifugus (assembly GCF_000147115.1). Lineage (NCBI taxonomy): Eukaryota > Metazoa > Chordata > Mammalia > Chiroptera > Vespertilionidae > Myotis > Myotis lucifugus. The sequence continues at coordinate 4,387,392 of NW_005871101.1, forward strand.
CATTTTTCAGTTATTATACCAAGTGACAATTGTTCTAGGCAAGATTTAGACAACCTTTGCCTCAGCACACATCCTATATAATAAAACCCTAATATGCAAATTTTACAGCAAAATGACCAGTTGCTATGATGTGCACTGACCACCAGGGGGCAGACGCTCAATGCAGGAGCTGCCCCCTGGTGGTCAGTGCGCTCCCACAGGGGGAGCGCTGCTCAGCCAGAAGCTGGGCACAGGGCTGGTGAGTGCAGCGGTGTTAGCAGGAGCCTCCCCGGCCTCCACTGTAGGCGGGTGGTAAGGAGTGAGTGGTCCCGGACTGCGAGAGACCTGGACTGCGAGAGGGATGTCTGACTGCTGACTTAGGCCCAATCCCCAGGGGTAGCGGGCCTAAGCTGGCAAGCGGACATCCCCTAAGGGGTCCTGGACTGCGAGAGGGGGCAAGCCGGGCTGAGGGACCACCCCCCCTAAGTGCACGAATTTCATGCACCGGGCCTCTAGTGAGAAATATATTTAAAAAGAGCCACTCTGGAGATCCCTATTGCTGGAGAAAGAGAAAAGTGCCCTGGATCCTTTCAGGACTCTTGGTCTTTTGGGTGCAGCACAAATCAAGTGAGGGAAGAGGGAGAAAAATCCCCTGAATCTCTGCAGGATTCATTTATTCAAAAAGCAAATAAGAGAAAAATACTCAACATGCAAAAGTCTTGTGAAGAAAATGAGGGAAAACTACAGAACATGCCTAAGGCTGAGGAAGACTGCCCTTCTGAATCTGAACCCCTGAAGAAGGTGTAAACCCAAAGCAGAAGGAAACTCAAGAAGCAGGCTGACTCAACCTGACCAGGGATTTAAAGAGGACGCTCCCTTTAGGCAGTTGGACCCTGAAGAAATGCTAAGAGGAGTAGATGTGTTGGAAAGGCTTTGAGAAGAAATAAGAAGAGTCAGAAACAAGTTTGTGATGATGCGTTCGAAGCAAAGACATTCACGCAGCCATCCTTACCTGCTTTAGGCTTTGAATTCTTTTTTTCTTTTTTGTCTGATGGCGAAATCTGGCCCTGCTTTCTTTCTGCTAGCATTTTCTGATGTATCTTTTACATCTGATGGGATGTTGTTTTAGGTAGTTTCTCTGTTACCAGCTTCTTACTGAATTTTTGTATTGTGACCCATTCTCCAGGTCTATTTTTCAATTGGGAAGTTTCCCACATATGCATGAAAATATGTTCATTCCATAGTGTAAAGTAAAACATCACAAAGTTACAAAGCAGCATATTTAGTATCAGCTCACATATGCAGGATAAATCCCAAATTGAGTATGTACGTGTGTGTGTATGCATACACTCATACATAAAAATCTCAGTTGTGCTTATTTCTGTGTGGTGTGAATTTTCTTCTTGCTTGTATGTACTTTTTAATGAACACGTGCAACAGCAGAATTACATGTTTTTAATAAGTAAGAATCAAACAACTTGCAACCAGCTTATAAGGGCAACGGAACACCTAAACTCTTGGTGAAATAAATTTTAAAAAGTAAACCTCAAATCACCTCAGGGTCTCAGCCAGGGGAATAAAACTGACAATTATTACAGATTAAAAAAAATAGCCACTCTAATTGGCAGTGGAGGTTAGGAACAAGTTTAGATAGTTTTCAAATAGCTGCAGAGGTTATTCTAATGCAGCCACCTCAGTGGACATCCCCTCCCCCACCCTCATTATCAATCTTCTTGGGGGCCCCAGGGCTTTTTGAGAATCACTGGTGCAAAAAAAGAAAATCAATAGGGTTTCTGGCATTTATTGAGTACCTGCTATGTACTAAGCACTTTCAATGATTTATTTCATTAAACCCCTCAGTGCCACGAGAAAGGAACTTCACAAAAGAGGAAACAGAAGTTCTTTCACTCAACAAATACTGTGCTTATTAAGCATCTACTATTTTCCAGGCACTTTTCTAGGCTTGGTGATACAGCTGTGAACAAAACAAAGAATCTGCTTTCAAAAGTTTACAATCTAAGGCAGTGGTTCTCAACCTTCCTAATGCCGCAACCCTTTAATACAGTTCCTCATGTTGTGGTGACCCCCAATTTCATTGTTACAAATTGAACATAATTAAGGCATAGTGATTAATCACAAAAACAATATGTAATTATATATGTGTTTTCCGATGGTCTTCAGCGACCCCTGTGAAAGAGTCGTTCGACCCCCAAAGGGGTTGCGACCCACAGGTTGAGAACCGCTAATAAGGGCTCAGAAAGTGAACTCATCCAAAATGCAGACAACATTTGAGCCCAGCCTGTGTTCCATGTTCTATATGCCCACTTTCAGAGACTCCTCATCATCACATCCTTTTCTGAACAATCTGGTTTTCTTCAAACCTCAACATCCACGATAGACTGCTGTTCACTTTAAGCAGATGGCATCCAGTAGGTACTGGGCTGGGCCCTGGACACAGTGAGGAGCACAGCAGACAGGGGCCCTGCCTATGGAGCTTAATCAACCCAATAAACACACAGGAGTATTTAATTGCAAACTGTGTTAATGCAATGAAGAAAACATGATCACGCATTATGTGAGGGAATAATGAGAAAGAATCACAGGGGCCTACTTTAGACTGGGAAGGGGGCCAGGGACGGCCTCTTTGAGCATGCCATTTATGCTGAGAAGCTGAAGGATAAGTGAGTTAGGAGGGAAGCAGTATTCCAGACACAGGGAAAAACGAAGGCCTGAGGGCAGGAAAGAGATTTTTTCTTTTAAATATATTTTATTGATTTTCCACAGAGAGGAAGGGAGAGAGACAGAGAGCCAGAAACATCGATGGGAGAGAAACATCAATCAGCCGCCTCCCGCACATCTCCCACTGGGGATGTGCCCACAACCCAGGCACATGCCCTTGACCGGAATCGAACCCGGGACCCTCCAGCCGCAGGCCGATGCTCCATCCACCGAGCCAAACCGGCTCCGGCAGGAAAGAGATTTAAGAAGGTGCTGAAAGAAATCAGTGAACAAAGGGAAAGAGGAAGCTGGGTTAAGTAGTTGGGCGCAGATCATGTAGGGCTCTGGAAGCAGCAAGGATGTTGCTTTTTCTCCTAAATGCAGAACTTAAAAAAAAAATAACAAAGCAAAACAAAGGGAGAGAGAGCCCCTCGGTCCTGGGGCTGACGCTCTAACCATTGAGTCAAACCAGGCAGGGCTAAATGCAGAACATTTGACAAGCTATTTACAGAAAGGGTTATAGGGAATCTAGAGTAGAAGCCTAAGGACAAATTGAGTGGTGATTGCAATGATTTCAGTGGTTCTCAACCTTACTAATGCTGCGACCCTTTAATACAGTTCCTCATGTTGTGGTGACCCCCAATTTCATTGTTACATATTGAACATAATTAAAGCATAGTGATTAATCACAAAAACAATATGTAATTATATATGTGTTTTCCGATGGTCTTAGGCGACCCCTGGAAAAGGGTCATTCGACCTCCAAAGGGGTCGCGACCCACAGGTTGAGAACCGCTGATTTAGGTGAAAGGAAACAGTGGCCAGATTAAGATGGCTGCGATTGAGACAGAAAAAGAGTAAATAGGTTGTGGATATTCTTATTGAAGAGGTAGACTGAACAGGACATAGATAATAGAAAGGAAGGGTGAGTCCAGATGACACCATCTGGGTGGGTGGGGGTGCCCTTCACTGAGAAAGAGAAGAATGGACCAAGAACAGAGACGGGTGAGAGACGGGGATCAGGGATTTTGTTTTGGATTGGTGCATCTGAGATACTTATGAGACATCTACTTGGGAAATTAAGGATGTACAAGGCTAGTTCAGAGTATAGATCTGAGATAGAGATACCGTTGGGAGTGCTCAGCACATTTAAGTCTATCCCTTCAGGAGGATGGGATTTCCTGGGGAGTGTGGAGAAGAGACAGTCTATGGCCAAGCTCTGGGAAATTCCAATACTTGAAAGACTTAGGACGATGAAGAGAGAAAATGATCATTCATGTGAGCTCAGAGCCTGGCAGAAAGAAGGCACGCAATGCATGTTTATTACTAACTTGGAAACAAAACTGTACTTTAGTTGCTGTTGAAAAACATTTCCCCAGCTTGGAAGAACATATTCTAGGTTGGAATAGCTGATGTATGAGGTTGAACCATGTTAACTGTTTTCTTTTTTGTTCTTGTTGTTTGTTGTAGGTTAAAAGTAGCCAAATGTTGGAAATTTCATAAAGTTCAACCTTATAAATACAATTTGAAACAAAATCCATTTATATCATGGGACAGTAAACAGTTCTAAAATGTTGCCCTTTCATACTTGAGGAATAATCTTTTGCTAACATTAGAGGCTTCTTTTGCAAAAGATATTAAAACAAAAGGTGCTGCATACCACTTACGGGCTAGTTATACCCTGGCAATTAAGCCAACAGTCTGAAAATGCCATTGACAATTTATCACCATGTTCTGACTACCGATAACCCCAATGTTATTCCCTGGTAAATCCTCACATTGAGGAGGGTAAGCATGTGCAGTTTCACACATCTCAACTTTCTGGCTTTTTAAATATCTCTGATTCCCTACTCCTCTCTGCAGGGAGAAAACATTTAAAGGACATTAATAGACATAGTTAAATGCTCTACAATTTAATCTTAGCATGGAGAGACTAGCTTTGAAAAACTATTCTGAAACAGTTTGAGTTACTTTGTATAATCACGGGTCTAGTTCATTTTAGCAAACAGACGTATTCCAAAAATTTGTTAATAATTCAATAGCATATTTTAAATTTACCAAGAGCTCATGATTTAAAGCTGGGATTACAAACTCAGATGTCAAATGTGTGAACTGGATCAGTGTAATAGAAAGGAGTGGGGTCTGTGGCAACTGGACAGGGTATTCCTCACCTAAAGAAAACATTTTTTCTTCTAAAACTGCAAAACAATTCTGTTGGGATGAGATGGTGGGAGAATTTCAGCTTGCCAATTTCCATAGAATGGACCATATATTGGTCACTTCTGAAGTAATGAATGAGCTATGTTTAGGCTGGAAACAAATGCAAACCTAGTACTATGCTGGATAACCCACATAGCTTCCTGTCTCACTTCCCTCTTGTATAAAATGAGGATCAAAGTAGTACTTATCTCATCTATATAATAAAAGCCTAAGCGACCATTATGGCGGAACGACCAGTTGCTGTGATGTGCACTTGACCAACAGGGGCAGACACTCAACGCAGGAGCTGCCCCTCGGTGGTCAGTGCACTCCCACAGGGAGAGCAGCTGCTCAGCCAGAAGCCAGGCTCACAGCTGGTGAGCGCAGCAGCGGTGGCAGGAGCCTCACCTGCAGCAGTGCTAAGGAGCAGCGAGCCGAGCGGTAAGGAGCTAGCAGGCGGGCAGTAAGGAGCAAGGGATCCCCGATTCTGAGAGGGATGTCTGCTGCCGGCTTAGGCCCGATTCCCCCAATGGGCAGGCGGACATCCCCCGAGGGGTCCCGGACTGCAAGAGGGCGCAGACTGGGCTGAGGGACCTCCTGCCCACGCTATGAATTTTGTGCACCAGGCTTCTATTAGAATTATTATAAAAACTCAGGGGAGGGTAATGTATGTATGTAAAATACTAGCACAGTGCTTAGGTAACAGCAAAAGACCAGTTTCAAAAACCAGTAGAGTATTCTGGATTTCTCTCTGACAACACCCAGTATTTCCTTAGAACCTTTCACTTTCTCTTCACCTTCTGTTTCCACAGATAGGTAAAGAAGTATCAGACATATGATTGTAAACCCATTGCTCAACATTACCTTTCTATTTCATTAATTTCTAAGTGCACTAATCCTGTCCTTATTTTCCCATGCTAAACTGTGCTGCTGAAATAATACTTCTTGTAGAGCTTCCTAAATTCAACCTGAAAAAGAAAAAGCCTACAACATAATGTACACTAGTCATTTCACATGTGCGCCCCTAAAATAAACACATCACTATCAACAACCATTATTTTAGATATCTGGATATATATGTACTAGAGGCCTGGTGCACGAAATTAGTGCACTTGGGGGGGGGGGGGTCCCTCAGCCCAGATTGCGAAAGGGCATAGACCAGGCCGAGGGACCCCACTGGTGCAGGATTGGGGCCAGGGAGGAACATGGGAGGTTGGCCAGCCAGGGAGGGACCACAGAAGGGCTTCAGGGCGTGTGCTGCCCATCTCGCTGTCCCGATCTGCTGGACCCCAGTAGCAAGCTAACCTACCAGTTGACTGTCTGCCCCCTGGTGGTCAGTGCACGTCATAGTGAGCGGTTAAGCAGCCTTAGCATATCATTAGCATATTACTCTTTGATTGGTTGAATGGCAGACTGGACAACTGGACACTTAGCATATTAGGGTTTTATTATATAGGATGTGTATGTGTGTGTGTGTGTGTGTGTGTGTGTGTGTGTGTAATTATACATAGAAACACTTTGGTTTTCTTAATTTCTCAGAAAATAAGTCACCCTGGCTGTGTATCTTACCAATACCTGTGAATTTACTACCTAAGCACCTAAATTTCTTTCACCATTTGCACAAAACTTAAAGAAACTATGTAATCCACTTTCCTTTTCTTCAGAAAACTAGAAATGGAACTATTTATCCTCTTCCTCACATCTCCATGTCATCATTCTGAGCCTGCTGTTCTTCATGCATCCAACTCATGCCTACTCAGCATCGTCCCAGGGCACGTGTGCACTGGACTTGACTGAGGTATCGAGACATGTATACTTCAGACATCCATGCTTTAATTCCATCCCTCCATTAATATCGAGAGGTTTATACCATTAAATAATTGTTAATTTGTTAAAGTGTTAATTGTTGTTAAACAGGAAAATGAACCGTTTACTAAAAGTAAACAGGCTCTGAATGAGGGCTTACGGGGGTAATGGACAAATAAAGTGAATTTTACAGCATGAAATTTGGCTAGAATGGGAAGCTTATTTCCTGGATTCTAAGGTATATTTTGGTGGGAATTTTGGATCCATTTGATGAGTGAAAGCTTCCTGTTAAAGGTTTTCATTTTCAAGTTATCCTAAAGGGAAGAAAGAAAACATAACTTAAAATATGAGCTGGTGCACTATTATATTTAAAGTAAAAGTGGGTTAATGCTTTTGTCAGCCTTCTAATCAAATGGTTGTCGTTACTTGTATAAAGATAGCAATTAATTCTAGTTTGTCATAGATGGTTAATAATTCCCAGTGATGGATTATTCATTCTAGACTGCTAGCAGAACACAATGTTTTTATAAGGGCAGGAAGGATAATTAATATGTTTTGTGGCAGTTAAGAAGCAGGTGTCTAACCAAAAACTAAAAATTTCCAATTAAGGTGACATAAAAAGAAGGTGATATGAGAGTAATAACAAAAATAAAAAGAGAGGAAATGAGACAGTATTTTAACTAAAGTTGACTTCCTTAATCTAGAAGCTGGGTGAGAATTTTTACTAGTGATGTATCATTGTCTCAATAAGCCATTACTTTTATAATCTGAAGCAGATGAATGAATATAATGTGTTTAAGACAAACATTTAAATGCTTCAACTTATTTATAATTAATACTCTTTTTTAAGGTTTTCAAACTTATTTTTTATTGTAGTAAGAAAACAAAAACTTTTCCATCTTAACCATTTTGAAGTATATACAATCATTTCCTTTTGTACTACAATTATTCATTCTACTCTTATTGCTCAGATTCACAACTTTCTTATTTATTCTTCATTAGCCCCAACTATCTTAATATAAGACAACTAGAGGCCTGGTGCACAAAATTCATGCTCTGGTAGGGGGCGGGGGGGAGATCCCTCATCCCAGCCTGCACCCCCTTGCAGTCTGGGACCCCTTGGGGGATGTCCAACTGCCAGCTTGTGGCTGGATGGCATTGTGCTGCTGTACAGCCTGCTGCTTGAGCTTTAGCAGCTGCTGCACGTACATGGGCTGGGCCACCACGGTCTGTCCTGTGAACACCATCGAGTGGGTGAGTCAAGTGCGGGGGCAGGCTCACCCTGAGTTCCCTGCACTTTCCTGAGTCACTGAGTTGTTCAGACTGACTGCCTTCTACAGAGAATGGCACCGGGATGGGACCTAAGCCGGCAGTGAGACATCCCTCTCACAGTCCAGGACCGTTCAAGGGATGTAGCAGTGCACCAAGTGACAGGCGGCCAGGGAGGAGCCCAAATCGGCCTGGGCACTGTGCCGCTTGTGCTCATCCCAGCTTGCTGCTCCTGCTGCCGCTGCTCGGTATTACTCCCACGGAGTTGAGAGAGGCTCCCGCCGTGGCAGCTGCGCTCGCCAGCCGTGAGCCCAGCTTCTGGCTGAGTGGCGGCTCCCCTGTGGGAGCACAGTGACCACCTGGGGGCAACTTCTGCATTGAGAGTCTGCCCCTGGTGGTCAGTGCACATAATAGTGACCGGTCATTCCAGTCATTCCGTGTAACAGTCACTTAGGCTTTTATTATATAGACTAGAGGCCCGGTGCATGAAAATTCATGCACTGGAGGGGGGGTCCCTCAGCCCGGCTTGCCCCCTCTCACAGTCCAGGAGCCCTCAGGGGCAGGAGGCAACTGGGCGATCAAGGGAAGGCAACGCCCCATCAAACCGCTGCTGCTGTGACTGCCGGCAGCGCAAGCCTGAGCCTCAGGCTGGCCCTGGGCAGCTGAGGGGACTGGGGGAGGGAGGTCTCTGGAGGCAGGCACGCGGAGTGGCAGGCACGCGGAGTGGCCAGGCCCGCCTGGGCGTGGGCCCAGCCTTGCCGCGCCTGCTGCCCCGGCAGGGCTGAGTGGAGTGGGCGCCACCATCTTGTGGCTGTGGGCACCGCCATCTTTGAGGGTGGGGCAGTCAATTAGCATATCCCCTCCTTATTGGCTGTGGGTGCTGCCATCTTTGAGGGCGGGGCAGTCAATTACCATATTCCCTCCTTATTGGCTGTGGGCACTGCCATCTTTGCGATGGTGTGAGGGTTAATTAGCATAGTCCATCTTTATTAGATAGGACTAGAGGCCCAGTGCATGAAATTGTGCGCCCTCTCGCAATCCTGGACCCCTTGGGGGATGTCTGAAAACTGGCAGTCGGGCATTTCTCTTGCAATCTGGAACACTGCATGCACAAATGACCATAATTTTCATACAGGTGAAAGGCATCTTGCTGTTGTATGGGCAGTTTTTTCCCTGATTATAAAAAGTACTACATAACATGATCCTTCTGAGGCAATAGCACTATTTTCCCCATCTTATGGGTGGAAAAACTGAAGCAGAGAGAAGTTAAGTAATTGGCTTTGTCACACAGTTATAAGTGTCAGAATCAGGGCTGACCACAAAATGTGCAAGCCAGACAGATTCCATGCATGTTATCACTGCATCATCCTGTTTTTTAGTGTTAGAGTAGGGTCCCTAGGCCTGGCCAGCGATCAGGGTCGATCTGCGGGGAGACTGGTGGGCGGGGAGCTCGGGGGGGGCCCCTGCTGGCACCCACCTTGGCTGGTGGCCTGGTGCCACCTGCTGGCCAACCTTGTCCCCCAATCGCCCCACCGCCGGTCACCTCCCTCTCGGTGGGGGGTGGGGGGCAGTGCACATCATAGCGACCAGTCATTCTGCCATTCAGTCGATTTGTATATTAGGGTTTTATTATATAGGATAGAAAATATTGGTAATTATGGAGAACCAGCTTTCAAATACAGTAAGCATACACACACTTACCTGCGGGTTGACTTCTGACTTGTTTTGTAATCCCTGTGCTGTAGCTAATAAGGAAACAAAAACTGCTGATTCTGTGTCTCAAATCTTCCTTGAATCTACAGCATCATTGCTACCATCTTTGGTCACTGTCTTCACCTCTGGTTCTTCTGACACCAAGAGACATGTTTTCTTCTTTTTCAGATTGTTTTATGTATTTTAATTCTAAATGACCAGTGCAAAAAGGCTTATAGCTATTACATTTTTACCAGTATAAATTACCTTTTTTGACTAAAGGTTTTGTCTTCAATATTCTTGTCTTACAAAATACAGCCATCCTATGTTTTTTGAATGATTTTGTCTATTATTGCTTTGCCACCCTTGTACTTTTTTCATTTTTTTATTAGTCTCTTTAACAAGCGAAATAGTTTGCTTTTGTTTTCTACCCAGCATGGCTGTTTCTACCTTCAATAAGGACTAAATTTATTGATAATTATAACAAATTTGTTTAGCATTTTGTCATGGTTCTTGTTTACTCTTTTTCTTTTTGCTTTTAAATATATATTTTCCTTTGTTCTTTAATATGTATTTTCTATGAATGTAAAGAATAAAACAACATCTACTGACTCCACAAATTGTAAAATAAGGCATTCAAATATGCTTTCTTACATATCATCTGTTTTGAAATGACCTTGGAGTATTTGATCCACAACATTTTCTCTACCTAAGGCATCATACTTTATAAGACTTATTTTTAACATATTGTTTTAAAACAAAATAGCAGAAACTACTTAAATGTCACATATTATTTTATAGTCCCAATCTTGAATTCTAAGTATGCATTTATTGTTGCTGTTGCTGTTGGTGGTGGTGTGTGTCTTCCTTGTATGACTGAGGAAATTGTTCTTTTTTTCTCATGCACACTGAATCAGAGCTGAGCTGGATAACCAGTTTTGAACCATAAACTTATTCCATGGCAATTCTAGATACGTTGTTCCATTACCTGCAGTCACTAAGTGCTGCAGAAGAGAAGTCTGATGACAAATTGATATTTCCTCTCTATTTTTTTTATCTGTTTGGAGTTTTTAGACTTTTGATTTTTCCCCCTTCATTTTAAAATTTAAATAAAACACAACATTAACAAAGTGTGGCTAGATCTCTTCCTAGAGTGGAATTGCTAGGTCATATGCTGACAATATAGTTAACATTTGAGGACTAGCCAAGTGTTTTTCAATGTGGCAGCACCTTTTTACAATCCCTCTGAGAATTTACGAGGGTTCAATTTCCTCTATATCCTCTCTAATACTTGTCATTATCTTTTTAAAATTTTATTTTAGCCATCTAAAGAATGTGAAGAAGTATATCATTGTGATTTTGATTTGCATTTCCCTAGTGGCTAATGTTGTTGTGTGTCTTTTCATGTGCTCATTGGGCATTTGTATATTTGTTTGGAAAAAGAAATGTATTCATATCCCTTGCCTATTTTAACTGGCTTTTTATTTTTGAATTAAGAGCTCTTTATGTCCTTTGGATACAAGCCTCTTCCCAAATATTTCATTTGCAAATGGTTTCTCCCATTCTGTGACTTGTCTTTTCACTTTCCTGATTGTGTCCTTAAAACACACAACTTTTCAATTTGATGAAGTCTAATTTACTTAAACTTTCTTTTGTCACTTGGGCTTTGGGTGCCATATCTAAGAAACTATAGACCAGCGGTTCTCAACCTGTGGGTCGCGACCCCCTTTGGGGGTTGAACGACCCTTTCACAGGGGTCGCCTAAGACCATCGGAAAACACATATATAATTACATATTGCTTTTGTGATTAATCACTATGCTTTAATTATGTTCAATTTGTAACAATGAAATTGGGGGTCACCACAACATGAGGAACTGTATTAGAGGGTTGCGGCATTAGGAAGGTTGAGAATCACTGCTATAGACTAATCTAATGAGACAACAATTTATGCCTGTTTTCTCCTAAGAGTTTCATAGTTTTAGCTCTTATGGTTAGGGCTGTGATCCATTTTGAGTTACATTTTGTATATGGAGTTAGGTAGGGTCCAATTTCATTATTTTGATGTAAATATCCATTTGACTTAGTATCATTTACTGAAGACTATCCTTTCTCTTGTCAAAAATTAACTGACCATAAATGTAAGGGTGTTTCTGAACTCTCAATTCTATTCCACTGATACATACATATAAGTCTAGGTTCCTTGCATTTCCACATAAGTTTTAAGATCAACTTGTTAATTTTTGCGAAAGAGATAGCTGATATTTTGATGCATTAAATCTGTAGATTTGGGGAATACTGACATCTTAACAATATTGTCTTTCAATCCACAAACATGAGCTATCTTTCAATTTATTTGGGTCCTCTTTAATCTCCTTTAGTGATATTCTGTGCACCACTTTGTGTTTTGGGTATATAACTCTTGTACTTCCTTTGTTAAATCTATTCCTAAGTACTTCTTTTTGATATTATTGTAAAGGAATTATTCTTTATTTCATTGATTTATCTTGATTCTATATCTTGCAACCTTGAACTTTTTTATTAGTTCTAATAGAATTTTGTACATACAAGATATTTCATTTGTGAGCAGAGATAGATTTATTTCTTTATTTCTAAACGAAATGCTTTTCATATCTTTTTCTTGCCTAACTACCTTTGGTAGAACCTCTGGTTCAATGTTGAATAGAAGATACTAGTATTCTTCTCTTATTCCTGACTTTAAGAGAAACTATTCAGTCTTTCACCGTTAAAAATGATGTTAGCACCTGGCCGGCATGGTTCAGTGGTTGAGCGTCGACTTATGAACCAGGTCACAGTTCGAGTCCCAGTCAGGTCGGGTTGCGGGCTCGATCCCCAGTATGGGGTGTGCAGAAGGCAGCCAATTGATGATTGATGATTCTCTCTCATCGTTGATGTCTCTCTCTCTCTCTCTCTCTCCCTCTTTGAAATCAATAACAATATATTTGAAAACATAAATAAAATAAAAAATGTTAGCTGTGGGTTTTTTGTTAGACTGAGGAGGTTCCTTTGTATTCCTATTTTGTTGAGTGTTTTCATCATGAAAATGTGTTGGATTTTGTCAAATGTTTTTCTGCATCTATTAAGATGATCATGTGTCTTTTATTCTGTTGATATAGTAGATTGCATTGATATATTTCATGTTAAACTAACCTTGAATTATTGGAATAAATACCACATCATCATGCTGTATGATTTTTTAATTGTTGCCAGATCTGATTTGCTAGTATTCTGTTGAAGATAAATTTAAATCTATATTTAGATTTTCTATTTCTTCTTACGTTGTTTGGTAGTTCGTGTTTTTGTAGAAATTTGTCCATTTCATCTAGGTTATCTAATTTGTTAACATATAATTGTTCATAGTATTCCCTAATAATCTTTTATTTTTGTAGGATTAGTGATGTTCCTTCTTTAGTATATTCACTTTTAAATATCATTTTCTTCTAGGTAAAATAAAGTACCCTAACTTCTTTCTTAATTGGCCAGCATGGCCTCCTACAATATTAAATATACTGTTCAATCTTAATTTGATATACTGTTCTGTCACTTTATTGTGCTTTGCAGGTATTACATTTTTTACAAATTGAAAGTTTGTGAAAACCCTGTGTAGAGCATCTATTGGTCCCATTTTTCTAACAGGCTTAGACAGCGGTTAGCATTTACTAGCAAAAGATACTTAAAACTATTTAATTGAGGTGTGTAAATTGTTTCTTAAGACATAATGCTATTGCAATTAACATACTACAGTATAGTGGAAACATAACTTTTATATGCATTGGGAAACTAAAAAATTTGTGTGACTTGCTTATTTGCAATATTTGGTTTATTGTAGTGGTCTGGAATCAAACCCACAATATTTACAAGGTATGCCTATAATTGTATTTTAAAGCCTGGGCTTTACGTTTCCATATATTTAGGTTGTTTGGCTATTACATCAATTTCATTGTCCCTATACAACATTTTGTGAAACTCTTGAAAATTTCCTATGATTAAATGATACCCTTCTCAGTTTTCTAAACATTTATTTTAGGAGTAGGAAATACCTAAATGTAGAGCTTCAAATCTCCATTTGAATTAAAAGTTATAGTTCATTGTAAAATAAGTCATAATAAAATCAAATCATAAATTTAATACAACACTATTTAATGAACATCTACCACATGCTAGGTGTTGTGCAAAGCACTTTATGTGAAATCACATTAGTGTATCAACATAAACAGCCTTTGAGTCAACTTACGGATTGCAGAACCAAATTTGAACCCAGTTTTGTCTGATTGCAGAGCCCACATTCTTAACCAGTGGTTGACACATTTATTTTGAAAAGGGCCGGATAGGAAATATTTTAGGCTGTGGGCCATGTGGTCTTTCTCACAATGACTCAATTCCGCTGTTGTAGCAAGAGAGCAATTTTAACAATATGTAAATGATGGGCATAGCTGTGTTCCATTACCATTAGACTTACAAAAAAAAGGTAGTGAAGCTGCAAGCTATAGCTTGCCATCCCCTGCTCTTAACCAAGGCACCATGCTGCTTTACTTCTGCTTCTCAAAGCCTTCCCTGATGACAATATATAGCAATTTCTTCTGCTTCTGGACTTCTACCAGAGTAACTGTTCCAATACCAAAGTAGCAAAGTACATAACCCTTGTTTTTATATACATGTGTCTTGCAATGTCTTCTTTTGTTAACTATAATGACAAAAGATCATGCCAAGGAATAAGTGATTTCATATACTGGGAGGAACAAAAGTAGATTTAGTTATGAGTATGTGAAGCAAAGACTTTATTCTTGTATTATTATTTCTTAATCATTGTATTATTTTCCACATGAACAACTATAAACCTACTTTTGTCCCAACCTGTATTTTGTTGTATCTCTTCATAACACTCAACCCCATGCGACAGACTGTTAAGAGTAATTTAGAAATTTATATGTAACTATATCTGGAAAGTTTTGTCCCAAAAAAGCCACTCACCTAAGATCACATGATACAATGTAAAAATTGGACAATAAAGTGTTGATATGGAAATGCAGACAACTGTAATATAGCCAAGATCAAAATCGTTGATTATGAGTTTTTTTAACGTAGAAAAAAATAGGCATTTATTTTTATTTTCTCAGTTTCAATTTTCTCCTCAGACTTTCCTATTTCAAGGGATTATATCTTATTATAAACATAAGTCCAAGATGTGTCATTATAAGAATGAGTCATAATTTAGGTAATGATCACTATACAGATGTCAATAATATTTTTTACATTTTAGAAATGAGTTATAACACCATTTGCCAGGTGTTATTCCTCTCTATGAAATGATGGCTTATTTTGTGGTGTTTGTTTTTTTTTTTGGGGGGGGGAGATAAATTTTCTTAAAAAGAATCCTAATATTCAATTGTTCTTTCATTTGCCTTATACCCATAATCTCAAATGCAGTCCATTTGGAGGTTTAAAGCAGATTTATGATAAAATCATCCTTTCAAGAGTTACTGAATATGAAAATACAGGACAACTATTTAATGTGGTATGGGCCAGATAACCTTTTAACCAGAGATACCTAGTCTCTGAGGAATGCCTTTGCCTAGAAACTTAAAACTTGGTAGTCACAGAAGTGAAAACTTGGTGTAAGAAGATTGGGGTTTTCTAATCTGGAGATAAAACAAACTGGAGGCTCTGAGTCAGAGTGACAGAATGAGAAGGAATATAATTTAAAGTTAACAGGGTTTTAATGATTAAAGTAAAGCTGAAACTGTTGACTGGTTACTCAAAAAACATTCTCAAACTACTACTCTCTTCTTTTACCCACCACAAAGGCCAAAAATCTTTAATATCTCAACATCCCTTGAAGTTAGGGACAGCCACATGCCATGGGCCAGTTGTTCAACAGTGGTCATTTGCTGGAGGTAATTGGGAAAGCTTTTTATTTCCTGATTAAAAGAGAAAGGCTCAATAGGTACACCCATTTCTCATTATTCTGCTCTGAACTGGAATGTCAATTACTTTTGAGCCACATAATGTATATAAAAATTTGCTTTAAGGTAATCTTGGATAAAAAGATTTCTTTCTCTTTCAAACTGTTTAATTTTATATTACAATTATTAGCTAAATCTGATATTAAAAACATGAATAGTGCCCAGCTGGTGTGGCTCAGTGGTTGAGCATTGTCCCATGCATCAAGGTAGAATATGGTGCTAAAACAAGGGGGTGTATTTTAGGACTTTGATATTGCAACTATGACTCTGGTAGAAGTCCGGAGGCAGAAGAAATTGCTATATATTGTCATCAGGGAAGGCTCTGGGAAGTAGAAGTAGAGGTTGCTGGTTCAATTCCTGGTCAGGGCACATGTCAGGGTTGTGGGCTTGATTCCCAATAGGGGACATGCAGAGGGCAGCCAATCGATGTTTCTCTCTTGTCAATGTTTCTATCTCTCTCTCTCCCTCTCTCTCCCTCTCTGAAATCAATAAAACATTTTTAAAAAATGTCAACAGTTATTATTAGGCCTTTATAATTTTAAATAATTAGTATTCTATTTTTAAAAGAACATATCAGAAACTTTGAAATACAGAAAAAATGCCTTTCTGTCTTAGATTTAGTTAATGTACCTTGTGCTCAAACCCTCATAATACATAGTTAAGGTTTCCTGATTTAGCAAAAACAATTAATTATACCACTGTTACATAGCTGTGAGAATGCTGGTATTGTACAAATTTCATCCAGTATTAGATGTCAAATGAATGATATAGATACAATTTAACCTGCTTTGAACATAGAGAAAGTGATTTAATATCTGTAAGCAATTAGGATACTTTGTAGAGGCTTTTAACTGGAAGGCTGAATGTATTTAAAAAACATTAATTGCTTCAATGATTTTAAATTGCTCTGTGAAGTACACAACAATTAAATGCTCCAATAACTGATTTAATTCAAGTGAGTGCCCCAAATTATTCATCACAATACAGCATCTATAGCATACAGCAGAAAAACAATAAAATTAACTCTTCAAGTTACACAGAGTTAAAAGACCTCACATAAAACTAGTTTTTCAAAACAAAAGTTAAGTTATCAAAAAATGGCAGAAGCAATCCAGTGTGAGGCAAAATATCAAAAGTATGCCAGTAAGCTCTTCGGAGTCTATTCAAAAGAAGCCAAAATGGTGGGGCAGTGGGAGGGGGAGGGGACTATAAAGTTGATAGGTAATCATTGAATCGTGCTATGGAGATCACTTTGTGACACCTGAGTTACTGTTACTGAGAACTATGGTCTGAGCTATATCTGGGAAAAACAATACACTTAGGAAAATGAGGTTATTAAATCAAAGTAAATTCCATCTGCCTGCCTTCCCACACTAAATTATGAGCTGTATGCAGCTCAGAAGATTCCTTTCCTACGCTGAACCAGAAGGGGGCCTTGAAGCAGTGGCTGGACTGTGAGGTACCATGCACACACTTCAGCAGCCATGCTGCACAGACCACCAGCACTGAGCCCTGTTAGTGCCAAATCTCAGAGCTCATCCCTTCCCATGCTGGATCAAAGATGACAAAAACCTGTATAATTTAGGTATAATAAGCCTGAATAAGGCCTCCCAATGCAACCATTTCATTAAAAATAAACATGTAAGACCAGGTGAATTTTAGTTAAGCTAAAGCCTCATATTACAATTATCTATTTTTCTCTATTTCTGTGTCAAGAAGAAAAAAAAAGTCTTAAACTGTGTGTGTATGTATGTTGGGGAGTGTCACTTAAAAGCACCTCTTTGAGTCAGCACTGTTCTAGAGGCCAGGAGAAATCACATAAATTCCAAATGACGTCCAATTAGTAAGTTTATATCTAAATTACACACACGTATATATGCATGGTTGCAGTTAATAGCAATATTTGCTCTATTCATTCAGAAATCCAACAAAATACAGCAATACTTCTACTTAGTTCTATATAAGCAATTATTGTGGGCAGAGGGCAGAATTTGGTGCTAAAACAGATGTCTAAGAAAAATCACTTTTCTAGTTGTACCTGACTGTGAAAAATATAAAGTGATACTTTATTAGTGGTTGTCAAGTATTTAAACAAATTGTTACCGAGTACAAACAATGCCTAAGGCTCTCAAAATAAATGCAAAGGTAAATGAAACTGTCTTAGTTCTGAAGATCCTCTGCATCTGGTAAAGACAGTTATGAACTCAGCTAACTCTGCACAAGGCACAATGCTAAGCATTAAGAGTAATGCGGAAGGAACATGATGAAGGAAGATTAATCAATCATTAGTTCTAAGCCAGTTTGTATATATCAATATGCTAGGAATCGTTAAAACACAAAGGACAGTTAAATATCTGCAGTATTAAATTTACTACTGAAGAACTATTTACAATTAACTAGACTTCTCCAGGTCTTATAATAATGAAAATAAAAAACACATTGGAATTCTTAATTCTAACACTAATCAGATTAATCCGTTTCTACAAGGTCCAAATGCACAGAACAATAAGTGCTCAACTCCACATGCATGTCAACGCAATCAGTCTGACTTTTCTTCTTGTTGCTTTTTTTTTTTTTAGAAGGAATGATTAGAAAAATGGATGGGCCAATTCAGGTTTTATAGAATGAAATATTGAAGGTACTTTATGGGAGGTAACATGGTGGTGAGCCATACAGAGGCTTCCTTGGTTGTAAAAAGACCTCTGGTGCCACCAGTGGGAGAGCCGCTTCCACTCACTCACATCCCCTACCCTTGGGACAAATTTAGAAACACTGGCACACAAAGTTGTAGATAAGTCCTTTTGCAGCCCATACAGTCTGAATCAAATTGGGCTTAACTGACACTTTTGCAAAGGCTAACCAGCACAAAGACATCCTCAGTAGGCTTAATTAATAGTAATTATTCTGTGAGGTAGAATAATAGAATAATAGTAATTTTTCTTTGATAGACAATTGACTCTTGTCTATCAAAGTGCAAGACATCTCAGTGAATACAATCCACTTAAACAAATGGGCAAAGGACCTGAATAGACACTTCTCCAAAGAGGACATAGAGATGGCCAATAGACGTATGAAAAGATGCTCAATGTTACTAATCATCAGAGAAATGCAAATGAAAACCACAATGAGATATCACCTCACACCTGTCAGAATGACTGTCATTAATAAATCAACCAACAGGTGCTGGCGAGGATGTGGAAGAAAGGGAACCCTCGTGCACTGTTGGTGGGAATGCAGACTGGTGCAGTCACTACGGAAAACCGTATGGAGTTTTCTCAAAAAATGAAAAATGGAAATGCCTTATGACCCAGGATTCCACTTCTGGGAATATATCTGAAGAAATCTGAAACATTAATTTGAAAGAGTATATGCACCCCTATGTTCATTGCAGCGCTATTTACAATAGCCAAGATTTGGAAGCAGCCCAAGTGCCCATCAGTAGATGAGTTATAAAAAAGCTGTGGTACATTTATACAATGGAATACTACTCAGCTGTAAAAAAGGAAGGAAATCTTACATTTTGCAACAGCATAGATAGACCTGGAGAGTATTATGCTAAGTGAAATAAGCCAACTAGAGAAAGACATGTACCATTTGATTGCACTGATATGTGGAATCTAATGAAAAAAATGAACTAACAAGCACAATAGAGACAGACTCATAGGTTCAGAGAACAGACTAACAGCTGTCAGAGGGAGGGAGTTTGGGGGGCTGGGTAGAAAAAAGTGAAGGATTAAGCAAACAAATAAACTCACAGACACAGACTACAGTATGGGATTACCAGAGGAAAGGGGGTGGAAAAAGGGAAGAGGGTAAAGGGAGGATAAATGGTGATGGAAGGAGACTTGACTTTGGGTGTTGAACACAATACAATATACAGATGATATATTCATAGAAATATACACCAGAAACCTATATAATTTTATTAACCAATAAATTCAATAACGTTTTTTTAAAAGTATTGGTCAATGGTTCTAATTTAGTAGGTGGTTCTAGGGAATTTATTTATTTATTTATTTTTGAGAGAGAGAGAGAGAGAGAGAGAGAGAGAGAGAGAGAGAGAACGGGAGAATGAGAGAGACATCGATCTATTGCCTCCCATAAGTGCAACCTGGGTATGTATCCTGACCTGGAATAGAACCGGTGACCCTCCAGTGCATTGGACAACCAAGTGAGCTACACCAGCCAAGGTTAGGGCTATTTCTTTATGCTAAGCATGATATGCAGCACTCAGAACCAGCAAAAGATAGAAAAAAGTGTATAGTCCAGCCCTAGCCGGTTTGGCTCAGTGGATAGAGCATCGGCCTGTGGACTGACTGGGTTTGATTCTAGTCAAGGGCACATGCCCAGGCTGCAGGCTCCATCCCCAGTAGGGGGCGTGCAGGAAGCAGCCAATCGATGATTCTTTCTCATCACTGGTGTTTCTATCTCTCTCTCCCTCTTCCTTCCTCTCTGAAGTCAATAAAAATCTATTTTTTTTAAAAAGTGTGTATTCTACAGGAGCTAATAATATAGTTACTTAAAACACACTCACCAAACTTTAAAAACTAAATTCTGAAAACAAGAGGTAAGATTAAAAACAGAATGACATATCTTTATCTTTGTATAATAATTAATCCTGATCCCCAAAGCAGTTCTTAACCTTAGGAGTTTGGTTTAAAAGGGGACTGGTGTGTGTGTGACTCTAGTTCATCTTCAGTGTCTGGTTTAAGTACCTCTGTTATTGCGGGGCAAAACATCATTTTAGGTTTTTACTTCTTTTTAATATTATATCCAGATAATAAGTTTCATTTAGAAGTGACTATACATGCATGATCTTTCTGCTTTCCTTTAATAACCCATTATTATTAAAAATCTAATGAATTAATGTGAGTCTGACTCCAATTAAAATGGCAATGTAGGAAAGTACTGTATCCCACTATGGATATAGGCCTCTAAAGATTAATGATTGGGTGGGAGGCCATGGAATCACTTATAGGCATTTAATTAAAAAAAGTCAAATCTCTTTGTTCTTGATAAGGGTATATTTCTCAGTTTTCTTCATATCTATTCCCACTTGGTAAAGCCCCTAACCCTACCTACTCCACTGCACCAAAATCATTTGATCTTGAACCTTTAAGTCATCAGTGAATCCTCCTGCTAGAAAGAGAAATCCATGCTACTCAATAGGCTTAGTTATAATTTTCAATTAAAAAATCATCCAAAATATACTTTGTAACCAAGTCTGGCTAAAGAACATTAATCTCCAGAGCATCTTCCATTCAAGAGAGACATTCTGCACTCCGTTGTTTTTCTTTCTCATCATATCATATATTCACTGATAGCCATACACAAATAATAAAAATCAAGAACAGAATAAATACAGTAATATGCTTTTAACCTAGGTAGTGCTTTACATACATTCTGAACTGCCTTGTACTAAACCGTCTCAACACCAGTAACATACAACAATGTCTTCAGATTATCTGAGATTTAATATGAACATCAATTTAAAATATGTCAAGAGTTCAAGATATACTACCCAAGTACCATATATTGCTAATGATATCCTCCCTTATAAAAACACGATCTTCTTTCTCCCAAGTGATACAGGAACCCAATCTCATTCATTGACATAATAAAAAGAATTCATCTTGGAAACAGGTGAAAAATCCAGTGCTTTAATATCACAAACTCATTCCTTCCTAATGATATGCTATCCTTCATTATAGCTCAGAGTAAGAAAACATATGCATAGTTGGGA
>NW_005871101.1:4408880-4476931 GCF_000147115.1 Myotis lucifugus
CTGAGCCACACTGTCTGGGCAGAAGCGTCTTTTTTTTTTAGTGGAATGTATCAGAGTGACTGGTTAATAACATGGGACAGGTGTCAGCTGTACAGCATCCGTCTGTTGTACTGTGTGCTCATCACTGTAAGTCGAGTCTCCTTCAAAAATATCTTTAATAAAGGGTCGGAAAGAACTTCATTGCCAGTATTGTTATTGATTATTATTATTACACGAGGAAAATAAACCATTGACAGCAAGTGTTCAATTTAACAGAATGAATCACTAGCAGAGTCTGAGAGAGAATCCACGACTGACTCAGGACAATCCACATAATCACAAATAACAAGGACAAACAATATTTTCCAAGCCCCACTATACCCTACCATCCATTCCTCTCTCCCCCCACTTCCCAGGCACCTAAAATCATTTTCACAGGGTCATATCAGCTATGTGGATTAATAGACTCTCCCATGATGTAGCAAAGATTAAATCGGACCCTTGGCATGGCTGCTAAGTTTAGTGGCTACTGTTGCTTTTTCTTTTGAACCCTCAGCTGCTTCTAATACCTACCTGATCTGCCTGGGGACAATCTAAAGGCAGCTGGTTTTCCAAGACCTGTCAGCCTCTAAATTTCCCTGGTGTGTGAGACTGTGGAAGCGGGTACTGGAGGGGAGGAGTAAATACAGTGATAAGTCACTTAGGTTTGCCATGGTAGCACATTGGTAGGAATGAACTTTAAGCTATGAACAGAATTCCTTCCAGCCATTTCTTTTCAAAAAGCAATTTTGTGTGCCTTACAGAAAAATAAAATCCAAAACTTGTAAATAAAATCAAGAAAGCATAAAAAACAAGAAAATAGAAGGTAATCAGGAGTTCAAAAAAACAAACAAAAACCCAGATTAAAATATTCAGGAAAACTCAAATATACAACTGTCACAATGAAAACATTTCAGAGCAAAATGTGCTGCAATATGCTACTATGATTAAAAGCTATGTGATCTGGGGAACCTCTAACAAAAAGGAAAAGAACTAGGCAAATAGCTTTTTACATACTTTTCTAAAAAGGAAAGGCTGCAATATTGTCATAGTTACACAAAGGTAGATACATCTCTCATCTTCATCTACTATTAAAACATATCTTCAACCATAGGTATTTAATTACATTACATCATATATGGTTTAATACCAAGAATAAACTTATTTTATGACACTAGTACAAGTGTTCTAATTGTGATCCCATCATAACACATACGAAGGGTAATCAATTAGCACATACTGTTTAAGCAGAAAAGATCCTCTCACAGCTTCCCTTGTACTTTATAATTTATTTTGTTTTTTTTGTAATGTACAAATATTACCGGATATGTACAAATGACAGAATTAGGAGCAGCAATGAAGTACATCATATGTTCCTACTGTAGGCTGAGTCCCGGTCTTTGTTCCAATAGTCTAAAGCTGCTGGACGGAAAGCTAAGTATCCATCTACTAAAACATATTTCTACATTATTGCTGGCAAAAGTTCTTCTGATAGGTTTAGTCATCGTGATTATTCCTGCCTGCATTTGCTTCTTTCATACAAATCTCTTCCAATCCTAGGAACCTGCAGTACCACCACCCGGGAAAACAGGTCGGTGGCATGACAATCTGATAAGACAATGTAAAGGGTAGATATTGAAGAATGCAAAGTTATTTTCCCAATGAAAGAGTTCGGAAGTAATTCTGTATCGGTGACAATTTTTCTTTCTTTCTTCTTTTTTTTTTTACCAGCTACGCACCTATCTAGATAACTAACATTCACCTTGTTCTCAATGAACAGGATATCCTTCCCCTCAATCTTGCAATCTCCCTGAACAGTTTTCATGGCACAACTCAAACAAAAAACATTAGCCACGCCCTTTATACCCAGAGTCAAGCCACCTTTTGCTTCCCATCCCCTCGCCAAAGTCGAAAAATGTACATTTCACCTAAAAGGGTTTGCACCAGTTCTCTTACCCCGAGTCAGACAGACTCTTTTTCAGCCGTGCCTTGATATAATTCCTACGGGAAGAAGCTTTCTCCCGGGCAAGGTGCAGGCGCCAGAAGACACACAGAGGCTTACCTCCCACACACCTGCAAGCCCTGGCGGGATGCGGGAGCTGCTGCTCAGAGGACTGCGCTCCGCTCCGCTCCTCTCGCGTTCCTGCTCTCCTCTCTCCGGGAAAACTAAGTCCAGGCTGCGCCTTCGGCTGCTACGGGGACACAAGCTCCGCCTTCCCCGCCTCTAGTTGGCGGATTCGGCGGCCGTGGCTCCTCCCCCTGCTGTTCCGCAGCTGCCCCGGCTGGAGGCGGCGGGAAGATGCTGTCCGGGACCTCCCGATCCCTGCACTTCGGCAGCTATTCGGCTGCGTCCCTCTCCCTGGGGACCTCTCTCCTGTCTCTCCGTAGCTTCACACCCGGTGCCTCCTCCCCGCCCCGCTCGGGCACCTCCGCGAGGAGTCCAGGCTCAACCTCTCTCTCTCCCCGACTCGCAGGTCTAGCCGCCCGATGTGTCTGGGGCTCGGCCGCTTCCGTGCAAGCTGCTCCTGGGGCCAGGGACCGTCCCCACTCTGTACCGTCCCTCCACCCCGGCGACTCCCCACATGCGTCCATTCCGCCCGTGTCCACAGCTCAGTAGCTCCACGTTCCCTACTTTGAACTCTGCCCACCCACCCACTTCCCTTCCTTCCTGGGCTCCGCTAGCCCGCCCCCACAATGGGTGAGTAGCCGCGGGCCGACCCGGCACCCTGATTGGCGCAGGTGAGAGCTGACCCCTCCCTTCCTCCTCTTTCCGTGCACCCTCTCAGTTCAATTCACCAACTCCCGCAAAGGCAGGGAACTCTCCTCCCATTGGCTAGAAGTGTCCCCACCCATCGTCTTAGGCTCCACCGCACGGCCTGCCGGGAAGTGTAGTCTTGCAGGTGCATGAAGCGCCGACGCCGCCGGCGAGTGGAACTACGAGTCCCCATAGGCCCCTGCGCGACTCCGGCTGGGCAGGATTCCGGACAACGCCTGGTTCCTCTCGGGTCCTTCCGGCGTCGCCGGAGTGAATTGATCCGGGAGTTGAAGAGGGCTCGAAGGTGGGAAGTGAAGTCAGTGCCTCAGTGGCCGGTAAGGTGCGGCTGTTCCGTCTCCGTTCCCGTAGCCCCGCGCAGAGCCTAAGAGGTTTGGGGTCACCCCGGGGCCGTGGCGGGGGCACTCGGGCTTGGTTCTGGCAGGCGGAGCGGACGGGGCTGGGAACGGGGCCCTATGGGCGTCAGCGAGGCTCCCCTACGCGAGTGGCGTAAAGCGGTGTGTAAGCGCCGCTCACCCCGCTGGGGCCCGGACGCCTCCAGGAAGTCTCCTCTGGGTGGGGGCGGAGGGGAAGGGCGAGGTTGGCCTCTGGTGCCCCCGGAGAAGGGAGGGGGCGGATGTACCTGGGGTGGGGTCCTCGCCAGGTGTGGCTTGGGGAGGGGGGCGAGCTGCTGTTTTCCCCGCTGTAGAAGCAGGAGAGGGAGGAGAGGGAGGAGAGGAGGAAGGGAAATGCGCGTAGGGCTCTGTTGTTGGGGTGACTCAGGTTATGCCCTTTGGGGAAAGAGCTGTACCAGCAGGAGTCAGATGTGGACAGGGACCTAGGGATTCAGTTCCAGGTTCATGATGTGGCCCCTCCACGGAGGTGGTTCTGCCCGAAGCAGAAAGCCCTGACCCTCTTAGGTGTAATTGCTGAGATGCGTGTGCCCCTCGACTGCTTGCAGAGAGCATTCGCCTTGGGATGCTGATGGGGAGACGGAGGGGAGGGTGAGGTGCCCAAGGTCACACCCGTGGGGACAGATGGGAGTTTGTAGTCCAGATTCTGGGTCGGCTGCTGCCCCCGAGAGAGAGCGGGTTGTGTTTTCTGAAGAGGGTGGAGGAAGTTGGAAAGGAAAGCATGTGAGGTATTTTTAAGAAGCCATTCGTGAGGTGAAGACCTTTTGAACTGGGGAGGAATTCCTCCATTAATAAAAAAAGGACACATTCTAACCTTTTGGGGAAAAAAATCGGTTTCAACTTACATATTTTTTTTCTTTTATTAGGGCTATAGTAAGTGATGGACTGTACTACTACTTTAAACAGTAGACAGTGATATGGGGGAAAGTCAGTTGAAATAATACTTCCCACCCCTTAGTTAAAAGATGATTATTTTCCCTTCCTACCTTAGGGCTGTTTTTTTCTCTCATTTCATAAAACTGACCACAATGGGATTGAAATTCTTTCATAAAACTTATTTTACACTTTTCAAAAATAATACAGCATCAAGAGAGTTTCGTGTGATCATTATTAGAAAAGAAGATACATTGCATTTCTTGGAGGCAATAGCACATTTTTGTTGATTTTTTTAAAAAAATTTCTTTTCCCCTCGTTTTCTTGACTCTGGGATGTTTGCATAAATAACACCAGGCTCGTACACATTTCACTTTTCTTGGCATCATCTATGATTTTTAACTCATTCTTAATTTAAATTAAAGAATGGAAAAATGGGACATTTATGTTTTATATTAAGTAGAAAGTACTGTACTTGTTCTAGTCTTACCCTGTACAGGTGTTACTATGACCAGTTAAAGCTCATGAATATTATTGGGTAGTTAGTTCTTTAATAGAATTTGGAGTGTGTTCATTGACTTCAGGATTTCTTCTTGGTAAGTTTATAAACAAGAGTCAGGTGAGAGCAGGTAATCAGTCCTGGTTTACTGTTGTATACATCGAAATATGCTGCATTTTGAATGTACTTTGCAGTTATTAATACTGTAAACACAAAAACATTTTCTAGAATCAGGTATTAGTTTCCCCTATGATTGAAGTTAAGATGGTCTGGAAATTAATATGACATTTAAAATAGGAGAGAGGTATAGTACTGTAGAATGAAGTAAAATCAGGGATAACACAGCACCATGAGGAATGCAGTACAGAAAGAAGGAAGACCCGCTAAACAAATGGAGAATTATGTGGGGGTTACCTGGCTTTGTGCTGAATTGGAAGGATGCTGTAGTTTAAGTAGACCATACATACGCTGAACATGAGTGAGTGATTATTGATAGGAAAGCAAGAATGTTATTTTATGGAAGGCAATGTAGGCATCTACTTTTTGTTGGGGAAGTGTGAAATGAGTTTTTCTGCCTTTTGGCATGCAGCTATGAGGTTGTGGAATGAGCTTTTGAAGTAAAAGTCAGGAAAATTTGGAAGTAAACAATATAATGTACTTGCTCAGCATGTGTTATTTTTTCCCTTCGTTTAGTTTTACCACTAACTTCTCTTCATTTCTGAGGTCAAGTTTTTATACTTCACCTATGTTGTCATGATGGAGTAATGTTTCTGTATCTTTCAGTCACATACTGGAATACTGTGGTCATTTTGGATATCTGCACATTGAATAATTTAAGGTTCACAGGTTTATGTGTGCACTTGCATTTTTGTAGCGATTTTGCTGGAGCCTTGTGTCAGCCATTTGACATCATCTCTTACAGGACTTAGAATGTCTCCCATTACATCTTTCTCTTTGTCTTTAAGGATATAAGGTCATAAGAATATGTGTGTTATCATTGTATTCCCAGTAGTTAAAATATTGAGTACCTGTTTACAAAGAGAATGAAGAGTTTTAGATTGGTTAAGTGCAAAGACATGTAACTGGTCACTGGTGGAACCAAGGCATTATGCAGGTGTTCTTTCTGTAGATCTTGAATATTGTAGACTCAACTCAGTTTCCTTAGATTATTTATTTTGCATGAGAAAAAGACTTTAAGTGACTTAAATATTCAGATACTGTTACCCTCTTACTCTGTTTTATACTGATAATTTATATTTTGTCTCCTATCTAGCTCTCTGCCTTTATCCCCAGCCTTTCTCATTTACTGTGCCTTTCAATTACTAGGTACATAAACTCTTTCCTGACTTGGGGACTTTGTATATGTTCTCTCCCCCCTGCCTGTCTGCTTCTCTTCCCCTTCCCAAAGCTGGCGAACTTCTAGTAACTTTCAAGTCTCAGTTTAAATGTCAGGGGAACTTTTCCTGACCTCCTTGACCGTTCCTTCCTAAAATTAGAGTAAGTTCCCATGATGTCTTCACCACCCTCTGTACTTCTCCTTTGTAGCAGCATCACAATAGGAACTTAACTGTTTCTGTATTTATTTGATAAATGTCTGAATCCCTCACTAGGCTATAAGCAGGGCCCTGTCATATGTCATGTGCCTTAATTCTCTTACACAGTATCTGGCATAAAGTAAATGACCAGTAAATATTTGCTGAATGAATGAATAAATGATTGAACAAATGAGTGCATTCATGCACAGTACCTCCGGCACTCTGCTAGGGACAGAAATGCAGAAATGAGTGAAGCAGAAATGCTTCCCCCCCTCAGATAAAAAGGAGTTATTGACAGAAGTTTAATATAAATTGTAGAAAGATATTTCTTGGAGGGCTCTAAAATCAGGGTAGTTGCCCAGCCAGTGTGGCTCAGTGGTTGAGCATGGACCTAAGAACCAGTGTAGGAGATCACAGTTCAATTCCCAGTCAGGGCACATGCCCAGGTTGTGGGCTTAGTCCCCAATGTGGGGTCTGAAGGAGGCAGAGGATCAATGAATCTCTCTTATCATTGGTGTTTCTATCTCTCCTCCCTTCCTCTCTGTAATCAATAAAAATATATCTTAAAAGACAAATAAAATCAGGATAGTTTTCTATGGGCAAATGACACAAGAGTCATTTTCTATTACAGCAAACTTTCTCTATAACAGAGCATTTTAAGAGACCTTATCCTGTCCTGTATTTTGCAAGCAACATTCATTATAACAAAATAGAAGAAACTAACTTTTAATGAATTCTCTTCTTGCCTAAAGTTATCTAATTTTGTCCTCAACAAAATATTTCCTTTTTACTTTGTTGTTGCATTTTGATTTTTAACCATGGTATCTTCCTTTGACTTTTATGTTTAATATTACTTGCTTTAGACAGGTACCTTTGGGCTTCTTGAAAAAATTCATATTTCGTTAGGTTTTTTGGCAATATTTTATTTGCTATCAACCTAGATACTTATGAGAGTAAAAATATCATATTTTATTAACATGTAAACTAAATTTCAGGAATAAATTTGTATTAGATTTTGGTCCTGAAAAATTCTTTAATCCTTTGCAGTACAACAGGAATGGACAAAGAATAAATTCAAAGCTCTGAGTTGCTGTGGTCTTACATGCTTTCCTGAGTTTACCAATTCACTCTCCCACAAGATATTATCAAAAAAGTGATGTTGATATTTGGCTTTATAATTTGATAATTCTCCCAGCTTTTATTAAATATAAGTCTTTGATAAATTCTAAACTCACTTTCTTAAAAGTCAGTCCTGTTATTAGAATCTTGGATAAAATTTTATCTTTTAACAAAGATGTGGAGGATAAAACTGAAGTACTACTTCTTACATGTTGTTGGTTTCTTCAGGTCAAAATGATAGATAATGTTACTAAGAATTTGAAGTTAATGCCATGATAAATAAATTTTCTCCATAATATAAACTGTAAAAGTGATTTAGAAGTTAGTGTGATTGATTGTATATATTATTGCATTTGAAATGTCATGAAAAGTTGCAGTCTCAGAGACTTTGGTTTTAGGAGTATACACAGTGTAAAAAATGAAAGCACCTTCATTGCAGCAATTAGAAATAATTTATTTGCAGAAAGGTAAACAATGTAACTTGGTGATCTATTTTGTCTGTATGAAGACAAAAAATTCAGTTTTCTCCTTTTAGCTACATTGATTGAATCTTGGGTGTATTGTAATATCACAATCCTATTTTTTGAGGTCACCCTTACATTTTTGTAATGGGTAATCCTTTTTTTTTAACCACCCAAAATTGGATCTATTTAGTTTCACTCTCACCTTTCTACAGTTGCCTAGAATCAAGTGTTGTTATAAAAAAAAAAAAAAAAAAAGAAAGAAAGGAAGGAAGAGAGAAAATAAAAATGGGATTTTAACAGCAGGCTTATGAATTATTGGGTAGCAGGAATGGAACATATTAAGTGGTAGTCACTACTGTTTACTCAGGCCAGCACCTTGGAGTTAAATTTACCAGAATTAAGTAGATTTCATAGTAATGACAAATTGGTTTATTTCATTTATCACATATTTATTGAGTATATCTTATGTATGAAACTGCCTTAAACTTTCTTTGGAATGAGTTGGGATATAATATGATGGCCAATACTTACTGAGTGGTAACTAAGTGGCAGGCATCATACTAAACATTTTACATGATCTCATAATCCTCTCAACAACTCTCTGAGGTAGAGGCACTGTTATCCCCAGTGTAAATGAGGAAACTAAAGCAT
Source organism: Myotis lucifugus (assembly GCF_000147115.1). NCBI lineage: Eukaryota > Metazoa > Chordata > Mammalia > Chiroptera > Vespertilionidae > Myotis > Myotis lucifugus. The sequence continues at coordinate 4,417,205 of NW_005871101.1, forward strand.
AGAGAGCTTAAGCAACTTGCCCACGTTCACACAACCAGCAATTGCTTAGAATTAGGATTTGGATCCACGTAGATTCAGGAGACCTTATTTTTAATCATTGTGGTATAAATCATGTTAGTGATTGAGCTCTATTAGAGGGCAGTTAGATTTAGAGTTGCAGTTAACAGAGAAGTTGTACCCTCGATGCTAAAGTCAGTGTGGCAGGCAAAAACTACTTGTATTCAAACAATTGAAAAAATCCCTTTGGAGGTTACCACTTTGGAGACTAACATAATTTCAACATAGCCACTTTTTCCTCTAGCATCGGCATAGAATTACTTTTCTTGTAAGTGCTAGGTGAAGTATTTGACTTGTTATTCAGAGGCCATGTTGGAAAAGAAATACGTAATATTATAGGAATAGTACAGGAATCACAGTGTGGTGAGTTGCTCATTGTGAGAGCCACTGTGAGTTTAAATCTGGTGGGGTGGCACGGGATAGCAAGTCCATGTCTCATCTCTTTTATTTTGAGGTTTATGTGCATGGAGTGGAATTATGGAATTATGATCATTATGTATTTTAATAGTTATTTTTCTGTTTTTTAAAATGTTTTTATTGATTTAAGGGAGAGAGAGAGAAACATCAATGATGAGAGAGAATCATGGATCGGCTGCCTCCTGCACACCCCCTACTGGGTTGGGGGTGGGGGTGGATAGCGAGCCCTCAACTCAGGCATGTGCCCTAGCCTGAATCGAACCTGGGACCCTTTAGTTTGCAGGCCATTGCTCTATCCACTGAACCAAACCAGCTAGGGCTGTTTTCTTCAAAAAAATGTTAAGCATGTCTGTTGAACTTACATAGAGTGTATATATATGTATGTATATATATAGTGTGTGTGTAGATAGATAGATAGATAGATAGATATAGATCCTATATAATAAAAGGCTAATATGCAAATAGACCGAACGGTGGAACAACCGGTTGCTATGACGTGCGCTAACCCCCGGGGCGTGCGCGGAACTGGCGGACATCGGCTGCAGCGGGATGGTAGAGCAGGTGAGCAGATGAGTGGGGGCGCCAGACCAAGGCAGGGCGCTAGTCGCTGTCATGGAGGCGAGCCTCTGATGGTTACTGAACATTCTTTGCTCCCGCGCGCCGCAGTTCCGCCTGGCGCTTGCACCTGCTGCTGGTGCTGGCCCCGCTCGCACCCACTGCTGGCGGCAAAGCTGCCTCTCTCACCCAATGCTGGTGCCAGGCGCCGGCACCAATCACTCGGCGCCATCAGCGGGTGCGAGCAGCGGCTGCCAGCCTCAATCGCCCCTCAGGGCTTCTCCACCTCCCTTTGCTCCTGAGGGGATATCGGGGGCTGGCAGCCACCTCTCACGCCCACTGCCAGTGCCGGCCACACTCCCACCCGCAGCCGGTGCTGGAGCTGCCGCTCACACCCCCTGCCAGTGCCCGGCACCAGTCCCTATTGCTCGGCGCCATCAGCAGGTGCGAGCAGTGGTTGCTGGCCCTGATCGCCCCTGAGGGCTTCTCCACCTCCCCCTGCTCCTGAGGGGCGATTGGGCAGCAGCTGCCGCTCACACCCGCTGACAGCTCCAGCCCCAATTGCTTCATGCCTTCAGCAGGTGTGAGCCAGGCTGGTGCCATCAGCGCATGGGAGTGGGGCTGCAGACAAGTGACCAGGTTCAGCAGCAGGAGGGGCTGGGCAGGGGCACGGAGGATGGGCCTAGACCCGCCCCTTTGCCTATTGCAGCCTCGCGGCCCATAGTTCCTTTCAAGGTGCATGAATTAGTACACTGGGCCCCTAGTATAGATATAAAACGTAATACAGGTATGCTCCTTGATTTATACAGCTGGCAGCTTGACATGTCTAATTTTTGTTAATTTCTCTCTTCCCTGCAAGACCACACACCCTCACGGGCATGGACTGTGGCTGACTTTTCATCACCACATCTCCAACTAACACTGTTACTGACTTAGACTAACTATGCAGAGTAAAACTTTGCTTTAGGACATTTATAATATAGTGGGTAGAAGGGGAAGACCATTATGTGGACATTTAGCCTTTCTGATATATATTTATTTCCAGATTTTTTTTTGTTTTTACCTCTTGATCCCCTTCACCTCCTTTCTGATATATTAAGTACTTTCACATTCATCAATTCATTTGATAATTTTGGGTTAAAGCTGTTAAGAAAGAAGAACAATGATAGTTTCTCTAACTTACCATTTGGTTTCTGGCACTGACACATCTTCCCTGCTTTATCCTGCCTTCAGGATGAACTGGAAATCCAGTGGAATTAAGGAATGGCCAAACCTTAAAATGTCACACCTCTGCTGCCTTCATAGACTTACATAAGGTTGCTATAAAAAAGACAGTTGGGAATGCTAAATGAATCAGACCTGACCTCTAGAATATCCTGCTCCTTATACCAGTTCAGATTTTTGCAAGGCTTTCTTAATTCCAAAGGATTTTCAATAATGTTGTGGTCTTTTATGCAGAAATCACATACTTTTTGGATGCCTTTATAATAAAATTAGCATTTTGGCAATATTGTAAAACTTGAGAGATTTCTGAGTTCCCACTTTAATTTTGGTGTGCTTCATTAACAATGAATTTTTGCAAGTGAAGATTATGTGAGGAATTGTGTATAAAACATAAATAAATACCATTCTCATCCTTATTTCTTCTTGTGACTAATAGCGTTTGTATTTGAGATCAGTTAGGAGCTAAAGGTGATGTTAAATGTCATTATCAAGATAGAACCTGCCAGAGTCAATATGTTACCTGGAGCTGGTATTTTGTCAACGTTTGAGGGTCTTGTGGCAACATTTTGGTGGAAATGAATTTTGTAAGACAAGGTAAAGAAAATATACATTGCATAAAGAACCTTAGGTAATTAGGAGTCATTAAGTTAACTAGTAGATATCAAAGATTGTAAGTGATGCAGAGCAGATCCATGTGGAATAGTCTCCTTAGATTGTACTTTCCAGCAGAGAACATAGGACCGGTATGAGTGCTTAAATTGAGTCAAATTTCTAAGGGATTTTAAAGGAGAGTTTGGGGATTATATTGGAGAAATTTAAACAGGAGATCACACATACTAATAAAAAGGAAAATAGAAAGATGTATCTCAGTTAAATACTTAAGGATATTCAGTTAGACATTATTTGATTCATGAGCCACTAACTAGATTAAGAATTCCATGGGCAAAAGATAGACCTATTCAGAGGACACACTGTTTCCCGTCCTCCAACAAATGTTTAAATTTTGTTCAGACCTGGTTTTAACAAAACTTTAGGCACTGAATAGGAAATATAATTGAGTCTTGTCATAACTAAAGAGATGTGTGTTCTTTCCCCTGAACTAGTTGTACAGAAATATTTTAGAAGCCAGTGGTTGGTATTTTTGTTGTTCACATTTCCCATCAGCTAATTCAGAGGTAAGGAATCCTTCGATTCTATTGTTGTCAACTTTTGACTACCCTGTATAGATTATCTTTTATGAATTATTTTAAGGTCCTTGATCACATCTAGATTTCACTCAGTTACTCAGTCTGTTTCTGGGCCCCAACTTTATTAAGTTGATGTATGCACATTAAAAGAATAAAAAGTAATTTCAACATGGGCTTGGCAAATTGTGTTAACATGCAGTTAATGGCTAAATTATTTTAAGTATTCCAGAACTATGTAATTTGTTTTGGATGATATGTAACTTTTGGTGGCCCAGTTATTTATTTATAATAAGGTTTTAAAGATGTGTGTGGTAATCATGTGGCCTTTATGATATTGTGATATCAGTATTAGGCTATCATTGTGTGTGCTATGTAGGGGCAGGGCTAGGGTGAGGCACCTGGGGCCTCGGGTCCAAAATTTAAGGAGGCATGTTGTCATGCAAGTCAGAGCTCAAATTTGTGCTCTAGGCATCTGCTTTGCCTCTCCCTATTTCCAGTCCTGATGCCATGACAGGTTCATAGAATTTTGGATAAAATATCAGTAATTGAATGCTTATTGTGTGTTAGCCAGTGTATTAAGTGCTTTATGTTCATTTAGTACTCTCAGTAACCCTGTGAGGTGAGAACTTCAATCAGTATTTCCATTAATTTCTCATTGAATTTAGAAAGATTAACAAATGATTTGACCCAGCTGAGCAAAATTCAAACTCAGGTCTTTGTTTCAAACATGAGCACTTATCTACTGTTCTATATTGTCCATCTGTATAGAAAAACTTAATTACTTTTCTTGTTCATTTCTGTGTTAAGAAACAGTACTCCTCAATATGTAAGGCCACACTGACATGACGCATTTAACTTTTAAGGTGAGTGAATCAGAGGTCTCTGCAGTACCAAATTGAAAATCCACAAACTTGTATGGCTGAGTACCCTAAACTGACTTTGGATCAGAGCACATTCCCACTGGCTTTGGTCTCCAGACATTCTGCATGGACTCTGGGGGTCTTGACTATAAATTGACCCATGGATGACACAAAGGAGGACAGATTAGTCTAGAAATAGTTCAGTTTAGCAGACTAACATGTCCTCTGTACAGTCCTTACTAATAAAAGGCTAAGTAGTTGTCACGCCCTCACTGTGTGATGCCCTCACGCTGTCCCAAGATGGCTGTGCGCACAGTGGAGGTGGGGTTCGCACTGCCCAGTGCATGTGCTGCAGGGGCAGGGCCCAGCAGCCACTCCGTGCGGCTTCCACCAGGGTTCCTGTGGCCCAGCGCACGCAGCCTACCTCTTTGGGGCAATCCAGCCAGGAACCCCAGACCCCCCTGCCCCCTGTGCACGAATTTCGTGCACCGGGCCTCTAGTAGGCTATATATTTGTTTAAAATATCTGTCACCGTTCTATTTTGTTTCTTAATGTGAATTTTTGTGGACTTCTATTTCTAAATTGTGAAATTTGGAGATTGGACTAGATAATATATAATGGCTGTTTTTGCTTTAAAATTTTAAGGTTTTAATTAGTAAGTTTCTTAAATGTATAAGCATATGACGAGAGTAAGGGTAAATTTGGAGATCTGGAACTATCTGAGTTACAGGAAACTCAGGGTTCAGATATCTTTTGCCAGCCCTTATCCTCACTACTGGGGCCATTCACCTTTGTTCTTCAAAATGATTTGTTTGTAATTCTTCTGGACTGATTATCCTAGAGTAATGTTTTTCAAATTGTGGAGAAAGGGATGTTTAAGAGTGCCTAAGAGAGAAAGGGGCTGGTAAACTATAGTTACTTAATACATTGGATGAATGAACAGTTTTAGTGTTTTATACTACTATATAGAGTTTGATAAATTATTTTATTTGTCAAACAAAGGAACAAACAAACCTTCTGCTGTTTTACAGAGATTTAAAATCACATCTTTCCTATTTATTTGGCTTTTATGAGTCCTTGATCCCTTGGCTAGATGATTGTGGGGAGATCTGACTTATAGAAAGAGATCTGGTCTTGTCATTCTAGATTACAGTGTACTTAATGATAATAGCTAATACTGAATAATTACTATGTGCCATTCACTGTTCCATTTAATTTTAACATCAACCTTAAGAGAGAAATACTGTTGTTATTCCTATTTTGTAGTAGATGAGGAAACTGTAGCACAAAAGTTTGAAAACTTACTCCAGCTCATACAACTAGTAAGTGGTAGGCCCAGGATTAAGTCCAGACAGGTCTAGTTCTAGAATCCCTGTGCTTATTACTCACTTCTCTAATGACAGTACTGTTAATGTTGGCTAAGTATAACAGAAACAGTCATATTCCTGTTTTCCTTTAGGTAACATTGTGGATTTTGAAGTTTTCCTTAGAACTTTAGCTCTCACTTAATCCTTGGCAGAAAAGTCAATTGTAAGTTTTAAATGAGTATTTATAGAGCATATGTTTAGAACCATGGCTGCATATTATTAGTTAAGGAACACCTATCTGTGACAGATATATGAAGAGTAACAAAAAATGATAAAGTTAATAGAGCATTTTTACTTTTTTCCTTCATGGTTCATTGTGCTCTAATTTGCCAATGTTTTCTGTTTTCAAAGATATCTTAGCTCAATTTTCAGGTGATGTTTTTAGTTAAAACCTTTGTTAATTAATAGCTCAGCAAATGCTTATTTGGTCAGACATGTTTACAGAGATGTTGAAGATTATATTTTTTTTGTCTTGTTTTTGAAAACAGTAAAGCTGGAATCCTTCAACAAGTTAATGGTATCAGATACTCAAAAATTGTGGCATAACAGTGAGAGTGCCTTTAAAAAAATTGATTGAGTAGCGTATTCCTTCTAATGAGATGATAATTTTTTGTGGAATGTGTACTTACTTTGAAATGCTTTTTAAAAATGCAAAAATAGCCTTAGCTGGTTTGGTTCAGTGGATAGAGTGTTGGCCTGTAGACCAAAGAGACCCAGGTTCGATTCCGGTCAAGGGCACATGCCTTGGTTGTAGGCTCTGCCCTGGCCTGGGCTCTGGTCAGGGCATGTGCAGGAGGCAACCAATCAATGTGTTTTTCTCACATCGATGTTTCTGTCTTTCCATCTCTCTTCCACTCTCTCTAAAAATCAATGGAAAAATATATTCGGGTGAGGATTAACAACAACAAAAGCAAAAATACAGTGTTTAGTTACTTAGTAAAATGAAATATTTAATATAGAGGCTTTGTGGGGTTTGACTTAAAAATTGCCTCATCTTTTATTCTAACCACATCCCTTTCAAGTATACAGCTCAGTTTTCGTTCATATTGTAGAAGAAACTAAAGCATAGAGAGGTGAAATGACTTGATCAGAGAGACATGATGGTTTATGATTGACAGTTAGGACCAGTATGTGAACCCTTGCTTTCAGATTTTAATTCTTATGCTCTTTGCCCATACCTCTCTGCACAAATTATCCCTTTGATATTTCAAAGTAGCCTAAAAACAGTTTGGTATATATAAACAAACACAGTGGCAAAGTGTCACATATTACACTTACCATTAATAAGAGATTGTTTCCAGATGTCCCTAAATGCAAAATTCAATAAATACTAAACTCACAGTATTACATGTTCAGGGAGGTTGCGTTTCCCATTACCTTCTTTAAAAAGAAAACACTAGAATAGAAGACCTTGAATTAGAGAAAATATAATCTTACCTAATAATAGACAAACATGTAAATTAACCATCCCTCCACTACGCTCACCAGCCAATCAGGAGAGTATGCAAATTAACCCAACAAAGATGGAAGTTAATTTGCATACGTAGGGGCGAAGCTGCGGAGCAAAGACTGAAGGCTCCGTCCAGAGCTGCGAAGACTGAAGGAGCCAAGGCCTGGGTCCCAGGTGCCGGAGGAAAACTGGTGCCGGCAGCCAGGGGAAGGGAAGGCCTATTGCACGAATCTCTTCGTGCAACGGGACTCTAGTTTGCAAAGGAAGGAGAGAGACGTACATATATCTTGAAGTCTATCAGCTCATTTTGGTCTGAGTAGGATTTCCTACCTACTTTCTTCCTCTGCCTCCCTTTTTCTACCTTCCTCCTCTAGTCCTTTGGTCGCTTGTTTGGAAGTGGCCACAACATTTTGACATGAGAAGGCCCTAAAAGGTAAATTGTGATATCACATGCTCACCTTTCCAGTCATGTGAAATGGCCAGACTGAGCTACACAGCCTTGGAATAAATTCAGTTTTTCTAGGAGCCTGGTGGGTATGATTCATGATGCCAGGTGCTTAAGAAGAAAGTAAGGGGTTGTCAGCTAATTGAAACCTTAAATCAACCAACTATTGAGAAGGCTTTCCTTACTAGAATTTGTATAATAGTTTTTATGATCTGATGAGATATTTTTCTCTAAAAATTTTTTTTCCCATGAGATTACTTTTGAGCCTAGAGTAGATACCAATACATAATAAAATATTTTTAAAAATATATTTTATTGATTTTTTACAGAGAGGAAGGAGAAGGATAGAGAGTTAGAAACATCGATGAGAGAGAAACATCAATCAGCTGCCTCCTATACACCTCCTACTGGGGATGTGCCCGCAACCAAAGTACATGCCCTTGACCGGAATCGAACCTGGGACCCTTCAGTCCGCAGGCGGATTCTCCATCCACTGAGCCAAACCAGTTAGGGCTAAAATATTTTTGTCACTGAATTTTAGAGTTCAAGGCCTTAAAATGATATAATTTTACCCCATTTCTGTTTCTGATGAGGAAACAAGGTCAGTGATTAAGTGAAATTTGACAAAGTTGGAACCAAATACCCCTGTCTCAGGTGCTTAGTTAAACTTAATTTTACCTGTGTCTCTGAGATTGACCTTAGCAGCTAGGTTCTCTGACTCCAGCCATAGTTCTTTCCATTCCATTGGTTTCCAGCCTATTCTCTTCACAAGATCATCTGGACTATCTGCTAAACATACAGCTTCCTGGACCTTTTGTTGGACATTCTGATTGAGAAGTGTTGGGAATATGTTTTTAGTAGGCTCTGAAGTGACTGTGATGGCTTAGGTCACCTGACATTTGGGAACTGCATCACTTGCACCCTTTCCCATAGAGAAAGTTTTGCTTTGTGCTAAAAGTGAGATAACTTTTTGGATTTTGCTTATGTGTAATTCAAGGTTAATCTAATGTTGGAAATGCTTACACTTGGAAAATTTTGTGAACCATTAAATTATACACTAGTTGTTTCCCCAGGATCTAAAAAATATTCCAGCAGCCCTAATAAAAATGAAACATTAGAATTTATAACCTCTGACTTATTTTTCTTTAGTTTTATTTGGTGTTCATGTAAATTTCTATTAGAATTCTGATTTTATTTGCAGTTATTTGTTACTTATATTCTCTTAGCTTAGCGTAGTAGGAAGAGCTTGGGGATAGCTAGAAGTAAAAACTGGTAAATGTGACTGGGTCCAGACTTTATTAATAGAATTAATTAGATTTCTGTGTTTTTGCTTTGCTAGCCTTGATAATTTGAAAAGTACTAACAAGGCTGATTCAGGTTATAAATTGCCCATCTCTTATCTCGTAAATTTGTTCATTCAACAAACATATATTACTGGTCTACTATATACTTGATATGCTGATTCTAATGTCTCTAATGGGAAAAAGAAAAACTTATAAATGGTAACATAAACACATGGATTCTGTTTACTGCTAGAATGAATAAACATCTTTTAGCTAAATGTTCATGGGCAGGTTGAAGATTCAACCAAAATAAATAACACTTCTCTCTTTAGGGAGGGAAATTAAAGGAATTATAAGAATTTAGGAACAGTAAGAGGGCTAAGAACTGGATTTGACTGGATAGAGAAAAACAAGACAAATGGACCTGCCTAGAAACATTTTAGGTGTCAAATTTACTTAGGAAGCTTCTTTTTCACCCCAAGAACTGCATACATCAGTACCAAAGATTTCCCTTTGTCTGCTCTTTTTATTTATAAGTAAATATATCTTTGGCTCTAGAGTTATCTCATGCCCCAGATGGAGTGAAGGGAGGCTGTTTCAGGAAATGCTGATTCTGAGGCTTGAGATATACCCAAGTATAGTTCTTGAAGTGAACAAGCTCCTGTTGGTTGGGCAGGGCAGAAACTCCTAGCACTAGAGTTTAGCGTTGGAATGGCCAAGAACCTATTTTTGGCCATTCTAAACAAATAATAATTGTTTTAAGCCTAGCAAGATATTTACCAGGTGTATGGGTTAATAATGCGGATTTTTTTCAATAGATGGAGTTACACATATGTTGATATATATGCGATTTGATATGTGTGCTATTTTGTTGTATTGATAGCAAGCTTCAAAACTTCATATGTCAAATTTTCTGAAGGTGTTAACATCATAGATATTTTTACGCTTAAAAATGTCGAATTTCGTGCCAAAACAAATAGCATTTGTGGGAAGTTTTAATTCATTATTTTGAAGAAAAGTGTTGCTGAAAGTTATCTTATACTTCAGGAAGCTTATGGTGAACATGCTCTATCTCAAGATACTTGTGAAAGCTGGTTTAAACACTTTAAAAGTGATGGTTTCCATGTGAAAGACAACATCCAGGTCAACCAAAAATGTTTGAAGACCAACAATTACAAGCATTGTTGCATGAAGATGCGTGTGAAACTCAAAAACAACTTGCATAAAGATTAAGTGTTGCTCCACAAACAATTTCTGATCGTTTACAAGCAATGGGAAAGATTTTAAAGGAAGGAAAATGGGTGCCACTTCAACTGAACGAAAGACAAATGGAAAACCAAAAAGTCACCAGTAAAATGTTGCTTCAACAGCACGGAAGAAAGTCTTTTTTGCATAGAATTGTGACTGGAGATGAAAAGTGGATTTATTTTGAGAATCCCAAACGCACAAAATCATGGGTTGATCCAGGACAACCATCAACATCAACTGCAAGGCCAAATTGCTTTTGAAAGAAGACAATGCTGTGCATTTGGTGGGATCAGAAAGGTGTGGTGTATTATGAGCTTCTAAAGTGAAACCGTTTACTGACAACAAATAATCAATTTGAACCACACTTTGATCGTAAAATGACCAGAATGTTCCAGAAGACACGGCAAAGTAATTTTGCTTCATGCTGACGACACACCATCACACACTTCAAAACCAGTTAGACTTGTTAAAAGATCTTGCCTGGGAAATATTAACCCACCCGCCGTATTCACCAGACCTTGCTCCTTCAGATTACCACTTGTTCCGATCGATGGCACACGCACTTTCTGAGCAGCACTTCAAATCGTACAAAGAAGTGGAAAATTGGGTCTCTGAATGGTTTGCATCAAAACAAGAAAAGTTCTATTGGGACAGTATCCACAAATTACCTGAAAGATGGGGGAAATGTGTAGCTAGTGATGGACATTACTTTGAATAAAACACTTTTGATGTTTCTCTTGAAATTATCGTGTTTTCTTTGATTACAAAGTCCGCATTATTAACTGGTACACCTGGTAAAACTGATTCACTTTGTGTTAGAAATTTGCAGTGCTATTTTGAACATTCAAGGAAATGAGGGGAAATTTTAAATAAATAGGTTGCCTATATTCTAGTTGTTTTGATATCTCCATGTCACAAAGGCTGTTTTTGAAAAAAAGTTTGAAAAGTATACCTTGTATCTAAATAATTAGTATCTATAGTTCTGTTTCTTTTTTGTTAATTCTGTGGATGCTAACCACTCAAGAGATAAATCTTACTTTGAAAATGAAAACTTTTACCCCAAAGCAACACATTTGAAATGGGAAATAAATAGTTCTTCTTATGTTGCCATCATACCCACAGTAATTTTTATTTATTACTAAAGGCCTGGTGCATAGATTCGTGCACTGGTGGGAGGCATGGCCTGCAGGGATCAGCCCGCTGTGGGAGTGCCGCTCATCCTGGTCAGCCCAGAGGCTGCACCTGCTGTGGGCCGAGCAGCACTCCCACTGTGGGAGCGCACTGACCACCAGGGGGCAGCTCCTGCGTTGAGCATATGCTCCCTGTTGGTCAGTGTGCGTCATAGCGACTGGTTGACCAGTCATTCTGGTCGTTCGACCTTTTGGTCACTGGGCTTATAGATATAGATATAGATATAGATTTAGATTTAGATTTAGATTTAGATATAGATTTAGATATAGATTAGCTAGAAATTTTGATCATGGGTAATTCATTTTTTTGAACTTTGGTTTCTGCTGTACTAAAGGGGGGAAGAGGTGACTTTTTAAGGTCTTTCCAAGGTCTTTCCACATTTGTGATTTAGGGTCAGTAATCTTTAATCAGTGGACTATACATGCATAATCAGTAGTATCCCTTAGAGGCTGATAATGTGCTGCCTGACTGGCCACACCCATGCTGAAAGGAAGGAACCTTCTCAAAGGGGCAGGGCCTCAGCCCTTCCTCAGTTCAGCTGACCCTTGCCCTTTAGGTAGCAGGATCTTTTTCTGCTTGGAGTGATTGCAGGTTGTACATTTAACCATCTCAAATGAAGAAGTATATAAAAGGTATGACAACATATTTTAACTTAAACTAAAATTAGCAGAACAGTTTAATAAGCCGTGTTGGAATTGGTGGTTTGTTTTTGTTTGTTTTGAATTTTGGGGAACATTTATTAAAGCTGGGGACAGTGAAAGAGGAAAGGGCCTAGGACAATGATGGCGAACCTATGACACACGTGTCAGAGGTGACACGTAAACTCATTTTTTTGATTGATTTTTCTTTGTTAAATGGCATTTAAATATATAAAATAAATATCAAAAATATAAATCTTTGTTTTACTATGGTTACAAATATCAAAAATTTCTATATGTGACACGGCACCAGAGTTAAGTTAGGGTTTTTCAAAATGCTGACATGCCGAGCTCAAAAAGTTCGCCATCACTGGCCTAGGATAGCAGAAGAGAGACTAGGTGGGGGAATGAGCTTAGGCTTAACTGCTTTGGCTCACTAAGCAGTCAAAGAGAAGGGCGGCTTGAGACAGGTTCAGGAGGTTTGCCTGGGACAAACTGCTGCTGCCCATTGCTTCCCTGGTCTAAAGCCTCATGGAGTCCCTTAAAGTTTAGGAGATGCATGCCTGTCGGGGAAGAAGAGGAGGAGGGGAAAGGCTAAGGCATGCTCCCAGGAGGGAGAGTGCACTGGAATTGGTGGTTTTAATCTCATGTTAATGCTAATGAAGCTGTGAGTGGCCCTAATTTGTAAATGTGTGTTCTGAAAAGTTGTAAATTAATCCACAGAAACAATATTAAAAGGTGATTAAGTGTTTTGTGGGCCAGCCAGCTATTTAGCCCAGAATGGTGTTGCAATAATATTGTCTTTTTTATGACAAATAGTAGTTGATAGTACTGTAAAATTGGTTTAAAGGAAATATATAATTCATTTGAATCATAAAAGTGAACACTTTTCTGCATCTCCTTCTGTCTTTATATGCAGGGACAGGCACATGTGTTTGAAAGAGTAAAAGACAAAAATGATTCTATTGAACCTTCTTTACTGTTTCACCTCCTTTTTACTGAGATTCTTGTAGACTTCTCTCAATATATCAGCCCTTGCAGAGATGATCCTACTCTTTGAATGTTATTCTTGACCTCGCCAAGAAACCAAATAAACTTCTTTAAAAACTTGTCCATACTTGGGAGTATTTGAAACACCTGGTTTTTGTGATGCTGGTTCTCTCATCTCATTTTCCCATAGTATAGCGTCCTGACTTCTCCCCTGTGTCATACTCACAATTGTTCATTTTCTCTTTTCTTCCATAGTATATAAACTGCATGAAGCCAGAGACTGTCTAGCCTTGTTTACTGGTCTCTGTTTAGTACCAGGCCTAATGCTGTGTAGGTAATGAATAAATATTTATTAAATAAGTGAATGATTTCTTTTTCTGTCACCCAGTGAGATAGCTTCCCAGGTTCTGTTGACCCTGTCCTACTATTTCTTACTTGCTTTTTTCATTGATATAGTAGATGCCTTCTTTTACTGTTAAACTGTGCGTACAGTACCTATCATTTTCATTTTGACCAGTTTCTCTGTATTTCAGCCTTTGTTCCAAGTTTATTATAAAAAAGTATTCACAATTTATTTCTAAGTGGAAAAGTAGGTTACCAAATGGCTTATTAGGTAGTTAAATAGAAACAGTGGGGCCACAACTGATATTTACCTACTTCCTCTTACTTATTATTCAGGTCTTGTTGATCTCTTGTAAAGATACATGTTTTCTCTGCCTTCAGTTTCTGTTCCGCCATTCTATTTTTAATGCTATGACCAAGCAATCTACTTAAATCAGTGGTCTGATCAGGTAATGATTTTCTCTTGCCCTAGAATAAAATTTAGGAATTGGCCTTGTTTTGTTGTTGTTCTGTGAAGTCAGGGAGCATACGTCAGCTCACAAATTGGACAAACTGTCTATGTTTAGAACTACCAGAAATGGAACCAGACTGTTCAAGTAGGTGTTGAGTTCCCTGGTTGGGATATGGAAGGATAGTAAGCAGTTCTCAAATGGGATGGATTATTGGAGAATTTTGAAGCTGTAAGTACGCCAGGCCTTTGATATTACCTTTCAAACTGCATAGGCCTTTCACAGTCTGGCCCCGGTAAATTGTTAATGATTAGGACATCTATTCATCCCCAACTGCATCTTGCAAGTGGTAGGTGCTAAACGTATATTTATTCAGTAAATAAATAACTTCTACTTCTGGGTATTTTCTTGGGTGGATGAACTCAGGTTCTTTGTTTCCACTTCAGACTTGATTTTATGATGTGGGAGAATCAGATCTGGATTCTTAGTACTGGGATCCAGTATTGGGCCTCTGCATGTGTGATCTTGGGCAAATTATTATCTCTGAGCCTTCTTTTTCATGTAAAATTAGAATGACAATTACTGTAAATAAGTTATAAGGATTAAATGCATGTGAAAATGTTTTATAATCTGAGAATGCTTTGCAAATGGTAGAAATTATTCAAATTGATTGTTTTGTAACTATATATATAGATAAGTGACTACTGTTACACTTCCACTTTATAATTAGGCTTATTTTTTAGCCTAGCAAAGGGAATAAATATAGTTGCTTTCTCTTAAGAAGCAACACATTTCCTTAACCCCTCAAGGTAAAATTTCTCTCTTATATTATTGAATCGTGATATTTTAATTCCAGACTACCAGTGTCTATGGATTTCTTGTTTTAGGTTCAAAAAGTACCATTGGCAGAATTAAGTAACATTTTTCCTCCCCAAATGGACCACATTTGGTAGCAATTTTCCAGTTTTAAGATTTGCCTTAAATTATTTGGTACTTATGTTTTTATTGTTATTTTTAGATGACAGAATCAGTGAACAATTAGCAAAAGGCTTTTTAATGAAAATGTTATACACTTCAATTCTTTATTCTTAATTCTTTATTTGTATTTCATACACACTGTACATTTCATAGTTATAAATGTGCTATAGGCCTGGTGCATGAAATTTGTGCACTCGGGTCGGGAGGTCCCTTAGCCCAGCCTGTGTCCTCTCACAGTCGAGGAGCCCTTAGGTGATGTCCAACTGCCACGGAGGCGGGAGAGGCTCCAGCCACCACTGCTGTACTCGCCAGCCATGATCCCAGCTTCTGGCTGAGTAG
Organism: Myotis lucifugus; assembly: GCF_000147115.1. Taxonomy (NCBI): domain Eukaryota; kingdom Metazoa; phylum Chordata; class Mammalia; order Chiroptera; family Vespertilionidae; genus Myotis; species Myotis lucifugus. The sequence continues at coordinate 4,432,225 of NW_005871101.1, forward strand.
CGCTCCCCCTGTGGGAGCGCACTGACCACTAGGGGGCAGCTCCTGTGTTGAGCATCTGTACCCTGGTGGTCAGTGTGCGTCATAGCGACCGGTCATTCTGCCATTCGGTCAGTTTGCATATTAGCCTTTTATTATATAGGATATTGCATGTAAATGCTATAATTATGCATTTTGATACTTTTTCCTAGATTGCATATGATGGAATTAGATAAATCATTAATCCGTGGTGCTTCATAAAGAGCTCTTTCTGAATTCAAGATGAGTGGAATCATGCAACACTGCTTTGTAGTGTAGTACCTAATAAGAGAGATTAGCTGTTAAGAAAGGGCAATTCTTGAATCTGAGAAGGGAAACAGATGTCTCACTGACTAGGGCTGCCTTTACAAGTAAGATATATTAAAAATTCTGATTTTCATAAGATAAGGACTCTACTTTGAAAAAAAAATGCTGTATCTGTTGTTTCCTCTTAATGTAATAACTTACTGTTCTTTCTCCCCTTTAACCAGGTCAATATATGTTTTGTGACCTATTCTTTTATCACAAAAAAAGAGAGAAGAAATACTGCAGTGAATGAAGATTCCTCTGCATTTTAGCACTGCTTTTTCTACTGTAGTTGGCTTTTGAATGAGGATGACAATGGAAGAGATGAAGAATGAAGCTGAGACCACTTCCATGGTTTCTATGCCTCTCTATGCAGTCATGTATCCTGTGTTTAATGAGGTAAGTCTGTAATATTTTCTCATGGGATCTCTGCAATTCCTTAATGCCTACTTCATTTATTCATTTGTTGGCTCCTTCATATAACATACTTATATAAATGAATTCCATCTATGTGTTAGGTATTATGCCAGGACTGGACATAAAACAGTGGGGTGAGAGTCTCAGATATATTGTTCCCTCTCTAGAGGTTTCATTGTAGTTCGAGAGAGAGAGACATTAACTAAAAGAATACAAATAATTAGATAAATGAAAAATTGTGGTAATTGCTATGAAGTTAAAAAAAATAGGTACTTGTTTTGGAGGTCAGGGTAGGCCTCACTGAAGAAGAGACATGCTAAAGATCTGAAAGGGATACGGAAGGGTTAGACAGCTGAAGAGTTGGGGACAAGCACATTAGATAGCCAGAGGAGCAGGCACAAATTATCCTACTGAGTTATAGTTAGTAGCCACAAACATTTTTACCGATAAATGAAACATAACAGTGCTTTGTATTTAGAGAAGATGTCGTGTTTTGTTTTTTTTTAGAAATATTGTAGGACTTAATAGTATTAATACATTTTGGTTTTTCTTTTAAATTAATATATGTTAAAGTGTGTAGAGAATTCTGGAGCTGTGCAAGTTTCTTAGGTATAATCTAATCACTCTCCTCTGCCTTTTAATGGTGACCTAAGGTCCTGATAATATGAAATTATTTTCCTGAAATTACCTATGACTACAATCTAGGACTCTGAATTCTGTGGCTTTAGGCTTTTTATCTATTTAATTAGTTGTGGGTTTGTGGGTGGTTTTTTTTTTTTCTGTTTTATTAATCTAATTAATTATAAAGCTATTGATGCCATTAACCTTATTGTTGCTACTACAACCTGGAAGCCCTTACCATTTCCCATAATTTTTCATCTCTTTTTGTAAAATAATTATATTAGAGTAAGATCGTGAGTTTAAAAACCATTTCTCCTACATTATTAGGTTTAATTTGATCTATTTTATGATCTAATGTCTTGGGGTCAGTAGAGAATGGTTCATCCTCTTCAATTTGAAATCTAGAGACTTAGATTAGTTTCCATTTCAGACAAATATTTTGAACTTCAAACACTGTCTCCTAAATAGTGTTAGGCTCAGTGACCAAAGGAGAAAATGAAAAACAGTGGCTTGGGTAAAATTTATTTCTCTTACATAAAAAATTCTAGAGGTAAGTGGACTAGAGCTAGTATTATGGCACAGTATCACCTGAAACTCAGGTTCCTATCTTTTGTCCCATCATGTTAGTACTGGCCTTCCATTATCAAGGTCACTTCAGCATGTGGGATGGCTGCTGAAGCTCATCGTCCTAAGTCAGCGGTTCTCAACCTGTGGGTCGCGATCCCTTTGGGGGCGACGACCTTTTGACAGGGGTCGCCTAAGACCATCGGAAAACACATATATAATTACATATTGTTTTTGTGATTAATCGTGCTTTAATTATGTTCGATTTGTAACAATGAAAATAACATCCCACAGATCAGATATTTACATTACGATTCATAACAGTAGCAAAATTACAGTTATGAAGTAGCAACGAAAATAATTTTATGGTTGGGGTCACCACAACTTGAACTGTATTAAAGTGTTGTGGCATTAGGAAGGTTGAGAACCACTGTCCTAAGTTGTTTCCTGGAAAGGGCAAAAAAAAAGGGCAGGAGGGTGTGTGTGTGTGTGTGTGTGTGTGTGTGTGTTACCTCTAACTGATTCTGCTTTCTTAAGAACCTTTTTGAATGTCCTATACAAGACTTCCATTTACGTCTCATTGGCAAAAATGTAATCTTATGACCACACCTAGCTGCAAAAGAGGTTGGGAAATTAAGAAGTTTGCTACTAAGGAGGAAGCAAGTAGGAGGCATCTTTTGAAAAACCTGTCTCTATTGTACTGCTACCATGCTAGCTTCTGAGGCCCCCTTTTAGTGCTGGTTACACCTATATCTGGCAACTATCGCAGACACTCTAGTAATTAATTCCAACATTTTGTTTTAATACTTTACCCATTTGTTGCAAGGCTAGAGTTATTGTTAAAAGCAAGTGTTTCCGTTCTGATTAGTAAATATTTACTAAAAGCCAACCATTTATTCATTGAGTGTTCTGCTAGGGTCTGGAACTGTAGGGGGAAAAATAAGCAACAACCTTTCTTATAAGAATCTTAGGGAATACAGATACTTAAGCAAATAAATTATTTAATGATCCTCGTACCAGGTAAGAAGTAAGGAGACAATCCCTGAAAACTGGTGAGTAATCTATCTTGATGATTAGTGTTTGGACTTCTCAGGTATTTTAAGAACCATCAGGCAGTTCCTGCCAGAGGTACTCCCTCTTTTCATGTCTGTAGTCTAACTCTATAGCTAACTCAGTGGCTATTGGGCCAAGTTGTTTTGGGAGATTATTCTGTATTTATCTGGTTACGTTGAGTCTTTCCTTGGCAGAAGGGCAGTTAAATTTCTGAGTTTCAGTTTGATCCTTTAGTTAATGAAAAGGAATGAGAAAAGCTTTTTTCCTAACAATTTCGGTGATATTTTTTTACATATGGAAAGTGGATTTTATTTCAGTCTTGACTTTGGAAAATAATTGTATAAGATGTAGCATTCTGGTGAAATGCTCTGTTGAGATTAATACAACTTTCCTAATTTATTTGGTATAAGGAAAATTAACTTGAAAGAAAAATAAACGGCTGTGAATGGACTAGTAAATCTCTTTCAGAAATAAAGGCAGTGATTCTCTCCAGATGAGATCTAAAAACATATGTGGGTTAATGGGCCCAGAATTAGAATACGGCGCCAAATGATTCATAGTTGGTTCAAGAACTAATTGTTAGAAGTAAATTTTTAAAATGAAATGGCTGGAAGTTGCAGACTGAGAGATACTATATCAAATTCTCAGGGTCTAATTCTCAAATTGAATTTATTGATCAAACATGGTATCAAGCTTTTTAAAATAATTATTTCTGTCATGTATTTTAAAAAGAGAGTACAGAATGAATAGGCTTTTAGGAATATTAGTAGTAGTAGGTTTTCTCTTTGATAGAGGTGAAATTAAATAAGATACCTAATCAGTTAGTTGATATTTATAGTTCAAAGGAGGATTTTTCTATAAATCTACTAATTGGGAAATTAGTTTGGCATTGTTTGTCTGTACTATGCAGATTTAAAGATAAGTGATTGTCAAGTTAATCTTGCAGAAAGTAGTACCACAGTAGGGGTGAGCATTTTACTCTGAAGGTAAACGAGTCACTAAATTTTGTCTAAGATATATATATACATATATATGCCTAATATGTAAATTATCCCCATGGGAGTTCCAACGGGAGACCAATCACTCGCTATGACATGCACTGACCACCAGGGGCCGTTGCATAACGAAGGAAGGCCCTGGCTGGCAGCTGGAAGGCCCCCATCGGCCCTGATTGCCAGCCAGGCCTAGGGATCCTACCTGTGCACACCGGGCCTCTAGTGTAATATAAGAGTGAAAAAGCTTATGCATTCTCATCATAACATTACATCCATAATAATAACAATGATGGATCTCCCAGTCATCTTGTAGAACAGATTTTTAGACAGTAGTACATCCTTACACCTGAGGAAATTTTGGTACTCTAGCTCACAAGGCAAAGTTATTTATGGCATTCTGGGAGCATGATGCTTGCTAAACTTAATGAAGTTATGCTAGGACAGCTGAAGGAGTGGGCTTGTTTAATCAGCAGCTGCAGAGTTCAGAGTCCAAGTGTATTGCATGTGTTGTAAATGTACTGTGAAATAGGTCTCTTGTTTGCATTATGGAATGAGTTTATAAAAACCTAATGCCAAGTGTTAGAACAGGTTTTCAGGTACTTATTACTTTTCACTAATTTTTTATATATGGAAGAAGAGAGTTACATGCTTCATTTCTTCATTCTAGGAAAAGATATACCATGTATCTTATTTTCCCATGACTTTTGGAGGAATTGTTTAAGGGGAAATATACTGTATGAAGTAGGTATTTTGAGACAGAAATAGCAATTTTGCAACCAAAGGTGAATTTTAGATCATCAAAGTTTACCACTTTTGTTTATTAAAAAATCACACAATGCCCTAGCCGGTTTGGCTCAGTGGATAGAGCAGCGGCCTGCGGACTGAAAGGTCCCCGGGTTCGATTCTGGTCAGAGGCATGTACCTTTGTTGCAGGCACATCCCCAGTAGGGGGTGTGCAGGAGGCAGATGATCGATGTTTCTCTCTCATTGATGTTTTTAACTCTATCCCTCTCCCCTCCTCTCTGTAAAAAATCAATTAAAAAAATCACACAAAACGGCACTTACGAATAAGTAATTAGTATCATCCTATTCAGAAGAATCCAAATCAACTATTTCTGCTAACTCTCAGCAGCATATACAACTCCTAATTTATCAATAAGGGAATGAATCCTGAGAATACTTTTGCAGCTTTACCTGCCTACCTATCCTTTTTATTTTTTCCTAGTCGAAAAAAAAAAGATCCCAGATTTTGAGCATAGTAAACATACTTTTTTACAGTGAAGGCATGGGTTTCCCCTGCAATACCACCATCCAGAGGTGATCATAGTTAAGATTTACATTTGAATTACTTCTCTGTCACTTATTAGGTTATATAATTTTGTCTTATTTTTTTTACATGTAAAATAAGGCTAAAAAATAATTCTTACCCTGGCCTGGCTTGCACGGTGGTTAGAGTGTCAGCCCTCAAACACAAGGGTCTCAGGTTCAATTTCCAGTCAAGGGTACGTACCTGGGTTGCAGATTCCATCCCGGGCCCCAGTTGGGGCACGTGTGGGAGGCAACCAATTGATGTGTCTCTCTCACACTATCTCCCTTACACATGGTAGAAACTCAGAAATGCATTGGTTCTTAAGTAGTTGAAGAGATTCAATGATAGGGTAGATTCCCATCTGGAGAGGGTGAGTACAGGGAGGCAGGGTAGCATTAGTGTCTTATGCATGGGGTTTTGGAGCCAGACAGATCCAGTATGAATCCTTTCTCAACCTACTAGCTTTTTAATATTTGCATAAATTTATGCAAACTGAGTTACTTCTTTTGTAAAATGGAGATGATGATAACTAGTACCATATTTATTGTGAGGATTAGAGATACTCTATAAAAATACGCTGTATAATAAGTTCTTAGTAAATGATAGCTGTTAGAATATTACTGGAACCTGATATTTTCATGAAAGGTACTAGTAAGATAAACATGATTTTATTTTGAAATCATGTATCTCAAGTGAGAGGCCTAATATAGAAGCACTTTTAATAGAGAAAAGAAAACCTTATCTTGCTACCTAAGTATTACAGGCTGAAATTATAGATTCCAGAACAATTTAGATAAATTTAGGAGAAATGAAGTTTGATTAAAATATGTATAGTGCCTATGTGCCTGGTATTCCCTGGGGAATGTGGATATCACATAGCTATAAAGCCTAGTGGGTTTATTACAAGAAATGTGGGTATAGAATGTATCCCAGAATGACTCCTCTTAGAGCTCTGGTGAGATGCTTCATAGCTCACAGATTTGATTTAGTGTGTTACCTCTGACCTTCCCCTTTTCTAAGATACACATATGTAAACTTAATCTAGAAATCTAGAGATGCTGATGGTAAGGGAAGTTGGCTAATTCTATGAGTTCTTCACAGACTGTTCTTGATTTTTTTTCCTGGCTTTGTGCCTTTCACATATCAGGGATTACAGAATGAGTTATATTGCTGATAATTGAAGGCACACATGTGACTCAGACCTTTGACTTGTTGAAAGAGGTCAGAATGTGGTGTTAACCCAAATAAGGAAATAGGTTTCTATCAGGGTGGAAACATTCATCCTGTCTCCTTCTGCCTATCCTGCATAACAAGATCTTGAGATCAGAAGAGCTGTGTTGTTATTTTAATCTTCAGTTGTATTCATTATAACTAAGTGAATTCTGTGGGGAAAAAATCATTTTTGGAGATAAACCTTTGTTAATTTTATAAACTCCTCATAGAGTTGCTTTTTTGCTATATTTGCTAACTTGTCCCCTTGTATTTTCCCTTTTACCTACTAAAGACAACGTTACATTTTACAAGATGTGTAAGAAGCTAAGTTAAATACTCCACTTTTTATTTTTGGAGATAAAGTGGTGTTGGAGATATTGTGTGTGTGTGTGTGTGTGTGTGTGTGTGTGTAGGGTAGGTCAAAAGTAGGTTTATAGTCATTTATATGGAAAAAATACAATAAATAATAGTACAAGAATAAACTATTTCTAGTACTCACAAATGTAAACCTAGTTTTGCCCCATCCTGTGTGTTGTTTATAAAGGAAAACCTACATTTTCATTGCCTTGAGATTGAAAGGAATATTTATTGCATAATAGGTTAATAAGGTTTCTATAGAAATTTTCTATTTGCATAGAAATTTATAAAGGTTAAAATGCTTTTGAACATTTAATATTGTCCCAAATAAAAAATAAATACGTTGAGTTTTATTGAGTTAACTGGCCTAATTCTTAGGGACTAAAGAAATCCGAATTTAACTGAAAATAGTTATTTTAAGCCTGGCAGTTAACTCTTCAACAAAGAGGTGTTTTTGGTTTTTATGAAATTGTATACCTTCTTTGGCTCACTGAAAGTGAATTGTATAAAGTTTCTAATATGGTCATTTTATCTTTCAAAATTATAAACTTTACATATTTGACAAAAATTAAAAGCATTTGGATTGAACTTTTGATTTAGTATTTTAGGTAACTCTTTTTTAATCCTGATAAAATACAGGACAGATATAAGCATCTCTGAAATCCCGGATGATCCACAGTCATCAATTTGAGTGTCAAACAAACCTTTTATCTGCACTATTTGCTAATTAATAAAATAGACTAATCTCAGCTTAATCCTTGGCTGAGGGGATTGAAAAGCAATTAAGAAGGAGTATGGTGGTAAATACAAAGAATCTTAAGTAGCAAATGTTTTCTTTGTATTGGTCATTTTATATTCAAAGGACACACACTCTCAAATGTGTTTATGCTTTCTATAGGGATTTATATTATTTTGTGTTCTGTGCTTATCTTAAAATAAATCTGTCTTTAAAGTACAGTGTTTCTGATCAACCCACTTGGGCTCCTTTCCTCCCTGCTAAAGGGAGTCTGTCTATCTCTCAATAAACTGCTTTTGCTTAAAATAAATAAATAAAGTACATTTATTTATTTAAAATAAATAAAATAAGTTTCTTACTTTTTTAAAAAAGGAATAAATATGCATACCTTAAGTTTTCATGGTTTCTAATGAAATTTTTAGATAATTCTTCTCTTTGAAGAATTATGGTGATTTAGAGTTAATTAGCAAATACTTTTGTAGTTGAATGATGTGTGTATCAATGTGCTCACTATAGAATGGAATATCAGAAATTTTGCTTTTTCTAAGAAAATTGATATTAATTTTGATTTAAAATTTTTATTGCAGCTAGAACGAGTAAATCTGTCTGCAGCTCAGACACTGAGAGCAGCTTTCATTAAGGTGAGGCGCAAGTAACTTATTGTGATTATTAGAATGTATGTTATACATAAATCTAAATACCAGCTGATAATTGCCAGGTTATTTCCTAGTAACAACCCTTTTAACTATCTTGAGCCTGTTTTGGTGTACTCTGTAAAGATTAATACACTCCCAAAAAGTGAACTGAGACAAGTGCTCTTTCCTCAAAATTCGTCCTTTCACTTGGTGCTTTTGAAACTGACTTTGGAGTATTCTCTCTTTAACTTTGGAGTTGATTTTTAAATTGTTTTTAAAAACTTTTATAAAATTGTAACTCAAAAAGATTCATATTATTAAATTTTAGAATATAAGTATAAAACATGTTTTGAGCATGAAAATAAGACCTGTGTGTACATCATATTAAGTACTCTTCGAGAATATACAGCTAAGTCACTCAGCATGAATTTTTCTGTTGTTTCTAGACCTGAGATTTTGATTGATAATCACTAGCCATCTGTCACTGTTGAGGACTTAAAATATGGCTAGTTCCAATTTAATTGTACTGTGCATATAAAATACATTCCAGATTTCAAAGACTTAGTACAAAATAAAGAATGTAAAATAACTCAGTACTAAGTAATTTATATTGATTACATGTTGAAATGAATATTTTAGATGTACTCTTAAGATAATTACATTTTTTATATATTTTAAAAAAATATATTTTTATTGGTTTCAGAGAGGAAGGGAGAGGTAGAGAGATAGAAACATCAATAAGAGAGTCATTGATCAGCTGCCTTCTGCATGCCCCATACTGGGGATCAAGCCCGCAACCTGGGCATGTGCCCTTGATGGGAATCGAACCTGGGACCCTTCAGTCTGTAGACCAGCACTCTATCCACTGAGCCAAACTGGCCAGGGTTTAACATAATTACATTTTTTAAAAACCTTTTTGAATATGGCTACTAGAAAATTTAAAATTACAGGGGCTTATATTTGTTTCTTACATTATATTTTTATTGGATGCCCCTACTTTACATGTTGGGTGCATTCTTGCATATAAAACTTTATTCCCATCCCCCAAAATAGATTATCAGGGTGCCTCAAACTTTAATTTTTATTTACTTTTTGTGTGTTTGTTCCTATCAATAGCTAAAACAACTTAGGTTTTAGGTAAAGTATTTTAATATTTAAATCAAGAATAAATTTATAGTTGAGATTCATTGCAGTTGAAATTATAAATCAATCCAATATTTTTATGGCAAAGATTAGCTTATAGATTCCAGTCTTAACTGACAGCATAGATAATGTCACTTGGCATCTCTCTTTTCACATTGTATATATTGGATTAGAATTACCTAGATGTGTTTAATATTCTATAAAATGTAGTATCTGAGTACACATTCATACTAGCTTCTTTAAAACATATCCTTGGCAAATCATTGGATTAATAAAGAGAATCAATAAATCAATGCCATTATCTTTTCTTTTTTACCTTCTTTCCTTATTAGTGTGATTTTAAATGGCATATTTGGTCATTAGGGAGGCTTAATGGCAACTATTTTAAGCATGTGTGTAACCAAAGAACAGGAAAAGTGTTAGGTTGCACAATGTAGTATTGGTTAGGCAAAAGTCCGTTTTTCAGCTTTCCTGATACCCAGAACAGAGAGTATTTCTCCTGTGTATTTTGGTAAAGAAGTCCCTGTCTGAAGCAGTAGATGGTATACTAAATGACATTCATAAAAGAAATAAAATAATGAATTTCATGAAGCTTTTTTTGTAATGTCTTTATATATAAGCTCATGTTTTAACACAAGTACAAGTAAAAAGCAGTTTTTTTAAAGTGTGGCTATGGTAGATCTGGTTTGATACATGGGTAAATTTTGCTCTCCATGGCATGGATTCTTAACTGGGGATAGTGAAAGTTATTTTGGAGGAAAACATTAGTCAGTTTGCATTGGTTTATTCTTAATTTTCACATTTAATATGTTAAATTTCCAATGAAATTAAAGGAAGGCATGCATTAGAAAGATAAAGATTTTTGTGTTTATATATATTTAAATGCATATTTCCAGTTCTTGGTCCATAACAACAGTTATATTTATCAAGCTTTAATATCTATTTTTGTTATTGGGGAAAAAGGGTTGAAATAATTTATTTCAAGATAAATTAATTTTAGTAATTATATATTCTGCTTTTGATTCCTTTCCCATCTAGAAGTTCTGATAGGTTGTGCTGTTGAGAATCACTGATTCACAGATTGGATATTACTGCCCTTGGAGACAGTTTTTTCTCACAGTTGGATTCTTCATAAAAATTATATGCTCATAGAGTTGAAGGTTTTATTTGGGGGCAGGGGGAAACCTGTAGGTATATAGTCTCTGGTTTAACGGTAGATCTATTTATTTTGTCAGTCAGAGTCATTGGATAAATTTAAGGCGTTTAAAATAAAATGTAGCCTAAGTAAGAGTTCAGTCAGAAGATACTAAGGCAACTATTCTCAAACTATGTGCCAGGGCACCCTGGGACCCGATAGCAAGTATCTTAGGTGTCATGAGGTAATTAAAAATTTTAAAGAAACACGGTGATATTCAACATCTGGTTGACACTGAACTAACTACTAGCTTGCAGTAGTTTGCTGTTTCAACGTAGTAGTTTGATTGGACTACATTCCTTTCAGTTATGTCATGTCTTTGTCAGCTGGACTTTGGTCATTGCTGTGATAAAAAGCAAGTACCATAAGGAAATCAATGTACAACAGGAAATGAGGGTAGTGTCGAATCGAATTCCAACATTTGAGACATTATGCAATGCCCAGCAGGGTGTACAGTTCTCATTAAGATAAGTATAGTTATTTGAAGAATAAAATTAAATACTTTTTTGTCAATTTGTGTATTTTTTAAAGGCTACTATGTTTTTAGGCCTTCAGTATTTAATAGTTGTTTGAACCTGACTGTTTAATACACAGTACTGTTAGGTATTTCTTTTGGCACTAAGAACACTGACTTTAAAACATTAGGAACCGCTGCGAGATTTCTGTAATGTTTCAGCTTTGGCACGTTGAGGCCCCAGACCAACTTGATATTGCAAACTTTGTTGTCAGGCTTTCAGCATTTGATTTTTTTCAGCACCTTATTATAACTTAATCAGAGAGATTGTTTTCTGCAGGCATTGTCTGGAAGCATATAGAGAATGCCCCCCTGCTCCCCAAAATAATGTGTTATTGATAATTTAATGGTATTTTTAGGAAAGATAAACCAGTTATCAAATACTGGCTTATTTAAATAGTGTCGTACATGTAATTTTGTGTCAGCTCACCAAATTCATAAAGTTCATACTGTATTTGTATAGCTTTTCTTTTAAAGACAACTTTTATTTTCTTTTAATTAAATAGATCCTACCTTAAATAAATCTGTGGAAGGAAAAATCAAAACTGACTATACAGTGGTCTCCCCTTATCCACAGTTACACTTTAGTTACCTGTTTTAACTGTGGTTCAAAAACATTAAATGGAAAATTCCAGAAATAAGTTTTATAATTTTTAAATTACAAATTTATGGTTTGATTTTAAATTTATAAATTTTAAAATTTCAGAAATAATAATAAGTTCTTAGGTTTTAAATTTTGTTCCATTATGGGTATTGGGATGAAATTTCACACCATCCTGCTCAATCCCTTTGTCCAGTGTCTCTGTGCTATATGTGCTCCCTGCCTTTAGACATTTAGTTGCTTTCTCAGTGATCACATCAGTCTTTCATGGTATTGTAGTTGTGTTTAACTAGCCCTTATTTTACTTACTAATGGCCACAAAGCTCAAAAGCAGTTATACTGGCAATTGGGATATGCCAAAAGAGATATGCCACAATGTGCTTCCTTTAAGTGAAAAGGTGAAAGTTTTTGACTTACAAAGGAAAGAAAAAAAATGTGTATGTCCAGGTTGCTAAGGTCAATGGTAAAAACAAATCTATTCATGAAATTGTGAAGAAAGAAAAAGGAATTTGTGTAAATTTTGCTGTGCCATCTCAAACTGCAAAAGTTACAGCCACAGTGCATGGTAAGTGTTTATTTAGTTAAGTTAAAAAGTCACTAAATTTGTGGGTGGAAAACATGAACAAAAAAATGTTCCAATTGATAACAAAAATATGTGCACCAGGAAACATTGAGACTATATGAAGATTTAAGCAAGGGATCCCCTGAAACGAATGACACCAAGCTGTTTACTGCAAGTTAAGGGTTGGTTACAATAAGATATTTTGATAGAGACTATATTTACATAATTTTTATTACAGTGCATTGATAGAATTATTCTTTTTTTAATTGTTATTGTTGGTCTCTTATTGTTCCTAATTGATTTATATGTTAAACTTTGTTATAGATATGTATGTATAGGAAAAACATAATTCAGACAGTCCCCAACTTATCATGGTTTGACTTAAGGATTTTTTGACTGTATAGTGGTTTGAAAGCTGTCCACATTTGGTAGAAACTGTACTTGGAATTTTGAACTCTGATCTTTTCCTGGCTAGCAGTATGCGGTACAATATTCTCATGATGCTGGGCAGTGGCATTGAGCTCCAGTTCCCAGCCAGGCACTCCATCATAGAGTAAACACCAATACTCTACAGTGTACTGTGTTATCAGCATTTTTTAGATACTGTGTTCTGAGTATGGGTAGACTTGTTTAAGCTGTGATGTTCAGTTGGTTAGGTGTATAAAATGCACTTTCAAGTTAGGATATTTTCGATTTGTGATGGGCTTATAGGGTCATAACTTTGTCATAAGTTGAAGAGCATCTGTTTGTATCGGGTTTGGTACTATCTATGGTTTCAGGCATCTGCTGGGGATCTTGGAACATATCCCCCATGAGTAACTGGGGGACTACAGTTAAAAGAAATAGAATTCAGCTCTAGCCAGTTTGGCTCAGTGAATAGAGCATCGGCCTTCGGACCAAAGGATCCAGATTTGATTCCAGTCAAGGGCACGTACCTTGGTTGCAGGCTCTTCCCCTGCCCCGGCCCTGGATAGGGCTCAGGCAGGAGGCAACAGTCGATGTGTTTCTCTCACATCAATGTTTCTCTCTGTCTTTCCCTCTCCCTAAAAATCAATGAATCAGTGAAAAATATCCTCAAGTGAGGGTTAACAACAACAACAAAAATGTAATTCAGTAAGACACACTTTACTGTTATTAATTATATATCAAAATTACTTTCCTGAAGAACATTTGACAACAGTTAAAAATGATCTCAGGATTGAAATAAATGTGTGTATTTTCTTTTCCCATTTAATTCCACAGCATTTTAATTTTTTATACTGAAATCTATTGAGAAACAAGATGTCATAATGGAGAGAGCAATAGGTGCAGAAGAAAGCTGGATCTGCAGTGATGCCAGAGTGCAATTGAAAAGGCAGAGATTAAGTGTGCTTGACACATAAGAAAACAAATAGGTCGCCATATGGTTAAGATCACAAATTGTTTCTATTTTCTATTTAGTATCAGGGCAAGAAAGATGAAGAATCATCAGCATAATGATTAAAATTGGCAGTCATCCTAAAAGAAACAAATGTATAGTGTGATTATAAAATTTAGAACAATTATAAAATTGGATAAAATTACTGGGGAAAACCCAAATCTTGAAAATTAACTTTGGTAAACTCAGAACTCTTTATGCTCAGTACTGAAATGACTAGACCATTTTAGTGCCCTGGGGAGTAACATCGAACCATTGCAAACTCATTAGTGGAACAAGCTCAGGGTAGTAACAGGGTTAATCATGTTCTGAAAACTAGTGAAGGTAATAGTCTTGCTACAAAAAGAAAACAGAAAGTGAGAATCATTGTATGGGGAAGCATTTAAGGGATTATACATCTTCAAGAAAACTTGCAAAAGTAATCCTGTTTTATTTTTGCTATTCCTGACATTCTGTTCATTCAAATGCAGAGAATCTGTAAAATACTGGTGAGATGAGTAATTAATTGCTAGATCCTCAAGTTGAAAGATTACCTAATGAAAAAAAATCTAAAAATCCTTAGTCTATTTTAGCTACTGAAAAAAGTAATTGATGGATTACCAAAATACATGTTTATTTCTATCTTTGTTATTAGTTTGATTTCAGGAGAATGTAAAGGAGAAGTAGGAAATGTTAAGTACTTTATGTTCAAATGGAAAATAGACATTGGCTGTAATAAAAAGTGACTGATGTTTAAGTTTTATCAAACAGAAGTGATACCATCACCGCTTTACAAAGATTTCTGCCTTTCTAGGTTCATCAGTTTAAGTTCCCAAACCTTCTAAACATTTAAGTTTTGGTTTTAAAATTCTGATTTCATTTCTACATTTCAAAACTAGCTTTCTCTTCCTTATAGGCTGAAAAAGAAAATCCAGGACTCACACAAGACATCATAATGAAAATTTTAGAGAAAAAAAGTGTAGAAGTTAACTTCACAGAATCACTTCTTCGAATGGCAGCTGATGATGTAGAAGGTAATCAGAAAGAGTCTTGTTTAGTTTTCTTACAGTTGTTGAAAAGCACTTCTTCCAAATCTTTATTGCTTGACAAAAGGTTCTAGCTCCTCTTTTCCCTCTCCTCCTTCTCTTCTTTTTCTTGTTATTAGTATTGTGATAATATTGGGGTGGGGGGCCTATAAAATAGAAAAGTACTTCTTGCTTTCTGTTTTATATTTGTCAGATTCAGATTTAATTACTTGAAATAAAGTGTTTGTTTATGTTGTACACTTTAACTTTTTCCCCCTGTGAATATGTTTGATGAGTTCTGGTTTTGCCAAAAGATAAACTCTGTGGAATGTTGTTGTTTTTTTTAATTTTGTGTTGACTTGATGCAAAAATCAGTGTGAATTAATGAGGGTTTTTTCTAACTTTAGTGTTTTATTCAACCACAGATTTGAGAGGACAATATAATAACCATTCTTTCTCATTTTTTGCTTTTTAAATAATCAGAAATGGGTTTCACTTAAATTTAGTACCCATTTTCCCACTAATTAAGAAAAAATAGAAGTAGAATTTCCCATCTTTATTGAGGGAGAAAAAAAAGGAAATATTTTAACTGATTCCATAATTTATAAGAAAGTCCTCATCATTATTCTACACTTACACATTTCCGGTCTGTTAGGCCAGATTGTATTGGTTGGTAGGGTTGTAATGTTTCCAAGTCTACAATGAATCTACTAGTAATGTTTTTGCCTCTACCAGGTCTGATTCAACTTCCTTTCTAAGTTTACTCTTCTGTGATCCAACCCTTGTGTTGGTAGTGTTTTAGTGTTTTCTGGTGTATGTTTTTTAAGTGAGATTTCAAGAACGTGCTGAAGACTTTAGTAGGTTGTTTGGGTTTTGGTATAATGATATTCAATATAGAGATTTTGGTTAAGCTCATCTTCCCCATTGGCAGGTACATATCGCCATCATATTTGTCAGGAACGTCATTAAGATTATCTTGAAAAATGTAGCTTCAGGGGCTTGATCAATTTGATTAAGACTCCCTTTTAATTTAATTTATTTTTATTTCATGGGCTTTCTATTTATCCCAAATAGAAAATGTTTAGTCTTTCATCTTCTGTTATCTTACTTCGTAGGAGCCCTGTTATTACCAAACTAAGTTGAACTCTTAACAAATTCTGCTTTTGCAACCTTGTCTTTCCTGGTTATCTGGCCTTTCTACTCCCCTCCCTCACCCTCTTAACCAACATTGGGAATTTGTAGACTTGCATTTGACAGGGAGTTGCCTGATGCTTTTTATTATGCATTTATTTTATCAGAGTATATGATTGAACGACCAGAGCCAGAATTCCAGGACCTAAACGAAAAGGCACGGGCACTTAAACAGATTCTCAGTAAGATCCCAGATGAGATCAATGACAGGGTGAGGTTTCTGCAGACAATCAAGTAAGCAACTTCTTGTTTTTGTTCTTTTCTCAAGCACTTCATAGGAACCTCTCATTCTAGATATTTCATTTTAGTATGACATGAATGTTAAAATATTAATTTGAAATAAATTTGGAGTTTTTAAATGCTACATCTTTATTAACTTCTAAGCTGTGGCATTTCATTTCAGAATACAGTAACATTTGTTTAGAGTGTCTAATTTTAAAACTGAATGGAATGTACAGAAATTGAAATATAGTTTAAACTACATAAAACTTGGAAAAATTAAACGTCAGATTAAAGTGAATAAAGAAGTTTTGGATAAATTATACAGCTTAATAACAAAGGATACCATTGTTTTTATTTTAGAAATGGCACAAGTCATTAGGATAAGTCATGTACTCTTTGTGGATAGAAAACAGAAATCTTGGAATAATTGCAGTCACGCTGTTAACCTGTTGGTGAAATCACAGCTAGAAATTGCTAGAAAGGAAAGATTTAGCAATTGCATGAAATTTCATATTATTAAAGAACTTAAGAAGGCTCACTTGGAATAAATATTAACATTTCTCAGAAATGGTATTCTTTGTAATTTACATTGCAAAATGCTATTTTAACTAGTTTGGGCACCTATTTTGAGTGATACAGAGGGAGATTATGTCCCATTTTAGAAAATGTTCATGATGGGTGCCCAACCCAGCTATCAAGGAATGTCCCTTGCTTCAGTCTTCTAATTGAGGACCGGAAGGTATGATAAAGGCTTCATTGACTAGCCAAAATCTGTGCAATGGGATACAAACCCTAAGGTAAATATTTTGCCATTATTGAGAAGCCCCAACTTCCTTAAACTATTTTTAATATGTGAAGAAGGAAGACAATCAACTGTTTATGGATTTTTAATTTGGTATAAAGTAAACATGTTTGGTCCATAAAAGGATAAATTGTCAATGATCTCAAACACAGCTGTTTAAAAAACTTACTTCTACAATTTTCTAATAAGTTTAAAATTGTTTTGATGATGTGTACTACACTTCTATGAAGATTTGACGTTCTTAAAATAATATTTTCAGCAAATTTTGCTTCAGGTCATTCAAGTAGAGGTTTACAGAATCAATATTATATTAATAATATTAATCACTTATATAGAACTTACATGCTAACCACTTTTTAAAGTACTTGATAACATATTAACTTATTACAAAGCCCTGTAATAGATGAGGAAATTGAGGCATCAAAAATTAAATAACTTTTCCAAGTTCACAGAGCTGGTAAGATGGGAGAGCCTGGTTTGAAACCAAGTAGACTGACTCCAGGGTCTTCTCTGCTGCTTCCCTATTACAGATTCACAGTGTTGATCTAATTTGGTAATTGAATGAAAAGTTTCTATTGTTTGGAAGAAGTTTGATAAAGGACATATTATATAGAATGCCAGTAGGTGAGAGGGAGAACAATGTTGTCATTATAGCCAGGATAGAAATGACTGACCTGGAGTCCTTATCCTGCTATTTTGACTCCCTCTCTCCCCCTGTGGAATCCCTGAAGCATCTCTGTTAAACCCAGTCTGGCCCTAGAGAGATACAGTTTGAAAACCACTTTATTAGCAGCTGCATTTTAATCGTAAGGATGTTGAGATCAAGAGCCCAAGACTCTTGTCCATAGTCATTGACAGAGACTGAATTAGGGGTCTTGTCTCTCATTTACGGAACAATAGTAATATTTCATTTCTGGAGAGTACTCTGCACAACTGAATTAATACTATTGGCAATTAAAATTTATATTTTAAACGTTTTAGGGATAATTTGCCATGGAATGTTTGTTGATAATATGTTTTTATTTCTGAGACTAATCAACAATGTATGAATTAGCATACATAGCTAAAGCTGCAATTATTTGTATTACTGATCTGATAGAGAGAAAGATTTTGATATGTTATTACCACTGTTACATTGTTTAACAAATTGGTGGTTAAAAGTTTTAGCAACATGAAAATGGTTTATCCTTTAGGCCACACATATTGTGCACTTATTATCTTTCTTTTCAAATATTTTACTTTCTCATATTTAAGGTAGTTATGCTCTTTATTCATTTATTTTAGCAGTATTTTTCAGTAAGTATGTATAAAATACCTACTATACTAAGTACTGTACATGTTATAGGTTATACCAGAGTAGAAAGAACATCCTGTCAGCTAATAAATATCCAGATAATTTTGTATGTGTTAGCAGAATTAGGTTTGAATCTCCACTTCAATATTTAGCTTTGTGACCTTGGATAAGGTGCTTAGATTCTATACTTCTAGTTTCTGCCTGTGAAGATGAGGGTAATAGTTGTGAGAATGGAAAGAAATAGCATCTACCGACAGCACATTCTGGCATTGTGAAGTAAGGTTTGTTTATTTCAATTTTTCTCTATGGAGTTGATTAGGAAAAATGATCCAGCAAACAAATATTTTAAAGTACTTTTGATTAATGAATGTTTCTGTTTGATTACATTTGAGCTTATGCAAATATTTTATAAAATTAATTCATGGGATTCTTTTAAAAGTCTGACACATTCCAATTAATGGATGACTA
Source organism: Myotis lucifugus (assembly GCF_000147115.1). Taxonomy (NCBI): domain Eukaryota; kingdom Metazoa; phylum Chordata; class Mammalia; order Chiroptera; family Vespertilionidae; genus Myotis; species Myotis lucifugus. Next base: position 4,450,858 of record NW_005871101.1, read on the forward strand.
GTAGAGACTTGTGATTTAATAGACCAGAACGCTATGCATTTATCTATTTACTCATTATAATCTGCATTTGCATATTCATAGGCAAAATATTCGCCAGGGTTTGGTTTCCATGATAGCTTCAAATTAGCTTTTCCAGAGCTGACCTGTCTAGAGCAAACATACAGCATAGGAATTTCCTTCCTTTAGAGTGTTTGCATAAACATACACAAATTAGGGTGATGGGATTAGAAACTCTGTTATTCTATGCAATTTTTTGATAGGATGTATGTTTATATTTCATCTGATGCCTGTTGTCCTCTCTTTCAGTATTATGTTTCCCCAAAGTTGCCCCTCTTAATAGCTGCAAATACTCCTGTGTCCCTTATCATAGAAACCATTAACTCAGCATATAATTACACTATAGTTCTTTTACCCTCAAGTTTTCCCTAGTTCTTTAATTAAAGTATTGTATGTTGTGTGTGTGTGTGTGTGTGTGTGTGTGTGTGTGTGTGTGTGTGAGAGAGAGAGAGAGAGAGAGAGAGAGAGAGAGAGAGAGAGGGAGGGAGGGGCCTGCGGGAACTTTCTCTTCTTGGAACCAAACCCTCAGGTATTTGCTAATATAATTTAGCTTCCTTGGTTCCATAAAAGAAAATGTTCTGTGAACATACAGATGACATAATATTTGACATAAATGGCGTAGGTTGTTTTAGAGAAGGCCAGGCCTAAGGATAAACAGCCTAGTTCTCTATAAAGTGCTGTGGTGAATAATAGATCAAACCTTAGCTCTAGGTTCTGAGTTCCTACACAGTGGCTTCCAAACCAGGTTTATCAGCAGAATCACCTGGGGACCTTTTTTTTTTTTTTTTCTTTTAAAGCACAGATTCCCAATATTTATTAGTAGGATGGAGTACTGTTCACTAAACCCACCCTTCCCTTCTCTGCCCCTGCCATTTTTTTTTCTCTTAGGTGAGGGAGGGAGCTGCCAATTTCAGAACTGCTCTTTTGACCTATGGAATGCAGCTATTATCATTGTACATGGAACATATGTTCACGTTGATTAGCACTGAATGTACATTTTTATTCTTTTTAGTAAAATTTTAAAGTATACCACAAAGTACGGCTGTGTGTAAACAGCTCTCTGATCACTGTAATCTGCTGCATTATATTTTGTTTTAAATAGGTTCATTGTGAATTTAAAGAATCATCCATATGCAGAGATTTGACATTTTTTACTTGTGGAAATTGTAATTTTTCTCACATAATAGGATGGTCATGTGACTCCGTTTTATTAAGCATAGGTAGACTTACAGCCATCACAGCAATACAGCAGGATTCTACTTGCTTAAAACTACAAATGAAATAACAGTTATATAACTTAAAACTGTTTTTACTAAACTAGAGGCAAAAACACGAGTCCACAAATGTCATTTATATGTAAAATTCTTTGTTTTATTTGAACATGTAATGTTTTAATGTTTCAGCCTAAGGCTGATGTTTGACATCAGGATGTAATAAGTAAGTATTTATTGAAATGCCATTACTACTTTAGAATAGGCGAAAATATATTTCTTCATTCCAAAATCCTATCTACAACTTTTAGAATTTCCACATGCTGATTTACTAGAAATATGCTGTGAAACACACACATGTCCAGAAAGCTGGACAATCTGCACACTGAACCTTCTTTTTTCTTTAATAGCAAAGCAGAAAGATTGTTATAGGTGTGAAATACCTGAAATCTGACATTTGTGATTAAAAAGTCAATAATAAAGTTATATTTGGGATAGTCTGGATGTGTATCTTACTAATTCATATCTTTACACTTGGATTGCATTTGAACAGCAAAGAGAATGGATGTGAAGAAGAGAAGGCTTGCCTTAGAGAATATGAGACTACTTATAAATGCAGAATTATGTTAAGTTCAGTTTGACCAAGAAAGATTGCTTTAAGCTAGAATATGAAAAGAATGAAAAGAGCATAGATATAAAATACAGGAAGAGTTCAGAAAAAAACGGTACATGAATAGGAAGGATAGTCAAAAAAAGATTTCTTCTCTTAAGGGGAGGAAGATATTGATGCATAGATAGGGTCTCCCCTAAAAATGTATACACACTTTGAATGATTATAAAGTCAGTGTTTATTAACATAAAGTTCATTTTCAAAATTTAAAAGAATCTATAGAAATGATTAGTTTTTTTTTGTTTGTTTTTTTTTGTCAACACCGTTTTCAAACTGATGACCATTCTGGTCCAAGCACTGCTGATAACGTGAAGCAATGGAATCGCAAACATCAAGAATCATTTTGTTTGGTATTTGTGTGCCCTCAGTTTGTCAACTGTTGCCAGTTTTGGACAGTAAACTTCATCTTTTATGTATCCCCATAAAATAGTCTAATGGATAAATTTTCTTTGTCAAAGCTTCATCTGGCTTCACCCATTATTTCAAATTAGTTAAACTTGAAAAGGAGTGAAAATTAAGTGAGTTATCAGCATTTAAAGTGTGTATACAGCCTTTGGTGGACACCTGAAGGATGATTGCTGGAAAGGTTAAGGTAGAAAAATAATCTGATATTGTCTCTCCCGGAAATTTAAGTATACTTTAAATACATAAATATAGGTTGGAAGGGGCGGATACGTGGTTCTTAGAAAGAGGTAAATGTTTCAAGAGAAGAGCTATGTCTGAGGAGGAAATATTTCAAAACAAATTATTAGGTATGTAACTGGGAGTGTTGGTAAATATAGAAATGAGTTACATGTAATAGCAAAATTTCATATAATTGTTCATGAGATAGAAAAACAGTATGTGGTAACTTAAAGTCAACTATATTAAAGAAAGGAAAAATTATAACTGGAAAAGATGAGAGGCAGAGGCATATTCTTTTGAATTTAAGTCAGTAATACTGAAAGAAATGTTAATAATTTGGGAAAGTTGATGTGGAATGTGTAGTCAGCAGTGCAGAAGTCAGGATCACAGAAGGGTACATGCTAAAACCCCCACTCAACCAGCCAGTCAGATGTTTGCTCTTGACATAGTGTTAGTATGGTAATTAACAGTGTGGTTAGTAATTCTTAAAAAGACATATACAGGAAAAAAAGGGACACATGTAATGCTTTCAACAATAAAGATTCTTTAAAAATATATATACAAACTTCTTTCAAATGTAACTGATTTTAAGAAGATTCTTTTTTTCTTAACTCACAGGGATATTGCTAGTGCAATAAAAGAACTTCTTGATACAGTGAATAATGTCTTCAAGAAATATCAATACCAGAACCGCAGGGTAAGTTTACTAGAAGCCATCCTAGATGTTAGTTTACACCTAGTTATTTTATGGAATTAAATACTAAGATGGTTTGATTACTGGGAATAACCTCCTATCTTTGACTTTGGCTTTTGTGTCATTTCTCTTTTCTTATTTAGCATTTTTTTCTTAATTGTTTTTGATGTCTGTAGGCACTTGAACACCAAAAGAAAGAATTTGTAAAGTACTCCAAAAGTTTCAGTGATACTCTGAAAACCTATTTTAAAGATGGCAAGTAAGTACTTTTACTTATCATCCTTCTCTTTTAAAATTAAATCATATGGTTTGTATTATACTAAAACCATATAAATTAAAGTCTTTTTACTGTGGTGCTAAGGTCAGAAAAAGGTCTACCAGCTACTAACTGTTAAAAATAAAAAGTGAATGGTGATAATCCAGCCATACCAGTCTAAGACAGGAGCAGACCTTTTTCTGAAAGGGGCCAGATAACAAATATTTTCACTTGGTGAGCTCTTTGCAATTGCCCACCTCACCTGTGCTGTTGTAGTGCAAAGGCAGCCATGGAAATAAGTGGGCATTATAGCCATGTTCTAATAAAACTTTATTTATAGACACTGAAATTTGCAGTCACTCATCACATATTATTTTGATTTTTTCTTAATTTTACCATTTTTAAAAACATAAACGTAATTCTTAGCCTGCATTCCATACAGAAACAAGGTGAGATTTGGCTTCTTGGCCCAACATTTTTAGTAGCACCAGAATCCCCTGGAGGCTTGTTAAAGCACAAATCGCTTTTGGGTTCCACCCCCAAATTTCTCATTGTCTAGGATGGATCCAAGAATTTGCATTTATTTCTAAGTTGTTCCCAGATGATAGTGATATGTTAGGTCTGTTGAGAGCTGCTGCACTAAAGTTAAAACAATGGTTCTTAGTCCTGTTTGCACATTAGATTCCCCTGAGTTCAGTTTTTAAAAATCCTAGTGCCTTGGCTCCACCCACCTTCAGAGATTCTGACTCAGTTGGCTTAGAGTGGGACCAGGATTTAGGAGTTGTATACAAGTGTACTAGGTGACTTCACAGTGCTGCAAAGGTTGTGATTCATTGTCCTGGCAGGAGAGACACTTTCACAGGAAGTATACTGAAAAGGTAAATGGCTTGTTATTTTTCAATTTATATACAATTGGCTGTTAAACACCCCAGAAAACCAAATATTTTATGTGTTTTTACCTATAGATATGTACATAAAAGGTATAGGTGATGCAGAGGCCATGTGTTCTGTGGCATTAAACCTGATAGAGAATTTTTGTATCAGGTAGAATTCAGAAAATTTTGTTGACAAAACCATTTTCTAACAGTGTTTAAAATTAGAAAAATAGTGACTACTTCAGCTATAGTTGGCATGACCTACCATGCTATCCTATAGAAGTTTTAAAATCCCTATATCTGTGCCAAATTATTGAATATTATTGTAATAAAATTTAAAAATAATAAGATAGTATATTAGAATGGTCTTGATTTTTAAAACTATATAGTTCAAATAGGTCAAAATATTTACATTTATATTATGAATTTAAAATACTGAGCTAAAGTATTAGTGTTTTTTTTGTTGTTCATATTACTCTTCAAGTTGTCTCAGGGAAATGCCCCTTCATGATTTAGTTTAATAAGCTGGCAGGTGTGTTCTGAAAATAAACTTGCATCTGTTTTTCCTTCATCTCTGCTAAGCCCAAATAACCAGAAAACACATTAAAAGAATAATTTACATGTTGGGATCATTATTTCTGCTTCTAACTAATTAAGAACTGTCACGGAAAAAGCACGTTGAAAGATAGAAATTCATTTAGAGCCTAATTTTCATTAATCTGAAATGATTTACTTTCAATTTTTTAACAGTTCAAACAGGCATATAGATTATTTAGGCTTCCTGCCACTACTTTTTCTCCATTCAGCAGCTTCTTTAAATTACAATTAGTTGTGTATGAATAATGTGCCATTAGTTTGTACCTGTTTCCTCAAACTGAAAGTTATTACAACAGCCTGATCTTTGATCCATCTTTCAATAGAGGGATGAATTTGCATTGACTCAACTAGTTCGTTGGGGTCCCTCTTTTTTGATAAATGTCTAAGATGAAGATAAAATCTTTAGCTATGCAATTAAAAGCCTGATAAAGGGACAAGGGCATCAGCTCTGTCCTCTAGTTGCATGAGGATGGGTTGATAGGAAATGTGGTACAGCACAACATATTTTTAAGAACATACATGTTGTCAGCTCCAAAATATTGAAACTGCATGATTATTTTGTTTTAAAAGTAGATTAATTCTAAAAGCAGTTTAGAATTCTCAGATTTGTTTTTTTGAAAGAAGGTATGAGAGATTGGGGTGAATCATATTTGAAAGTAATTAGGTTTTTCTTAAGTATTTATAATGCCCATTGCCATATAGATTTTGAGACTGAGTGTAATACTTAATGCAGATTTTAATTTGGTAACTTCTATGAACCACAGCGGGAAACTACATTTGAATCAGTTATTTGTTCGACTTATAGATGAACCCTGGTGGTTCAGAAGCCATCATTAGCAGCCCACCAACACCTAATTACCAACCAGAACCACTAGGGGGCAGTAATTCCTAGATAGTTTCAAATGATTGAGTTCCATTCAATTCCAATCTGGAATAAAATTTATGATACTCCGTACTTTCTTGCCCTTTTTTTTTCTAAATTGATTTCATTGCTACTGTTATTGGGTGGAATTAGTATAAATATTTTTAAAGAATGAATTTTTGGATAAAATTAATGCTTGTTCTTTTTTTTTTTTCTTCAAACAGGGCAATAAATGTGTTCATGAGTGCCAACCGACTAATTCATCAAACCAACTTGATACTTCAGACCTTCAAAACTGTGGCCTGAAAGTTGTATATGTTAAGAGATGTACTTCTCAGTGGCAGTATTGAACTGCCTTTATCTGTAAATTTTAAAGTTTGACTGTATAAATTATCAGTCCCTCCTGAAGGGATCTAATCCAGGATGTTGAATGGGATTATTGCCATCTTACACCATATTTTTGTAAAATGTAGCTTAATCATAATCTCACACTGAAGATTTTGCATCACTTTTGCTATTATCATTCTTTTAAGAATTATAAGCCAAAAGAATTTACGCCTTAATGTGTCATTATATAACATTCCTTAAAAGAATTGTAAATATTGGTGTTTGTTTCTGACATTTTAACTTGAAAGCGATATGCTGCAAGATAATGTATTTAACAATATTTGGTGGCAAATATTCAATAAATAGTTTACATCTGTTAAACATTTCTTTACTTGAAAAAGTTGATATATATATGTAATATAAATATATAACCATAAGACCAAGATTACTTGGGTTAATGTCTAAAGAACTTTTAATGGGAGCTTGGTCAGCAGTTTATCAGATAATTAAGCAGCAAGAATTTTTATTTTTTTGTCCTTAATCACTCTGGGCAAAAAGTAGTCAATGGAAATATTTTTTTATTTATATAGGGTACTGACTATTTTTCCAGCCTGTTTTAAGAGACATATGAGTGAGATGTCAATTTATAGTGTTTTCACGTTATGATGCCACTTTTTGAACTCTGACAATGTAAAATTAAGTATTTCTTGTGTGCTAGGCCCTAATAAGCTTTGCGCCTTTTCCCCAAGAATAGCCACAACTAATAGTAATTTGAAGATATACCAATGCTCATTGGTTTGAAATTGTCATGAGTGTTCATATTATTTACTCTCTTTAAATATATATATATAGTTTTATTTCACCATAGAGAAGTATTAAGGAAATTATGTATCAAATATTCATGTAAATAAGCATTTTCATTTTTCAGTTATGAAATAAAGGAAAAATTAGAATTTGTTTATTTTTTATAAAGATTTTAAATGTTAAACTACATTTCTGTTGGCAATACAATTTTTTTGCTATAATGAATTTAGTTACTTTTTAAATTTTTCTTCTTTTTCAAAAAGATTTTAAAAGAACTGCTATCATTGGCAATAGAAAAGGAATAAATTGTCCTGTTAGATGTAAACAGAAAATATGTGGAAAGAAGCAAAACAACAGACTACTGGATGAAATCTCATAATTTATGGACATTTTATTGAATTGATGTTGTTTTTTTTTCTTCCAAGCCAGTAAAAAGAATAGAATTGGTTATCTTAATACTATTTATTTTTTACATAAAACTATTATTTACTCTTAGAAGTAGATGGGTGGTCATTTGCAAAATAGATATGAGTATATGAAAATAACATGTAATTTTTTTATCAGACTTTTCTAACATAAACCAGTACTTCCTCCTGTTGTCTTTACCTCCTTAACAGAACAAATTAGCTACCATGCCACAGCTCATCTGTTTTCATAAGCCTTCTTCTATCTTTTTTTCCACTGTCCAATATCTCCGTCTTTGTTTTTCATGAAACTTACCTCCAGAAAGGAGACTTATTCTCGGGATAGTTCAGTTTCTTACGTAATCTTGGTGGGGAAAGGCCAATGTGGTCCTAGTCAGATACTTTTCCAGAGAACAGAAAAGTGGCTCCCAAGGAAAGGAAGACAAGGAGACATTGAGCGCCTTCTCTGTGGGAAGCACTATTCTAAGTACATTAATTCTCTTAATAGTCCTGTGATTTATTTGTCTGCCTCATAGTTGAGGAAACTAAAGAAAGTTTAAGTTATAGGAGCTGGTACCAGCTGGAGCCAGGGCTTGAATTCAGTGTTTATCTCCAGACTCCATGCTCTTTTCACCAAACTGTACTTCATCCATTGGCAAAAATGGACCTTGTTTAGAATATTGAATCCGTAACACAAAGCTGACAAGCTCTCCTTGATCCACATGGAAGTGGAAAAAACTAGGATAAGTCTTTTTTATAAATCTAAATTTTGTTTTGAAGGGTCATTCTTTGGTGATAATGGCTATTTTTTGGATGTTCAAAATGTCCCCTCACACTTTCTTGAAAGAAAATGATATAATCGTAGATGGTAGGGTTGTTTTTTTTTTTTAATGATTGCATTTTAATAACCTTATCAGGCAAAGCATGAGATTGGCAACCCAATATCAATCCCTTCTTTTTTTTTAACTTTTTATGGAAATGACTTTATTTTTTAAGTATATATGTGTGTGTGTGTATGTATATATATATAATTTTATTTTTTCCATCACCATTTATCCCCTCTAAGCCCTCTTCTACCTCCACCTGGAAATGATTTTAAATTTGCAGAAAATTGGCAAAAATAAGAATAGTACAAAGAACATCTATACATCTTTTACCCAGATTCAACTATTACTGAAATTTTACCATTTTTATTTTAACATTTGCTTATTTACCCTCCCTGAAATCTCCTTGACTTTAGATAATTTCCATGGTCCCCTTTGTCTTTTACAGCTGTGACATGTTTCCGAAGAATACAGTCTTCGTTCTCTATCCTCCTTTTATAATAGTATGTTCTTCATTTTGGGTTTCCTCATTAGATTCAAATTGTGCATTCTTAGGATACCACATTGGTGATGCTGTCATCAGGTATCACAATCTGTGGGAGACTCTTTAAATCCATGCTAACATTTCCCCCCAGGATTTAACATCCATTGATGTTTCTTGCTTATTCCGTCTTTATTTTGATAGTTGCAAAATGGTGATTTTCTAATTATAGCATTTCTTCCTCCTGTACCAGTTAGCATTCTGCTGTAAGCAGGAGCACTCCTTTCTTCTTCATAACTATCCAGGTGAACGTTTATATTAACTATTGTTTTGGACTCCTGATTTTCTGTTTTTTCCAGGACTTGCATTTCATTTCTTACTTTGTCTTAATTGTCTTAGATTTGGCCAATAGGAGCTTCTGAGTCCGAATTCCTTGTGGCATCTGCTATCTTTTTTTTCCCCCCCACACCATCGTAAATAAAAGATATTCCAGGCTCTAGAATCGGCAGTTTTTCCAAGGAACCCTGGCTGCTGGGTATGTTCACCTTTACTAAGTGTTTTCCTGCTGCTAGGCCTGTTCAGCAGAATAGGAAATGTACATGTACACATACATTTTACATGTGCTCATATCCACATTTGATTTAGAAATCATGCGTTCACTGTACCTCCAATTCCATCCATCCTCATAGGGTTCTTTCTTGTTTTCCCCATTTCATATTTCTCTGTTCCTTTTTCCTCAGAATCCTGGCTCTTTAAAAAGTCCATCAGTTGATTCACTTGTTCAATCCGATAATACAGCTAAAATAGTTTTCCTTGCTTTTGCCCATAGAATGTATAAAAACACACTTAAAAGCCTGCAAGATTGTCTGTATCCTCTCCCTATCTGTACCCTGCTCCAGACCAAAGATATATAATTACATTGTGTTCATAAATTACTTTGATTCATTCTTTTTTTTTCTTTCACTGTGTTACTTATTTGAAATAAATTGGGTTCATTTGTTTCCGTTTTCTTCCAAGTATAAGGTCTGCCCTCCGCCCCCGTCCTTGGTTTAATTTTATTTTTTAAATATAAAACATTAACATGCCTCCAAAAGTCACAACTACCAAAAGTTATACTGAGAGAAGTGTCATTCATATCTCTTCAGCCCCATCTCCCCCACCCCCAACCTTGTAGGTATCCAACTTCACTGTTTTTTCCCCGGTGTTTCGTTTTATGAAGAAAAGTAGTAAATGTGTTTTCTTATTCCCCCTCTTTCTTACACAAAAGGTAGCATACATACAGGGAGACCAATCTTGGTTTGCCTAGGACAGAACTTTTCCTGGGATATAGAACTTTACGTTAAAGCTAAAAACTGGGCAAGTTAAACAAATAGGGAGGGTTGGTCATTTTATATACATGCTCTTGAAAATTTTTAATTGATGTGTAATTTACATCCTGTGAAATTCACATCTATGTCCTTTAAAAAAATATTGAGGTAAAATTCAATGCCACAAAATTCACCCATTTTAAGAATTGTGCACTGACTACAACAACCCAGCTTCAGACACATTTTCAAAATCCCAACAGAATTCCTCATGCCTGGTTACAGTTAAACCTTGTTCCCACCTCACCCTGGTCCTCCCCAGTTCCAGGCAACCAGTAGCTAGTTTCTGTTAACAGATTTTTCTTTTCTGGGCATTTCATAGAAATATAGTGATATCTTTTGAATCTGGCTTCTTTTAAGTATAATGTGTTCACAGAGTCCATCCATGTCATTGCGTATATCAGCATTTCAGTATGCTGAATAGTATTCCATTTGAATTATGCATGTTTTGTTATCCATGTAAAAGCTGATGGACATTTGGGTTGTTTACTTTTGGACTATGATGCATCATGCTGCAATGAACATTCACCTGCAAGTTGTTATGTGGACATGGTTTTCATTTCTTTTGAGTGGAATTGTTGGATTGTATGATAAATTCATATTTAACTTTTTTAAAAATTTTATTTTATTGTTTAAAGCATTACAAATAGTAGTACATTTGTCTCCTTTTTTTCCCTATTGACCTTCCCCCAGCTTCCCCTACCCCCTGGCACATGCCCCCTCACCCCCAGTGTCTTGTGTCCATTGGTTATGCTTATATACATGCATACAAGTCCTTCGGTTGATCTCTTTCCCCCACCCCTCCGCAACCCTCTCCAGTCTTCCCGCTTTAGTTTGACAGTCTGTCCGATGTTTCTTTGCCTCTGTATCTATAAAGAACATCATATTTAACTGTCAAACTGATTTCCAAGTAGCTCTACCAATTTATATTCCCACTAGCAATGTATGCGGATTCTTATTTCTCCACACGCTCACCAATATTTTTATAGACATTCTTGTAGATACAAAGTGGTATCATTGTTAAAATTTTCATTTCCCTAATGGTAAATGAAGTTGAGCACCTTTTCATGTGCTTATTAGCTGCTTCACATACATGCTCTGATGGACTTTGCATTTTCACTAAACATCTCCAGTAATCAATCACTCCATGTAAGTTCATAGAGATCTTTCTCTCTTTTTTCTTTCGTAGATGCTCAATGTTCATGGCATGTAGGTACCATATTTTATCCTATCAATCCGCTATGCTCGGGCATTTAGGTGGTGTTCAGTACTTTGTAAAATTACAAATACTATTACAATGAATGATCTTACATATTCGTTTTTGTTTTAAGCTATACCTTCAGAGTAGATTTCCTAGAAGTGGGATTACTGAGTCAAAGGACATTTGCTTGTGTAGTTTTATTAGATACTAGAGGCCCGGTGCACGAATTCTTGCACAGGTGGGGTCCCTTGGCCTGGCCGGCGATCGGGGCCAATCGGGGCCATCTTGCCAGTCCCTGTTGGGGCTGGCCAGCTGGAGGCGGGGAGGAGGTACCAATTGGGGCTGGCCAGCCAGGGGGAGGGACCACGAGAGGTTGCTAGCCGGCCCAGATTGGGGCCAATCAGGGCCAGCCGGCTGTGGGGAGGAACCACGGGAGGTTGGCCTGCCATAGGAGGTTGGCTGTGGGAGTGCACTGACCACCAAGGGGGAAGCTCCTGCATTGAGCATCTGCCCCCTTGTGGTCATTGTGCATCATAGTGACTGGTTGACTGGTCATTCGGTCATAACGGTCACTTAGGCTTTTATATAGATAGATATTTATCAAGTAGTTTGTAATAACTTTATAGTGCCTGCTGATATATTCTATGTGCCCTAATATATGGTCAGATTTTTGCATATCCGTGTAAATGTTTCAGGCCTACATGAGAAGATTATATATTCTCTATTATTAGATGTAGTATTCAATATAAATCCAGAACATATATCCTTACTTTTTTTTTTTTTTTTTTTGCTGTTCACTGGCCCTGTGCTGTACTGTTTGTGAAAGTGTCTATTAGTAGTGTGTTTTCTGTTTCTCCTTTCCTTTTGTAGTATTTATATAGGTGGCAGCTGTGTTATTTGTTGTATATATATTCATACCTGTTACATCTTCAATGTGAAATGTGGATTTTAACATTATAAAGTGTCCTTTATTGTCTAGTTTAATGCTTTTTGAAGTTTGTCTTTTGACCTTGAGTTAAACCCATTCACATTTATTGAGATGACTATTATGTTTGGGCTTAAATCTATTATATTATTTGTTATAATTTCTCTGTGTATTTTTTTTTCATTTTGTTGTGTGCACTTTGTTGTGTTGTTGGTTTTTTTTAAAATTTCTTTTTGTATTTAAGAAAGTCTGTATTTTTAAACTTGTGGCTTTGGATTAATATTTTATAGGGTTTTTAATCCCTTTTTTTCTTAAACTTGTGCTATCTGGTATGCCAGATTAAATCATACCCTTGAACTCTCACCTACTACCTAAATGAGAGTCAGTGTGTTTTTTTTCTACATTTCCCTTTTTCTCTCCCATCTGTCATTTTATTTGCATTTTTCTACCTATCAAAACATAGAATACTCACACATACTCATTCTGTCTCTGGTCCCACCATTATTTTGGTCTAAACTTGACAATTAAATGTATGAATTGCTCATGATAACTACTTTTGCCTAAGTTATCTCAATCATCTAGGTTGGATGAAACTCATCCTCTAGTAGCTTTTATACTACACATTTATGTAATATTCTGAATTCTTGTATGTTCAAAATAATTTTCTGTAGTCTTGATAGTTAAAGCATATATTGGTTGTATATATCATGCTTGGTTCACATTTTCTTAAGTTTTATGAAAATGTAGCTTTACTGTTGCCTTGCTTTATACAGTATATTGTTTTGAGCAGTCCAATGTCATCTAATTCTCTTGCCTTTACATTATTTTATCTTTTTGCCTGGAAACCTTGAAGATTTATTAATTTTCAGAGTCCAGATGCATGAAATTCGTACACTCAGGGGGCGGGGGGTCCCTCAGCCCTGCTGCGCCCTCTTGCAGTCCGGGAGCCATCGGGGGATGTCTGACTGACGACTTAGGCCCACTCCCCCTGGGGACATCCTTAGCACTGCCGCGGAGGCGGGAGAGGCTCCCGCCACCACCACTGCGCTCACCAGCCATGAGCCCAGCTTCTGGCTGAGCGGCGCTCCCCCTGTGGGAGCACACTGACCACCAGGGGGCAGCTCCTGCATTGAGCTTGTGTGTCATAGTGACCGGTCGTTACGGTGTTGGGTCGACTTGCATAATAGCCTTTTATTATATAGGATGTATCAGAATTAATCATTCCAACTTGATTTTCCTGGCACTTGATGGGCCCTTTCTATTTGTAGATTGAGGTCTTCCTTTATGTCTGAAAAGTTTTCATTAATTATAGTTTTAAATATTACTTCTGTTCCATTGTTGAGCCTACTTTGCCTATCTTCCATTTTAACCACTTTCTCTGAAAACTTCTTGCTTTATTTCATTTTCACTTCTCTTGGTTTGTTTTTTTTTCCTGCTTTTCTTCAAGACTATTAATTTTAATCCAAGTCTACTTTCTCAAGCACTTTTGAATTTAATCTTGATTTTTGGTATAATTTTTTTTCCCTTCATTCAACCAACTCTCATTTCTTCCTATTTTTGTGCTTCTCTTTATTAGTACTTCTGATTTAGGCTACTTTTTTCATATGCTGTATGTTTACTTGTGGATATTTTATTTAGTTGGGGTGTGCTGGTATAGTTTTATTTAGCTCCTTGGGGTATTTGATTTTCAGCTGTAGAAATGAATTCTGTTGTTGTTGGAGAAAGAAAGCTCAATGTGCCCTGTCTCTTTTTTATTACCATCAAATGCTTATTTTTCTTTTCTTGTTTTCTTTCCTCCTACTGTCTCATTCTTTTCTGAGTACAGTGCTTCTTCAAAGCAACCACTTCCAGTCCTGCCTCTTGCATGTAACTTGTTCTATCAACTATCAAATAACCACCCATTTCAGAATCTTGGCTTTTGCTGTTGCACTTTCTATTTCTAGGGGTGACTTAAGTTTCCTTTTTCTATGTCCTCTGTTCCTTTTCTACTCCTTAGCACAGAATCTCTTAAACTTGTCTGCACTTGCTCTCCTCACTCCCAGCCTCACCAGCAGTAGGACAGAAGTGTGAGCTCTGTTGGGATTTTTCTTCTCCGCTTACAGGTGATATGAAGGTTGTCTCCTAATCCTGAAGGCACCAGTCATCTAAGATTTAATTTACTCTCCTTGTTGAAATTAATAATTTCATTTAGGAGGACATGGTGGATATTAAGAATCAGCCACCATTATTCTCCTAACCTGGAATTTTCTTTTTCAGTTTCTGAAATAATTTTGCTGGCATGTGAAATTCAAAATTCCTAAAACCGATGGAATAAAAGACTGGGCCTTACGGATAAATCATCACCTGGTATTTTTCATGGGAGGACAGATTCAGAAGGAAACTGTTGGCTCCCCTCGGTTCTCTCTGTCCCCTCTCCCATAGGCAGCCCTAGTAGGAAATGAGCTCCATTGCTCTTTCCCGGTGTTGGCACTCTGGCTGCCCACTTGCTGGTTAAATTGGGATATACTTTTCCAAGAAAGTTCTAAATGGCATATTCATGTTGGCTAAAATGGAATGCTCAAGGGCTTCAAATTAAGAAATACTGTGTCTATTGAGTCCAGTGATTATTTTCAGTTGTCCAGTGAACTATGCAAATTAACTGTGAGAAGTGATAGACTAAGTATAAAATTTGAGTAAAATCTGTTGTTATTAATTCTGGCTAAATTCACATGCATTTAGTCTAACTTTGATGCTATAAGGAAATACCATAAACTGCATGCCTTAAACAGTAACTATTTTCCCACAGGTCTGGAGGCTGGAAGTCTGAGTTCAGGGTGTCAACATAGGTTCTGGTGAGGGCTCTCTTCCTGGCTTGTAGATGGCTACCTTCTCACTGTGTGCTCACATGGCACAGAGGGAGGGAGGGTGGCAAGAGGGAGGGAGATTGATTGATCTTAATATAAGGAATTGACTCATGGGATTATGGAGGCTGACAAGTCCCCAAATCTGCAAGGTAGTTGGCAAGCTGGAGACCCAGGAGGACAATAAGTTAGTTCCAGTCTGAGTGAAAGCCTGAGAACCAGGAAAGCCAATGGTACAGTTCCCATCCGAGGGCAGGAAAGAAGCCAACATCCAATTCAAAGATCATCAAGCAATAAAGAGTTCTCTCTTACTCAAGGCAGGGTCAGCCTTTTTGTTCTCGTCAGGTCTTCCACTGATTGGAAGAGGTCCACCTACATTACGGAGGCAGTCTGCTTTACTCAGTCTACTGATCTGATGAATGTTAACCTCACCCAAAATTACCCGCATAGAAACACTCAGAATAATGTTTGACCAATTACCTGGGTACCCCCTCCCCCAGTCAAGCCGACACATGAAAGTAACCATCACAGACTGCAAAGAGGGAATCTTGGATCTGTTGTTAAGACTACTAAGAGGAAAGAAGATAACAGAACAACCTAGAAGAACTAACAGTTTAAAAATCTGAATTTAGCCCTAGCCGGTTTGGCTCAGTAGATTGAAGGATCCCAGGTTCGATTCTGATCAAGGGCACTTGCCTGGGTTGTGGGCTCAAGCCCCAGTCGGGGGCATGCAGAAGGCAGCCAATCAGTGATTCTCATCATTCATGTTTCTATCTCTCCCTGTCCCTCTCTGAAATCAATTAAAATATATGTATTTTTGAAAATCTGAATTTAGAATTTAATTCATGTGAAATATTCCATTGTCTTTGAAATGTGATTGTGACATCACGAAGTCAATCACAGTAATTTGGGTTCTGAATATAAAATGATCTTAAGTTTTGAATTTGACAAATCAATGGTTTATATTGATCACCCTCCCTCCTAAACTATAGCTTACCAACAAGTAGGTCTAAAGAATGATGAAATAGTTTATTTTAGTGAAAGATAAATAAGACTATTAAATATTTGTTAAAATAATTTTATTGACATTACAGTGTTACAGAATGCCACTCTCTCCCTAAAACACGCACAGAAAAACAGAGAAAAGACAGCCAGCACAGTGCTTAACACTTAACAGGCACTTCATAAATACTGAAGAAGTGACCCATTATACTACTTTTGCTTCAATAATATCAAATGTATGCTAAGTGTAGAAAATCTTCAGAGAAGACTAAGGGTGTTAAAACAGAGGATCTTTTTTTTTTTTTCTTTCAGAGCAACAGAGATAAGAGTCAAGGAGGGGGATGCTAAGAACAACTATTGAACCTTCAGACATTTTTGAGGAAGATCTAAGATCGATGCTAAAATTAATATTAAAAAAAGAGGGACGAAGCCCCTGAAACACACACACACACACACACACGAATGTAAAAATGAATTTGCATACTATGCCTTTCAGCTACAAGAAATTAGGGGAAGAAAGGAAATGTTCTAGCACATGATTCTAAATAGCATTACCTTAGAAATGTACTGAAATGTTTTATTTCCCATGAAATAATTAAGATACTTCTTACTGTTTTGTAAAGATGCTAAATAAGAGCCAATAGTACTTCAGAAAAGATGTCTCTTCACCTGGGCACATTGCCTAAAAAGCTACAAATTATCAATAAGACATTATTCTAAATGGAATCTGAAAAAGAAGAATTTATATAGATTAAATTCCAAATGAGCTAAGATTTATGTGTGTTGGGGGTGGGGTGGGGTTGGGGGTGGAATGTCTGTATAGTGGTCTATTTCGTGATTGGCATTTGTATTTGGCTTCTTTATAATGTTTATGCTTTTTTTCTTTTTTATTAAGCTTTTTCCAAAGATTGTTTTTGAGTGTTTTTATGATTTTGACAGGTTGACATTTATACTCCAAGCAAAAGTGCTAAGCTTTTTCAAGCATGTGTTACTAAGGTCTTTGAGAAAATAAACCCAGTCATTTGATACCACTGCAGGGGAAGACTAACCATCTTTCTAAATCAAATCAGCTATTCACACACATATTTAATATTTTATTTTATTCTATAATTATCCTACAGTGTCTGGTTTTGTGAGTATGGGTAGAAGTTACTCTCTGCATAGCAGTATACTCATTAACATACTTCTTACCTGTCTCCTTTTCTGATGATACCTGTACTCGAAAGCACTAGATGAGCTACCTTGGTTTCCTCCAGATCCCCTCTCTTAAGGAAACTGCCTCACCCATCGTCATTGCTGAAGGAATGGGATCTTGGCTGTTTCTTTGTGACCCTTCCCGGCCACACTGATTGGAACAGAGATGGAAACCTTATCCAAGGGCAGAAAGTTGCTGGTGGATGGCCTTTGAGATTGCCAATTCATGATGAGCCAACCCACTTCAGATTCCTGCTCCAGCTTCTAAACTGGAGAATTCTAAAGACTGATTGGCAGTGGGAGAGGAAACTGACAAAACACAATGAAGCTATAAAGCAGACAGGGCACCATGAGTAACATTGGGAGGAAGCAGAAACCGAGTAAGGATGAGGTAGGGAACATTGATCTGAGAGTCAGCTGTCAGTGTGTAGTGAAGAAGTAGTGTAGAAACAAAAGCATAAACAGCTGAGAGTTACTCAAGGTACATTTAGATGAAAATCCATTTGCTGTGATAAAATAATCGAATTCCCAGCCCTGGTTGGGTTCCAGAATGACCTTCCAGTATCAGTATTTAAGTATTACATCAAATTTGGTGGTGCTGTAATTTCTTACTTCTCCAGGAATCAGTCTCTCTCTCTCCCTCTCTCTCCCTCCCTCCCTCCTTTCTCCTCCCTTCCCTTTTTTAATTGCACTATATACCTCCCTTCCCTTTTTTAATTGCACTATATAACAAACTCTCATTACTTGCCTATCTGAGTGAGCTTGTTTTTATAACCAAAATAGCCTGACCTACATTGCTTAATGATAGTTCTTGGGTAGCTCTATTTATGGAATATTAATACTTAGGTATTCATTTATTTTTCCTAATGCCAAAAGATTTGTTCTCTTATTTTCTCCATTCCCCCCAATATATTTTGCATCCCCCCATTTTTTTAATTTAAATTCTTTATTGTTTAAAGTATTACATAAGTCTCATTTTCCCCCATTGAACTCTCCCTGGCCACTCCCTCCCCCACCACATGCCCTCACTTCTCTACTGTCTGTGTCCATTGGTTATGCTCATATGCATGAATACAAGGCCTTTGGTTGATCTCTTACCGTCACCACCACCCCACCCCCCGCCTTCCCTCTTAGGTTGGACAGTCTGTTCAATGCTTCTATGTCCCTGGCTCTATTTTGTTCATTACTTTATGTTGTTCATTATATTACACAAATAAGATCATGTGATATTTATGTTCCTCCAACTGGCTTATTTTGCTTAGCCTAATGCTCTCCAGGTCCATCCATGCTGTTGCAAATAGTAAGAGTTCCTTCTTTTTTACAGCAGCATAGTATTCCATTGTGTAGATTTAACACAGTTTTGGGGGGTTTTTTAGGAGTTTTTTTTCAATTATGGTTGAAATTCGATATTATATTAGTTTCAGGTGTATAGCATAGTGGTTAGACATTTATATGACTTATGAGGTGATCCCCTTGATAAGTCTAGTATCCACTTGGCATCATACAATATCATTGACTATATTCCCTGTGCTATACTTTACATCCCAGTGCCTACTTTGTAATTGCTAATTTGTGCTTCTATTTTTTTTAAATCTTTATTGTTGAGATTATCACAGATGTCCCTCTTTTTTCCCCCCATAGCTCCCCTCTGCCCCATTTCCGCCCCACCCCAGGCCCTTGCCACCCTATTTTCTGTGTCCATAGGTAATGCATACATGCATATAAGATTTTGTCTAATCTCCCCCCACACACACACACACTCCCTTCCCTCTGATAATCATCAGTTTGTTCCATTTCCATGCCTCTAATTCCATTCACCAATTTATTCTGTTCATTGGATTTTTTATGTTTGATTTTTAGATTCAATTGTTGATAAATATGTATTTGTTGCTACTTTGTTGTTCATATTTTTAATCTTTATCTTTTTCTTCTTCTTCCTACTCTTCTTAAAGAATACCCTTCAGCATTTCATATAATACTGGTTTGGTGGTGATGAACTCCTTTTTCTACTCTGTGAAGCTCTTTATCTGACCTTCAATTCTAAATGATAGCTTTGCTGGGTAGAGTAATCTTGGTTGTAGGTCCTTACTATTCATCACTTTAAATATTTCTTGGCACTCCCTTCTGGCCTGCATGGTTTCTGTTGAGAAATCAGCTGACAATTGTATGGGCACTCCCTTGCAGGTAACTAACTGCTTTTTTCTTGCTGCTTTTAAGGTTCTCTCTTTGTCTTTAGCATTTTAATTATGATGTGCCTTTGGGTTCCTCTTGTTTAGGGTTCTCTGTGCTTCCTGGACTTGTAAGTCTATTTCTTTCACCAGGTAGGGGAAGTTTTCTGTCATCATTTCTTCAAATAGGTTTTCAATATCTTGCTCTCTTTCTTCTTCTGTCACCCTCATAATTCGCTTGAAGTAGTCCCAGAGGCTCCTTACACTATCTTCATATTTTTGGATTTTTTTTCTTCTGGTTGGGTGTATTTTCCTTCCTCATATTTCAAATAGTTGATTTGATTCTTGGGATCCTCTAGTCCAGCGGTTCTCAACCTATGGGTCTTGACCCCTTTGGCAGTAGAATGACCCTTTCACAGGGGTCGCCTAAGACCATCCTGCATATCAGATATTTACATTATGATTCATACAGTAGCAACATTACAGTTATGAAGTAGCAATGAAAATAATTTTATGGTTGGGTCACAACATGAGGAACTGTATTTAAAGGGCCAGAAAGTTGAGAACCACTGCGTCTAGTCTACTGTTGAATCCCTGTATATTATTCTTTATTTCAGTCAGTGTATGCTTACTTTCTGACTGGCCCTTTTCCTTTTTTTTTTGCATTCTCACTAAGACCCTTGAAAATCTCACTAAGTCCCTTGGAGGTTTCTGGATGATTCTTGAGTAGCCTTATAACTATGGTTTTGAACTCTATATCCAGTAGTTTGCTTTCTTCCATTTCTTTCATTTGTGACATGTTTCTTTGTCTCCACATTTTGGCTGCTTCCCTGTGTTTGTTTCTATGTATTGGGTAGAGCTGCTAAGTCTCTTTGAGTTGATAGAGTGGCCCTGTGTATTAGGTGTCTTATAGGGCCAGTGGCTCAGCCTCCCCAATCACCTGAGGTGGACACTCTAGGTCAGGGGTGGGCAAACTTTTTGACTCGAGGGCCACAATGGGTTCTTAAACTGGACCGGAGGGCCGGAACAAAAGCATGGATGGAGTGTTTGTGTGAACTAATATAAATTCAAAGTAAACATCATTACATAAAAGGGTACGGTCTTTTTTTTTTTTTTAGTTTTATTCATTTCAAACGGGCCGGATCCGGCCCGTGGGCCGTAGTTTGCCCACGGCTGCTCTAGGTGCACCTCTTTGTGGGCTGTGAGCACAGTCTTGTTGTAGTTGAGCCTTGATTGCTGTTGGTGTCACTGGGAGGAATTGACCTCTAGGCCAATTGGCTATGGGAATTCACTGCAACTACAGTGGGAGAGCTGCTGTGCAGGAGACACCCTTATGGAAGACTTGCTTCAGTGGGGCTTTGGTGCTCACTGAGTCTGCCCCTTGAGTGTGTTGCTTATGGATGTATAGAGTTGTAATCTGATATGGTCTCACACTGACCACTGGGTACATTGGCTCTTTGGTCTCCAGGGAGGTGCAAAGTCAGCCACTGCCTGGGGCCACCCAGCAGGAGCTACAGCGAGATCTTCAGATTCTTCCTCTTTGTATGGAAGTGCCCAGACGAGGCTCAGCTGTGAAGCAAGGCAGGCTGGTGCTGGTGCCGGGTCTTGGGCCTTTTATTGATACGTTTGGGGCTACTGACCCAGCTGCAGCTTGTTTGACAGGTTTTAGCCTGAGCAAGGACAGGTCATTCATATGCAAAAGCTGCTGCCCACAGCTTGAGTGGGTTTGTAAATTGGATGGGGCGGGGTCTCAGGGAATCACCAGGGTGGAGCAAACAGAAATGGCTGCCAGTCAGCCCTGTGACCAGGGAGGTGCCGGCACAGGAACAAAGACCACTGCAAGTACCTCCATCTGGAAGAAAGCTGTCCCCGAGTTCCTGCCCTGATGCCAGACAGTCCAGTCCCTCCGCATATGTGTTTGGGTCCCCCAGAGCCTCACCCTGGTGCTGGAGCTCAGAGGAAGCAGGAGCTTGTAAGTTCAGTTCATGGTGCCGGCCTTTTAGGAGGAGCAGTTGGGTCTCCAGCAGCCTGTGTGTCACTCAGCCCCAATCTGCACTGGTTTTTCTAGCCCATAGTTCTTACTGCCCGTAGGGACTTCTTTTCCCAGTTCTGAGACCCTGGGCTGGGGATCTGGTGTGGGGCTGGGACCCTTGCTCCTCCCGGGCCACCTTCATACAGATGATCTCCCTCCCAATTAAAAAAGCGGCACACGTGGGTGCCAGACCAGCCTGTTCTGCGCCTTCGCACCTCCCACCAGTCTCAGTGTGCTTTCTTCTTTACTGCTTTAGTTGTAGGACTTCCATTCAGCCAGCTTGCTGGCAGTTCTGGATGATGGTTGTTCTGTATTTTAGTTGTAATTGTGATGTGTTGTGGGAGGCGGCGAGTACAGGCATTTACCTATGCTGCCATCTTGGTTCTCCTGTCCCCTGTTTTTTGTTTTTGTTTGTTTTTTTTCCCCAGATAATTTACCACTAAAAAGAAGGAGGAAAAGAAAGGAGGTGAATAGTGTAATTATGCATTGCTGTTCTTTCTGCTGGCCTGCACAATTATCAACTACAGTATTCCCCTGGCTAATCAGAATTTCCTTATAATTTAGAAAAGGATGATGCCTACAATTCTATCACTAACTAATAAAAGGCAGCTAGATTTTTTTTTTAATTTTATTTTTACTTTGCTGCTTAAGAGAGAAAACCATACATAACAGATACTTCCCAGGTAACAGGAAAGCACAAAGGAACAACAACCCTTACCTGTTTGTTCCTTTACCTCCTATTTTTGTTCAAAAATACAAAGAGCACAGACATAGGAAAATGACTTCAGGTGTAGCTTTTCCATGATTAATGGTCAGAATCCTGATCTGTGTTGACCCCCCCCCATCTTGATCTCCTTTCTTCCATCATAAATACAAAACACAGAAAACACTCCGACATGCACAGTCCATTCTTGATTGGACACCCCACTTAGCTGCTTCTCAGAAACCTGGGTCTCATAAGTCTAAAACTTCATTTATTGCTTAAACCTTGCATATTCTCTAGTATTTTCTAACAAGACAAATGTTATCGTCTTCCTAATTGGATCTGTTAGGCAGTATTAGGTAGTATTAGGAAATATTATTTCTTAAACATAAGAAATCTAGGAAAAGGCAGTTGTTGATGTTGGTTAAATAGCTCAGGCATTGAGTTTTATGAGATTTTTTGCAGTCTTTCTCTCATCTACCAGGCATGATGTCCACATTCGGGGCAGAATGAAGAAAAAGGGAGCTCCTTTCCTATTTTACCGTATAAAACAAAAGCCTTCCCAGGACCCACGGCAGTCTTGTACCTAGGGTTTCATTGGCCAGAATTGTGTCATTGTGTCATGTGGCCATTTCTGTCTGTAAGGGAATCTGAGAAAAAAAGGCAGGCTGTCTTGCCTGGAGTTGGACAGGTGTTCTTCATGAAATGAGTGTTTCATTAGTAAGGAAGAGGCAGAGAAGAGATGAGCGTAGGAAACCCAAACTGTTAGCAAGTCGGCTAGAAGAAAAAGATGAACAGTTGATCCAGACACCTTTGCAAGCCTCAGAAATACGTGGCATTTGGCCTTTTATAGAATCACTCTTGAAACATTAACTCCAAGAATTATAAGGAGGTTATGTATCTGGACCTAAGGAAAATGAGAGGACTCTAATGGTTCAAGCTCCTGTACTTTCCTGTCACAAATGATTATGGAGAAATGGATAACTAATATTATGAGATGCAGGCTGCCCTGGAGAGTGGGCATGGTCATGGGCATCTGGGTGGGAGGAGGGGTGCTGTGACTTCAGGTGTAAAAGCTGAAATGATCCCAGAGCCAATGGTTTCCCCAAGGGAGGTTTTCCTACCCAGATGACAACCACTGGGCATCAGTGATCTTCCATAAATGCATCTCATCCTGTTACATCCTCTGCTTAAACATTTCCACGCTTCCTGTGCTCTCAGCAGGCACACCTGGCTCCTCCACATGGCTCTCATGGTCTAGACTAGCTTACTTCTGCAGCTGGACTCCTGCCCCATCTCCCCACCCTCCTTCCCTATGCTACATGAGCCCTCCAGACTAAACTACTCATCCCCAGAAATCCCCCATGAACTCGGTCCCCTGCAGACCTTTGACATACTGTGTCCTCTGTTTAAACCCTTTTCTTCCTGTTCTATCTGGCAAGTACCTAATCATCACTTGGCTGCCATCAGAGCTTTGGTTTCGTTCAATCTTCTTTCCTCATTTCCAGCTTTGGGTTAGGAGGTCCTGTATGTGCTTCCTTGAATCCCTTTCATCACTGCGCTTACAGCACTGAATGGCAATCCTCTCTTATTTATCTCACCCAACTAGATCGTAAGCTCCATGAGAGTAGGGGCCAGTCTGTCTTTGTCACTTTATATCACCGGTGCATAACACTATGCTTGGCCCATAGTATCTATCAATCAATATATGGGGAAATGAATGAACGGGTGAATAAACAAATATATATTTACACTATATTCCTTTGAGAGAATTCACTTGCTATAAAACAAGTACCAAAATCCCCATGCAGGTAGATTAGGTAGCATAGAGCTCAGCATGTGGCAGGCGTACAGATGCTTGACTGACAGATCCATTAGTTGACCATATGATGATTTCATTCATCATCATTAAAAAGTATTGACCATGTCCACATTCATGTTCTGGATACTACACGTGGATGACCACAATAGTAGTATCTGGGGCATCGCATCATTTCTTTTGCTGTGGAGCTCACAGCATTCTTATACTTTCCCTTCCCCTCTTTTTAAAATGAAGTACTGGAAGGGACTGAAAGATCATGTGATTTAAATTTTTTAGATGTGGATTCTGAAATCAGAGAAGTTGAATAACTTCCTCCAAGGTCAAGCAGCTGGTGGCGGTTGTAGATTTGTGTCATTATCTCCTTTGTTGGAGACCTGACTCACTTCCCTAAATTTAGCATCCCACTTGGTAAATTTGTGAGCCAGACCATCACCACCACTCTATTTTCCCAGCAGGTGGAGGAGCTCTTTTTCCTGAGCTGACTGCCCCCTCTCCACACACGCACATCTGTAGTGGCCATGAACACAGTAATCAGCATCCTGCCATCTGTGTACTCCCCCACCTCATTTGAGACTGCATTTTAAAAGCTTGCCTTGAAAGGACCTCGTGTTTTTTGTTGTTGTTGTTGTTGTTTTTTACTTTTTCAGACATTGGCAAGAATTAATCTTGAGAATTACAGAACCAAAATATGTTGAGTAAATTAAGACCCATTTTCTCTGACAGCATTTGGTCTAGGCAATGATTGCAACAGCTCCATCTGCATTTGCAAGATGCCTTCTCTATGAGTGCACTTAACAACTTGATTTAGGAGTGTACTTCTGATATTAATGTCACTATTGCTGCTCCTGCCACGGAGAAATGGAGGCCCTTGGTCTCGAGGGCTTTTCATCAGAGCGCCAGTTCAGGAGCCCTATGTTCTGTGAGAAATATTTATTGTGGCATTGCTCTCTCTCGGGATCACAGCTTTCAATCTTTTGGAGTGCATTTGTCTCACAACTTTGATTTTTACAAGTTTTTGAATTTCTTTTTATTGCCTTTTATTTTTTAAAATGTCTTCACTTTCCTAGATAGATTTTTTTAGAGTAAAGAAAGGTGACATGGAAGCATTTTTCACAGGAGTGCAAATTTTTCTAATTGTGTGTGTGTGTGTGTGTGTGTGTGTGTGTGTGTAAGTACAGGATTGGCCCAAGGGAAGATGTATGAAACACATAAAAATATATATATTTGAGCCTGGCTGGCATGGCTCAGTGGTTGAGCGTTGACCTATGAATGAGGAGGTCATGGTTCAATTCCCGGTCAGAGGCACATGCTTGAGTTGTGGGCTTGATCCCCAGAATGGGGTGTGTAGGAGGCAGCCAATTAATGATTCCCTCTCATCATTAATGTTTCTCTCTCTTTCTCCCTCTCCCTTCCTCTCTGAAATCAATAAAAATATATTTTAAAAAATTTGATGCCAACCTATTTCTTGTTCTGTGATCTCTCTTTTATTTATTAAAACATTTATTCAATAAATATTTATTTGTTGCCTATGATGTGCCAAGCACTGAGCTAGGTGTTTGATAATAATAAACATATTAATAACAAACATTTCTATACATGAATTGTCTTTCCTGTATATCTATATAACCAACAATATTAGTTTCCAAGGGCTGCCATAACAAAGTACCACAAAGTGAGTGGCTTAAACAAAAATGTATTACCTCAAGTTCTGGAGACTGGAGGTCCTAGGGAAGGATTTGTTTCAGGTCTCACTCAAAGCTTTTGGTAGTTCCTTGGTTTGTGGCTGCATAACTCCCATCTTCACATGGTATTTTGTCTGTGTGTATGCATTTTTCTACAAATTTCCCCTTTTCATAAGGACATAGTCATATTGATAAGGGGCCCACCTTACTCCAGTATAACCTTATCTTAATTTAACTAATTAATACCTCTACAATGACCCTGTTCCAAATAAGGCCATATTCTGCGGTACCAGAGGTTAGGGACTTTCAGATAGGACTGGGGGGGGACCCTTCCAGCCTTTATTACCCAACCCCGAGGGGGAACTCTTCCAAAAGAAAACTCTGGCTCATCCCCCACACACCCCTAACCTTTAAGTTAAGAAAAGGCCAAGGGTAAATAATTTTCTTTCTTTTTA
>NW_005871101.1:4522963-4530214 GCF_000147115.1 Myotis lucifugus
CATCCCCAGTAGGAGATGTGCAGGAGGAGCTGGTCGATGTTTCTCTCTCATAGATGTTTCTAACTCTCTATCCCTCTCCCTTCCTCTCTGTAAAAAATCAATAAAATATATTTAAAAAAAAAATTTAAAAAAATCTTAAAATGACAGAGGGCATAAGACTCCTATGTTAAAGACAAAAGGATATTATTACAGCATAGCAAGCAACATTGGCATCAGCATTATTTGTGTCAGTTCCCCTTGCTAGCAAGTCCCACAGCAACAAAGCATGGTCCCAGGTGAATACTTGCACATGCAGTGGGCTGTGTTACAGGAAAGACACCCCAAGCTTAGAGAAGCTGAATCATTTTTACTGAACTCGATGCATGTCTGCCTTTCATTCCAGAGAAACACATTATTTTTCTTATTCTGGGTAGTAAGTTTGTGTACATTTTGCTGCAAAGAGAGACACCAAGTCTACATTTCAAGGTTTTTTCCTAAGCAAATGTCTTTGAAAAGATGGTCTGGAACAAAGGGAGTCAGTGATTAAAAGAAGTGCAGCAATTCTAGCAATGCATTGAGAACTGTTTTCCAGCAGTCTCACTCTTGATTCTGTATAATATAGAGATCAGGACTATTTCTAAGGGTCATTCTATTAAAACAACATTCTTCAAGCTGTGCAAAGTTACAACATCCTTCTTTGTCCTAGCACGGAATTTGATTTTGAGGTCAAATCAGAATCCTTCAACTCTGGGCACAAATCATTGAGCAAAATGTATAAGCGAATGTCATGAGGGCAGCCGTGGTTGGAAGTTGGGAAAAGATCTTTGCTTTTGGAGCCTGAGTCTGAAAGAATGGAAAGGTTCTCCTGAACAAAGAGTCCTCCCTTTCCTCCCTTGCTGGGAAATAGGCTTTTGCTCCACATTTTCTGGCACTGGGTCACGAGGAAGGCAGGAATAGCCATTTTACCCAAGTCTCTAGCTGTGTTTGTGAGTCTTCGCAGGGAATTGAGCCCTGGCCGTCTCACTCTCAAACATTCTAGACCAGGCACAGCTTAAATAAGCCATGGTTTGGGCATGAGCTGAAACTCTGAGAGAAGCAGATGCTGTTAAGCTCCTGTTTGCCTGCCTCAGACCCAGGAGGAAGAACCCAGGGATTTGAGCAATTACTTACTCATCTTCGATCCCCAGAATTCCATATAATTAGAGTCATTAATATTTTTTCCTGCCATGTCTTCCAATTAAAACATTCAAGGTAGCCTTAGGTTGGGTAAAAAGTTTAAATGCAGACCTTGTTGTAACTTTCCACTGTGAGTTCTTTAATGGGAGGTCGGTGGAGGGGTAATCTGAGTTTAATTTTTAACTTTACATATTAAAATGGTTCTATTTTGTTCATGTCCTATGAGAAATCAATTAAATATTATTTTCCTTTTTTTTTAAATCAGTTACTTACAATGCCTCTTTAGATGCCATCATTTCCAGCACAACCAACAGTACAAACACTGTGGTGCTGGCTTGGAGAGAAAAACCAAAAAAGCATCTTCAAATGACATCTTTCAACATTGCCCAGGGCATTCATGCTTTTGATTACCACTCTCGGCTCAATTTAATTGGTACGTAAAATAAATTATGATAACTACGGGGGCCTCACAGATAGTCCGGGTGCCTATTTGTATGCACGAAGCCTCTTCACCTAGTTGCTTTATTGCCAGAGAGACCAACTTGAGAAGCTTACATTTTATTGCCTGAGAATGTCTGATAATGATGCATTATAATGCACGGTGTACATGAGCTACACTGGGGTGAACATATGAGAAGTGCCCAGTTCTTTAATGAGTGTTTTTATTAGCACTGGTAGGGTAGTAAAGGGATACACAGAAAGAAGACAGTTTGTGCATTGTCTGAGATTCTACCATCATTCTAACACCTCCAAAAGTTTAACCCCCCAAATACATCATTTTCCTTGCTACCCATTCCCCCATCCACATACACATGAGCTTCAAAATATAGAACATTTTCACCTTTCAGAATACAACCTCTAATGGTTTTTTGAAAATTTTCAGGTTATCCTAGCTGTAGTTTATTAAAGAAGAGTTTTTCTTTTGATATACAAGAACATATTTTAGCTGTGGAAATAAGCTATAAAGGTTTTCAGGCATTAACTGTTTAAATGTATAGACATTTGAAAGCTGATAATTTGGTATGTATGATATTAGACCAAACATTATTAAAAAAGTGAGGCACTGTGCTCGCTCCGGCAGCACATATACTAAAATTGGAATGATACAGAGATTAGCATGGCCCCTGTGCAAGGATGACATGCAAATTCGTGAAATGTTCCATAGTTTTAGACAACAGGGGGATGAGAGCATGAGTGCAGGGGGGGGGTTATGGGGGGATGAGGTCACATATGTAATACCTTAATCAATAAAGAAATTAAAGATTGAAAAAAAAGTGAGGCACTATTAAAAAAGTAATAGGTTAGTTATAGAGAATGACCATATATGGTC
Organism: Myotis lucifugus; assembly: GCF_000147115.1. Taxonomy (NCBI): domain Eukaryota; kingdom Metazoa; phylum Chordata; class Mammalia; order Chiroptera; family Vespertilionidae; genus Myotis; species Myotis lucifugus. The sequence continues at coordinate 4,525,449 of NW_005871101.1, forward strand.
TACAGAAGGGATCATTTTAACCTTCACCAATAACTATCATTCATATAAAGAGTACTGATAGACTTCTATTGATAAGTACTGAGTATCAATTTAGGTACTGAATCCCTACATTTCCAACAATAATAGCTGACAGATATAGTAAAAGATACTCAGAATATGAATTCAGGAATCTGCCAACATTAAACTTTCAAGGAGTATTGTTGATTTATTAGAGAATGCTGGAGGGGTTGGTGAATTGACTTTGGAAGGACTCAAATATCAGCCATTTCATTGACTGATTGATTGCTTAGGTCAACCCCTTTCCACTGGTCACTATTTTGTACCTGGCACAGTGCTGACAAAATGAGGGTGAATAAGCCAGCTCCAGCTGGCCCTCTCTGAGGGCACAACAAAGAATGCTCTTCTGGTTTCTCCATAGACCCAAAGAAGCACTGTGGTCCCTGCTCCTGACACACTCCCTGAGTACAGCCAATTTATGTTAAAATAAATACCTTATTCTCTCAATTAAACAAGTCAAAAATCTACTTGTGCTTCTTGTTTGCTTGTAAATAATCGTTTACATGGCAGTGAAAATAATTTATTTCTTTATAGTTTTTTAATTCATTTGAAAACATTGAATATTGTTTAGCTCTTTCTTACTCCTGGGATAACTAATATGACTATGTTCCTAAGCTGTGTTGGCTGGAGGGTGGAAATATAAGGACTAGAAAGCAGGATTTTGTCCCCACCTGTTCGGGCTACTGGCTGCTTCCTAAATGGTACTGTGTTGGCCTTTTACCTCATGACCATCCCTCCCCCCCTGCTCCCTTGGTTTCAGCTATTTGTATGATAGAGCTCATGCCCCATGAACCTGAGCGTTGGGCAAAGACAAGATTTTCCATCTTTTTGAGACTGGCACTTGTCTACAGATATAAGATACATTCATTTCAAAAAGAAAATGTAGGCTATTAATGTTATTAAAAACACTTTTTCTTTCTGATTCTGATTAGCAACTGCTGGCATTAACAACAAAGTCTGCCTTTGGAACCCCTATGTGGTCTCTAAGCCAGTTGGTGTTCTCTGGGGTCACTCCGCCAGTGTAATAGCTGTCCAATTCTTTGCTGCAAGAAAACAACTTTTCAGCTTCTCCAAAGATAAAGTAAGTAACATTGTGCATTTATGTGATTCTGCTTCCCCAGTTCTACCCAAATCTATCATTGATACTCAATTACTTTAAGAGATGGTTTAGATTTTAAAATATACTGGCTAACTACTATGTCTTTGAAAATTTACATTTGCAAAATATACTGATGTTCACGTAACAATAGTCTCAGGTAGTGAGACAAAGTATTTCATAAAAATTCTTAAAAATTATATACTCATGAATTTAATTCATATTATTGAGCTCTTAATAGGTCATATCTTGAGAGTTTCAAGAGTTCTCACTAATTCAATGGAAGAAAAACAGAAATGAGGGCGAGGAAATGTTACTTTGGCGAGACACAGCTGATTAGCTGTTGTTGCTTCAATATTGAAGACTCAATAAGTAGGAAATTAAAGTTAATCTGAAGAATGTCAAGTACATTAAGAACATTTCAATTAAGCATATCAGTTCATTGCTATTTGATATTGAGGGGATATTTTAAATATGATGGAAAAAACATGGCACTGGAGCCAGATAGTCCCTGTTGAATTCTGACCACATTATTTACTACTTATCTCCCCTCAGGCAAACTTCTTAATCTCTAAGAATCCATCATTTGTTCCTCTGTAAAATTCCCACTTTACAAGATGCATGACTTCTAGATCTAGTTAACATGTATAGATTTCAAGACACCTGGTTGTGAAGAGAAGGGTGAGCAATCGGCTTTGGGGGGCAGCTTCTGAGACTCTTCCAGTGAATCTAACCTTTTTATTCTAAAGTGCTATGTAAAAACTAGAAATTCACCTTCAGCTCCTAACCTCACCCCACCCATAAGTCCTGCCAAATGAGCATATTTTACTGTGTACTTATCACATAAATCCTCTCCCTTTCCTTTAAGCTTCGCCAATCAACTGCTAATTCCTGCCACGGTTCAAATTCCAAATCTCATATTCCTTTGCTCTAAATACTACAAAGCTTTACTAACATATCTCCCCACGTTACGATGGGTCTGACTTCAATCTCCCCTCCATTAAGAACATTTCTACAACCCTCATCTTTTCCCTTGCTCTAACCATCAATTCTAAAATGCTCGCTCTCCATTATGCTAAGTGAAATAAGCCAGTCAATGAAGGAAAAATACCACATGGTCTCACTCATTCATGGATAATAGAGACCATTATAAACTTTTGAACAATAATAGATACAGAGGCAGAGCTGCCTCAAACAGATTGTCAAACTGCAGTGGGAAGGCCAGGGAGGGTTGGGGGACAGGAAGGAAGGGGGTAAGAGATCAACTGAAGGACTTGTATGCATGCATATAAGCATAACCAATGGACATAGACACTGGGGGGTAGGGGAGGCCAGGGGATTGTCAAGGGCGGGGAAAAAAAGGAAACATATGTAATACCCTTTGTAATACTTTAAGCAATAAAAAAATTTAAAAAAATAAAAAATAAAATGCTTGCTCTCGTATGTAAAGCCCTCCCCAATCTACTTTACTTCCTGCTTTCCTTTTCCATTCATTTAAGGCTCCAGCCATATCAACCTCCTGGCTGCTTTCACTGTGCTGCCTCATGGCTTTGCAGGATGCTCTTCCTTCTGCCTTCAGTACCCTCTCCTCCGTGACCAATTGGCAAATTCCTAGTTGTCCTGGAAGCTTCAGACTTTTTGGAGTCCTTCATGCACACCTAGGTGTTTCCCTGCACTCCCTTCGCACCTGTGTCCCTCATTAGAGTCTGTGTCATGTTGAACTGAAAGAGTTATTTGCTTTCTTAAGCAGGGTCAGGATCTTTTTCTCTTGTATCCTATCACAGTGCTTGACACCTTGTAGTGTTTGGTCCATGATCAGTTGTTGACAGCTTGAAGGGAAGACACATTACTGTGAATCGGAAGTACCAAAGAAACTCTGAGTGAAACCTTGTTTTGATGCCCTACTCAGATTTAGTTGTTTGTTTTTTTTAGATCATTTAGCACTTTGCTCTAACTTTCATTATTGAATTTAAGACAAATTGTCTTCTATACTGAAGGTTGTATATGTACATATTGTATTCTAGAGGAAAAGATTACTTGTGGAGTTGATTTTCATGTTTCCCAGGAACTTGCACATATTAGTACACATTAAACACATGTTAAATACATAATATATAAAATAGTGTAATTGTCAATTAACTGATAGAATTTGTGAAGTTAGGGGCTAAGTCTTCTTTTGGATTGTGCCATGCATATAGAGGTCCTCAATAATTTTTGAGTAAATAATAAATTTATTTGTTAGTTAAATTGACAATATCTATTAAACATAAATATAAATTAAATACCAGATATTTTATCATTACAGAGTTCTCTGAAAGGTTTGATAAGTTTAAAGGCAAGTGAAAAAAATGTCCTTAGAGTCAGAATTGATTGTGTACAGTTATTATCAATGTAAAGACTACCTGGCCTCTTTCAAAGCACTTTTATCTTTCTATTTTTGCTGGGACTTCTAAAAGCATTACATTATAATTAAGCTTGTCATGCTGTCTTTCACATTAGTCTGAATCCATTTTCCTTTGATAAATGCATGATAATCACAGTCTTTATGTCTTCACAACAAACAACAGGGCTTTCTGCTCTCAGGGTAAGCCTCTGCTTTATTGCCATACAATTATTTTGGGTATTTTATAGACTGGGGATAAGTTAGGGAACAGGGAAAATGAAAGGAAACATCCTTTTTTTTTAAAAAAAGAGCCTTTGAGTGAACCATGTTTTGGTCAATGAATTGCTAAATTAGAGGATTTTCAGAGCAAAGTAAGGTAGATCGAACTAATTTCCTCCAAAAATGATCTGAGACCAGTTCTCTTTTGGAAGACTGCTCTACTGCCACTTTCCAGTGCTGAATAAGCAGTAAGTTTATCCCCATAGAACTTGGTAGCATACGAAATAATTGTCCAAGTGCATGTTGTTTTGGATTCCAAACTGCCTCATAAAATGGCAGTCACGGAGGGCAAGGCCTTGCTGGAACCAGCAACTTGGTCATTTGATGGTGGAATCACCATGGGGAGTGAGAGGATTTTCAGCCCAGGGGTTGATATTCCCACCAGTGGACCTGATTAGGCTTTTCTATTGTTCTTAGCCCTTCTCTCCTGGGTTACTAATCCTCACTTACCCGCCAGAAGCAGATCACGCTGTAACTTAATCCTTTGTTTGAGGTTCTGATTTTGCCCAGGGCCTGGTATCTGTATTGCAGTCCTAAGGTTGGGAAGGAAAATACAAAGTTAGACTCTTGTGTTGGTGCCTCCATCTCACCTGTTTGTCTTCCTTTTCCTTCTGTATCACACCCCTCCCCCCATCCTCAACTTCCCTCTATTTACCCAGGAATCATCATTTTCATTTTGTCTTAATTATGTAAGTACATGAATGAATACCCTCCCATAAATTACATATGAAGAACCATGTAATAAAAAAGAGTATATTCTTTCTGCTAACTTCCCTTTCAAACCAATTCCTCTCTCCCTAAATAGCTATTAACAGTCGATGTGTATTTTCTCATATTGTGTTATTATGACTTAATATATTGTATTATTGTGTATGATACATTTATCATATATTATATATATATCATTCTATGTGTATGTACAATACAAATTTTTTTTTTTTTAGTTTCTGG
>NW_005871101.1:4530851-4595058 GCF_000147115.1 Myotis lucifugus
TTTTGGTTATTCTTATTTATAGGATGCAATATGTCTTTCATGCTTATATCCTTTACCTTGTTTATATCATTTTTCTCATTAAAATATTTTTAATTTTTATAAAATTGAGTCTTAAGAAATTATTTTCTTTATGGCTAGGGACTGTGTATCTAGCTTAGGAATGCCTTCCACACCTATACTTATAAAAATTCTCTGTTTTATTTTCTACTAATACTTTTTATGCTGTAGAATTTTTTTGCACTTAACTTTGTTGTTTATTTTTGTGTGAAGTTTTTATTTTCTACAAATGGATATCCAAGATTATTTTTTAAATAATTTCTCTCATTGGTTTGAAATGCTATTATTTTCATCATTTGAAGTACTGTATATGCATGAATTTTTTTCTAGATGCTTTATTTGTTCCATCAGTTTACATGTCTTTTCCTACACTAACTTACCACTGTTTAACTAGCATAGCTTTACTGTACATTTTGATACATGGTAGGGCAACTCTTACTTTTTATGTTTTTCTTTTTTTAATTTTAACTATTGTCTGGCATTTTATTCTTCCAAATAAATTTTAGGGTCAATATTTATGTTCCATAAAAACCATATTAGGATTTGAATTGGAATTTCATTGAGTTTGATATTTTGACATCTTTAAAATATTGAGAAAGCACATTCTGTATTTACCCACTATTCATTCTTTTAACTGTTTTTCAGAAAAAAATTATGCACAAATTTGTTTCCTATTCTTTGTTTAGGTTTTCCCTCCATATTTTAGAAAACACCCTTATATATATATTCTTAACTTTAAAAGGGGTGTTTCTAATGGGGGTGTGCCCACTCTCATTATAACCCATACACTGAGTTTTTAATTTTATCATCGTTTCTTAAAAATAATTTCAAAACTGCTTGGCAATTGTGAATAGTCTTTCATTGTTCATTTTTTGGAATTTTGACTTTTAGCTTTTTAATTTCATATTATTATTTTACATCCTTATCTGATAATTTCAATGTCTGGAGTCCTTGGTGATTCAAAAGCTGAGAGTTGCTATTCTGGTGATTCTCCATCAGGGTGACTTCTTACCTTTTATATTTGGTTATCTTCTGTAAAAAAAAATATGTTTTTATTGATTTTTAGAGAGAGGAAAGGGAGAGGGATAGAGAGATAGAAATATCGAAGAGAGAGAAACATCATCAATTTGCTGCCTCCTGCACACTCCCTACTGGGGATCAAGCCTGCAACCTGGCCATGTGCCCTGACCAGGAATGGACCTGGTGATCTTTTGGTTCATGGGTCGATGCTCAACCACTGAGCGACACCGGCCGGGCTGCTTATCTTTTATTGTTACTTTGTTCTTTGCTGTTGCTAAACTATGGGCATTCGGAGGAACTAAATGGAAGATGCTTTGCTCAGAGGAGATTTATATTGTTTTGATAGTGGAAATGAGGAAAACTCTGTCCTGAGGCTACTGCATTCTCCTTTTCCATCATCCAGTTTAATTGAACAGCCTCTTGCCTCAGTGCCCCATCTTGCTGCTGGTCCAAGGCGTAGGCGCCTGGTTGTCCTCTCTGCTTTTGTGCCTCCCGTTCGCTGTCTCCATCTTGAGTTTGTTTCATTTCGTCTCTTTCTTCTTTTAGAACAGTGGAGCTTGTCCCCATTCCCTGAAGGCCCAGCAAGGCAGCAGTTATGTTTTATTCAGAGTTGTGTTTCTTTGAAGCAGGAAGGCCCCCTACAGAAACCTACTCTGCAGTCATACTCGAACCAGAGTTCCTTTGTTCTACCTGTTTTTTTATTTATTTCCTTCAAAGCTGTGGTTAGTATAAATTTTAAGAGCTTAAAAAAGAAACTTCAAGTGTTAAAATTTACTTTGTAAAATAAAAGAGGAACTGTGATCTTTGAAAAGCAAAGTTAGAAATCTTTTTAAAGACAAGCAAAAATTTCGTTTTTCCCCCCAGTATTGTGTGAGTAATGAGAATGGAAAAATCAATTTGATTGAAAATTTAAAATTCCCCCAATGAACTTTTATTCTAAGAAAGAAAGCACCTAAAATGAAATGTTGACATTAGTTAGATGTATTGCCAAATTTGAACTGGGAAATCAATGCGATTTCTGCAGAACAATACATAGTGTTAGAAAACATTTTGAGTTTTTCAATGTCAATGTCAGAATCCACAAACAAACACATCATAAAAATCTGAGTCCTACAGCTGTATGTCTTCTCTCATTTTTGTTAAAAAGAATGAAAAAAAAAGAGAGAAGAAGAATGGTTATGGTAACAATTTAAAAATGAATAGCACAAGAGAAGATTTTAATTTGTGGTTAATATCTAGTCACTGATTATGCTTTTGTGGATTATCCAAAGGCTCAAATTCTAAATAAATGGACTTGTTAATACATAAAGGTGTATTCAGGAAAACCAATGCTCTCACTTCCTGTTATCCATTATCTGCACGTAGGCTATCCATTTCTGTGGATTACCCCTGGAAACCTGAGCTGCTGCACTGTTGTTCTCAAAATCCCCTAGTGATATATATTCTCTCCTTTTTATTGTCATTTTATATCCATTTCCTGCAGAATGGCAGGAGTTAGTAGTAAATGTTTGATGACTCCATAGAGTCATCTGAGTCTGCCTTCTACTTTCCCCTCACTCTTATATTATTACTAGAGGCCTGGTGCATGAAATCCGTGCACTGGAGTGGGGGGGGGTGTCTCTCAGCCTGGTCTGTTCCCTCTCACAGTCCAGGAGCCCTTGCTCCGTACTGCCCACCTGCTGGCTGCTCCTTACCGCTCGGCCTGCTGCTCCTTAGAGCTGCTGTGGAGGTGGGAGAGGCTCTCGCCACTGCCCCTGCACTCGCCAGCCGTGAGCCCGGCTTCTGGCTGAGGGGCACTCCCCCTGTGGGGCAGCTCCTGCGTTGAGCATCTGCCTCTAGTGGTCAGTGCGCATCATAGCTACCGGTCATTCTGGTCATTCAGTTGAAATGGTCACTTAGGCTTTTATTATATAGATCAGGGGGCCTCAAACTATGGCCCGCGGGCCACATGCAAATACAAATATTGTATTTGTTCCCGTTTTGTTTTTTTACTTCAAAATAAGATATGTGCAGTGTGCATAGGAATTTGGTCATAGTTTTTTTTTTAAACTATAGTCCGGCCCTCCAACAGTCTGAGGGACAGTGAACTGGCCCCCTGTTTAAAAAGTTTGAGGACCCCTGATATAGATAGTCTCATTAAGCCCATGTGAGATGACTCTGCCCATCTCTGGCCGGGAGCAGGGAGGGGTTCTTCAGCAGAACGAGACTAAGAACACGGTAATGTCCGTTTCTTTAGTCCAGTTTTCCTGACACACCTCCTTGAGTTTGTTCGAATTATTATTATTTTTGAATCTTTAGATAATGAGCCAGGTAATTTCAGTACATTCTAGACTAAATTGGCAAAACTTCAGAGCTAGCAGGGACCATTTGGTAAATGGTGAGAGGTAACATCACATAGCCAAGTTGAAAAACCTGAGTAGTTTAAAACTAGGATCTGGGTGTCTGGAGTCTCAATAAACTGGTTTCTAGTTCTAGTTCATATAGGTAATACAATATTTGCTTTCATAATCCTGCATTATTAAACAGCTAATAGTTGAAAAAAGATAAAGATTAAGCAGAAAAAAATGTCATCATTCTTATGTGAATAGCTAAATTTTACCTTGATATAAAATCATAAGCTTAAATACTTATTCTTCCTAATATAAAATAGAGATGAAATAGGGAGACTTCAAATATGGCATTTTCAGGACTTCACTTAGTAAGTCTGGACAAACACCACAAGTTCTTAGTTATCATGCTATAACTAGAAATAGTATAGTTTAGTTGAAAATTTGTGAAAAATATTAAAAACACACACAATTATTTAATTGTAATTTTTAAACTTAGGTCTTTGTCAATTTATTTATTTTTACTCCTAAGAATAAAGAAAACTTCCTTAGGATATCTGGAATAGAAATTGACATTAAATATTGTCCTTTCTAAGCTAGGGACTCATTCTTTTCCAAGAGTCAACTTGAACGTAAAAGAAGAGATTCAGAAACATTAACTAGATATCTAAGTGACATTTTGTCAAAGGACTGGATTAATAAAACTCCATTAATGTAAGATTTTTTTCATGATTAAAAGGATATAGACTAATTAAGAAAGAAGGGAAGTACAGTTATCTGGTTTAAAGCCAAGCCACATAATATTACTGATTAAGCTGAGAGTAAGGTTTCTCGTTCAAGGAGATTAGCATTGTCCTGAAAACCAAGTAGAGAAGTTAAGGTATACTACAAAGGAAATACTTAGGAAATTAAAAAAGAAATACTAATGCCTGATCCCCATGCTCAGAGATTATAATTTAATTGGCCTGGGAAAAGGGCACAAGCATAGGCAATTTCTAAAGCACCTTGGGTGTTTCTGATGTCAAGATTAAGAACCACTGGTACTGAGTGTGGTTGAAAACTTATGGGGGGGGCACATATCATGAGGTGATTTCTAGGAAAATGCTGGAACACTGTTATATACATTGATGGCAGCTTATCAATGCTGTTGCTTTGATTCTCAGCAGAGAGAAAAATTAAAGAATTAAAGACAAGGTGGTCTTGGTAGGATCATTAATTGAGGGAGTTCTCCAGTTATAGGGAAATCAAAACAATAATATTTATTTTGAGAAAAACTAATGAATATACACAATCTGATAAAAATATATCTAATAGCAAGAAGTAACTCATCATAGACTAGAAAGGTTATTGATCATCTATTTAAGATTTTTATTTAATTTATATGACTAAATGTCAACAAAATATTAAAAGCCAATATAAATTACTTGAACAACACAGTGAAAATGAATCTGGGGGAACTACAGTCCATTAATACTGTTGAGTTATTGTTAATCTATACTCAACTATGCCTCAGATAATTATTCTGACATGAAGTTAATTTTTATATTTTAGAACAGGGTTCATACTAAATAAGACAGAATTTTGGACAATGAAGGCAAGACTATCATAAGTAATATGAGTGTTTGAGAATGACCTAGATATGTCTAATCCTATGGATTTAACATTCTAAAAATAGTTTATCAATTCTATTTATATTTAGGACACATTAAACTCTATTTGCAAGTCTTGTTTCTTGTAGAATCTATATTTCTGAGGATAAACATTTTCTGAAGAGCTACCAGAATATTTTAAATAAAAATAATTTAGTAATTTTTAAGAATCAGAATGAGTTATTTAATAAAAAAATCCTGCCAAGAAAACCCAACTTACTTTATATTTATACAGGGTGGGACAAAAGTAGGTTTACAGTTGCGAGTAACTAAAATATAAGAGTCTATTTTTGTATTATTACTTATTAATTATTGTATTATTTTCAATATAAACAATTATAAACCTACTTTTTTGTCCTACCCTGTATATTCTCAGAGGAAGAAGAATTGGCAATGATGTTTAAGGATTGATTAGGTCTGTTTAAGTTTGTTATAAGTGTTGGTAGATGGAGGGGTTACTGTATACCTCAAGCATAATTATTTCTGCAAGATATTTGAAAAATTCTCATAAATATCATTGTAGAGTGTATGAGATCTGTAATTAGTTGAATAACCATGTAGAAGTGAGGCAAGTTCTTTTTTTTTATGGGAGTGCTATATTCTTGGACTTGTCGTAGACAAGTCCAAGAATATAGCTGTATAAAAATATAGTTATTAGGTGAGCTACAACCTTCAATAAATTTAAGTAGTACATTTATTGAACCTCTACTATGTCCCATGGGATATGTGAACAAATTAAGAAGAAATTATCAATATAATTGAATTATGATCCAAATTATATTGTCACATTGTAACTCTGAATCAAGACTAGGAAAAATGCTATTTTTAGCTTAAGATACCAGATTTTTGAAGATAGGATGGAAGACATCTCATCTGATTATTTGTTCATCATAATAAAATCTAGCATTTTACTTGATTAGGATCTCAAGGTAAGTGAAATACATGATGGAGTAATTTAATCAGCTAATGAAAAAAATAGGCTGCTTTAGAGAAGTCATAGTAACTGTAAGGGTGGTGAGAGCCGCCTGCAATATTAACTCAATTCTGAGCACATTGCTTAAAACAAATTCTTGAGGATCCTAAGGTGTTCATATTATGTATCTGTGAGTCAACAGGTAGTTTTAAATCTATAGTGCATTAATTAATGTCTAAGTACATTTTTTAAATTATGATAACCAATAGGACTGAAGAATAAAATGTTTAGATTGATAGAAATGGGAAGAGAAAGAGAGAAAAGGAATGTTAATAACGCCTCTTTTTTCAGAGGAGAGAGTCATTAGATATGTGAGTGATGCGAATATGCTACCTATACACGCACACACATACACATACTGTCATTATTTGGTGTCATGGAGAAAACCAGACCCCCAAAAAGACAAAGAAAGCTGTCTCAGAGGAGTGTTACTTGAGGTTGAGAGGCCGGGGCTGGGAAAAAAAAAGTCTGTCAGTGCCATTGGATTTTATACCATGGCCATATCCTACTTTGGTTTTTAAAAGTAAAGAGCGTCTGGATGAGCATCCTCCCCTGGAGAGAAAGTGGAACAAAGACAAAGTGAGAGAATAGAGAGGCTGCCAGGGTGGAGTGGGATCTGAACACTGATAACGTGGTGGTTGAAGGAACTGGGATCATTTAACCCAGATAAGAGGCAGAAGGAGAGGTGTATGCAGATGGGAGAAAAGAGGGCAGGCTGGAATCAGGAGCTAGAGGAGGACGTCTTTGGTGGACATATTTAATTACTGCAGAAATTCCTGTCCTGTGATTCCTGGGATCTGTATGGGAGGTGTGTGTATCCATGTACTCCCAAAGTGACATGGAAAGTTGTGTCCTTTTATGGGTATATGCATTTAGGGGGAGGGGTCCAACTGTTATTTTCAACAGATTTTTTTAAAGGAGTTTACAATTTAAAATAGGTTAAGAACTACAAGACTTCCTTCTTTATGGAATAATAAACACTTATTTAAACAGAGACCATTTTATTTATTTATTTAAAAATATTTTTATTGATTTCAGAGAAGGAGTGGGAGATAACGACATCAATGATGATAATCATTGATTGGCTGCCTCCTGCACGCCCCACACTGGGGATCAAGCCCACAACCTGGGCATGTGCCCTGACCTGGAATTGAACTGTGACCTCCTGGTTCATAGGTCGATGCTCAACCATAGCCATGCCAGTCAGACCAGAGACCATTTTTAATAGATGGTAATCTTCCCATTGGATAAAAGTGTTATTTGGAAGAACCTTTTTCATTCTCAGGTTCTAATATTTACACAATGAAAAATGATCAAATAAATCTATAATCATAAAAGCATAATATGCAAATTGATCAAATGACCGAACAGCAGAATGACTGTCCGGATGACCTTCCGGATAACCATGCTATGACATGCACTAGCGCCAGACCAGCCAAGGTGGGTGTAATGCGATTGGTCAGGGGGCCCTGCCATTGCCCCATGATCGCCCCGCAGAGGGAGGCCCAGGTCACCCTCTACACAGCGATTGCCTTGATGAGAGAGGCCCAGGCCAGCCAAGTGATCACACCCCATGCCTGTCGCCTGTAGAGGGAGGCGACTCGGGGCAAGGGAGGGGCGGCAGCGCCACACAGATGGCAAGCAGTGGCAGCAGCGGGGGCGGGGCCAGCTGCCAACAGCCGGAGGAAGAAAAACCCCAATAGGCCCTGATTGCTGGCCAGGCCTAGGGACCCTACCTGAGGGGTCCCGGATTGGGAGAGGGCGCAGGCTGGGCTGAGGGACCCCTCCCATGCACAAAATTCATGCACCAGGCCTCTAGTGTAATAATAAAAGAACAATTACTGAACACATTCCATGCTGGTTGTGATGCTAAATGCTTGACATGGGCTCTCATTTATCCTCACAGCCTCAGATGAGGGAGGCCCATCAAAAACTCAGAGACAAAGACACTTGCTGGAGGTCACCCTATGTAAGGGACAGAGCCAAGGTTAGAAACCAAGAGGTCTGGCCCTAGAGCTGGTCTGCTAGTCCCCTTTGGATGGGTTTTTCTTTGTCTTCATTCGGACTCAGTTTATGTCACTTGCCTGTATTAGTTCTCACCACAACTCATAGTGGCAACACTTGTACCTGCAAAGCTACTCTTTCTGTTTTTTTATTTTTTCCTGTGTTAGTCTTGTTCTACCTGCACATTATCTTTGTGTTATGACTGTGCGTGAGTAAGAGTCTAATATTTATAGATTATTTGAACTTGATATTGAAAGGACCTGAAAGGAATTTTAGAGACAGGACAGGGAGTTTTAAGAATAAAAAAGGGTCCATGGAAAAGGAATGCATATATGAGGGCATTTTTGGGGGGAGACACAAAAATGCTTATCTTACTTGTAGAGAGGATAGAGAAATGCCACAGGATAAGAGGGGAGGAAGACATACATTCACAGAGGATAAAGAAAAGCCACAAGAAGAGGGAAACATTTTCATACGCAGTGGTTCTCAACCTTCCTAATGCCGCAACCCTTTAATACAGTTCCTCATGTTGTGGTGACCCCCAATTTCATTGTTACAAATTGAACATAATTAAAGCATGGTGATTAATCACAAAAACAATATGTAATTATATGTGTGTTTTCCGATGGTCTTAGGCGACCCCTGTGAAAGGGTCATTCGACTCCCAAAGGGGTCGCGACCCACAGGTTGAGAACCGCTGGTAGAGGAATGTTGCAAGATAAGGGGAGAGGGTGGGGGCACCATGTGGGCTTTGAGCTTTGAAACTGATACTATGTAGCAGAGTGACCAATGAGGGGTCCTAAATTGAGGAAGGGTCCAATTAGAAAGGGTCAGAGTCAGACAAAAAACTACAGCATATATAAATCAGAGACAAAGAGACACGAGACAGATTTTAGATTTTTGGATTTAGATTTTTTTTCCATTAGAGAGAGAGCAGACTTTTCCTTTTGGGTGCCCCTTCCCAGGGGTCCCTTTTGGGGCACCCCTGCCCAGATGGAGTTTGTATATGCTTCCAATAAACTTCCACGTTTTTTATTAAAGAAAGCTGTTAGTCCATGAATTTATCCTTCATCTTTTGTCAGACAAGGACACATTAGAAGAAGTCTACCCCTGTGACACACCTCCTGACCCACAGGTTGAGAACCGCTGGTAGAGGAATGTTGCAAGATAAGGGGAGAGGGTGGGGGCACCATGTGGGCTTTGAGCTTTGAAACTGATACTATGTAGCAGAGTGACCAATGAGGGGTCCTAAATTGAGGAAGGGTCCAATTAGAACAGGTCAGATTCAGACAAAAATCTACAGCATGTATAAACCAGAGACAAAGAGACACGAGACAGATTTTAGATTTTTGGATTTAGTTTTTTTTCCATTAGAGAGAGAGCAGACTTTTTCCTTTTGGGTGCCCCTTCCCAGGAGTCCCTTTTGGGGACACCCCTGCCCAGATGGAGTTTGTATATGCTTCCAATAAACTTCCACGTTTTTTATTAAAGAAAGCTGTTAGTCCACGAATTTATCCTTCATCTTTTGTCAGACAAGGACCCATTAGAAGAAGTCTGCACCATGAAACCCACGTTTCAATGTCATTTAAAAGAGAGAGAGAGAGAGAGAGAGAGAGAGAGAGAGAGAGAGAGAGAGATTATTAATTTTCTATTGCTACTGTGACAAATCACCTCAAACTTGGCTTGAAACAATACAAAATTATTTTCTGTTCTGTAAGTTAGAATTCCAGCATGGGTCTCACGGGGCTAAAATCAAGATGTTAGCACAGGGTAAGATGGAGGGCGTAGTCCTTGCCCTTTCACTTCATTGCCATTTCCAGCTTCCTTGGCTGGGGGCTCCCTCCTGCACCTTCAAAGCCAGCAGCAGTAGGTTGAGTCCTTATTACATTCCATCACTGGGATCTCCCTGTGATTATATTGGACTCACCCAAGTCATCGAGGATAAGCTTTCCATCTCAACGTCCTTGATTTATCACATCTGCGAAATCCCCTTCCCTGTGTTAGATAGCATCGTCACACCTTCCAGGGATAAGATAGGGACATCCCTGAGGATCATTCTGAGGGACATCTCTGCCTACCACAGTCACCTGCTAAATACCAGGCACTGTTCCAGGGACCAGGACAAAACACAACCCCTTCCCTAGAGGAGATGATTGCAGCTGATGGAGTATTTAGATGGATGAGGGAAGAACAACATGTGCTATGACAGAAGTGTGATCAACTATAACACTCTGGAGAGAACAACCACCTGAGGTCGAGGATGAAGCAGAAAAAAATGTGGCTCAAGAATTAGAATTGTTCTTGACTTTTCCCTGTGACTTTATCACCTTCCATCCAGGTTTTGAGACTCTGGGATATTCAGCACCAGCTGTCCATCCAGAGGATAGCGTGTTCTTTCCCCCAAAGCCAGGACTTCAGATGCCTCTTCCACTTTGATGAAGCCCACGGTCGACTTTTCATCTCATGTAATCACCAGCTGGCACTGTTGGCCATGGAGCGGGAAGCCAGCACGAGGGTGAAAAGCCACAAGAGCGCCGTCACTTGTGTTCTTTACCATTCGGTCTTGAGGCAGGTAAGGATGCTGTTCTTTCACCCTCCCAACTAGCTCCATATCCAGAGGCTATTTCCTTAATTCCATCTAAGGTCACTGAGGACGAATATAGAAAAAACAAAAAACGTGGCAAGGAATTTAATAGGCATGTGCTTTCTGCAATACTGTGTGTTCAGGTGGGTTTGAAGATGGTTTCATTTTCAGCCAGTGACCACAGCAGCACTGACAGAATTATAAGGAGTGACAATATTCCAGCTCACACAAACACAACATTACAGGATCGAACTCACCTTTGTTACCTGCTGGCTTGAGCCCCGATGGCAAACGCAGGTAAACCTGGCTGGAGCATTTTCCTTTACAAACACCATCTTCCTGTATCCCCATGGAAAGCTCTGAAATATGCATGCAATGTAATTAGCAGGGAACCATTTTGCCGGCATATTTTACACCAGTGGCTCGCAGTGGCAGCCCGGAATGTATTCATAATAAAATGATTCAGTTAAATGCGGTGCCACTTGCTATGCAGCTTGAGTGTTGTTTGTCTCCCCACCACTTTAATGACGCTCTGCAGCCTTTGCTCATGGGAGTGCTACCTGCATGTCAATGACCAAGCCGGCTCCCCTGGGCAGAGCCTTCTCAGTGAGCAGGAGGGGCAGGCCTGGGGGTATTGGGGAGGGAGCGGGCACCCATCTCCTGCCAGGATCACTGCAGGCCCTATTGTAACAGCACAGCAGGAGCCCCGTATCCAGCTTTGGGCCAATTAAACAAGAACTCCAGCTCATTCTTTCCTTCCCTCCGCAGAAGCCTCTGCAGTCAGGCAGACAGGAGTAGTTCAGATCTTGTGCAGGGGGCGGAAAGCTCTTTGTTAGTAATGAGCAGTGTGTCATGTCACTACTTCAAACATTCTGTTTCCTGGTTATTCTAGGAGATAAAAATCCCTTACGCGACAATCCATTTTGAATTCCATCTGGGGGAAATGTTCCCCCGTAAATGTTTTACTGAACTTTATGAAGGCAACCGGTTAATTCGGCTCCCCGGTGGCCGCTGAGCGATGTGTTTGTTTCCAGGAGAACATTATGCTAATTGAGATCTGCAAAGTTAAACCGCGAGGCTTGTGCTTAGATGCTAAGATCCTGCATTGCCTGGCCATAAGATGAGCCGTATTCCCTGAGGAATTCAGGAAATAGGACCCAAAGGAGTTCTGGAATTTTCTACTTGGGACAGGAGATAAAGCCAAGATAACAAATATATGCGAGTTTTAGGCAAGGATAGAATATGCGCATGTGGTATATGATGTAGGGAGAATCACTGTACAATTCCGTGTGCACACCTCTTTATTTTCACTGTTAATCGCATAAATAATTAAAAGCATTGATACACATATAAAGCACATGAGCTGTGTACCACATATATAAGTGCTTCCTATTAGCTGCTAAGCTTTAAAGAAACACTTTTTTGCTGTATTCCATTTTTTAATTATGAAAATGTATTGGCAGTCAAGAAAAAGAAAACAATATCACCCACAGTCCCATAAACCAGTGATATTTGTCACTTCAGAGTAATTAGACAAAGCAAATAAAACAGTTTTGAAGAAATACCAGGAGCCAGGACTGAAGGAGACTCTATTTATTTCAGAGAGGAAGGGAGAGAGAGAGAGAGATAGAAACATCAATGATGAGATAGAATCATTGATTGGCTGCCTCCTGCATGCCCTCTACTGGGGATTGAGTCCCCAACCCAGGCATGTGCCCTTGACTGGAATGAACTCAGGACCCTTCAGTCCACAGGCGGAGGCTCTATCCACTGAGCCAAACCAGCTAGGGCAAGACTCAATCTTTAAGGGCAGGTCCAGGGTGTCTTCCTGGTGCTCATTGCTCGGTAGGTCCTCACGCAGGACTGTGGAATAAAAACGGGGAAGCAGCCAGGTGACCAACTCACAAGGCAACAGTGGAGCTGAGGGTAATGAAATAGAGGTAAGAGCTACCCATGGAAAGTGATCAGTTCCGCCCGGGGCTGGGGAGGGTGGCATTTCAGCAGAGCCCTGAAGCCAGAGTGGAATCTTTAAGCGGAGAAGGAAGTAGTTCCAGACAGAAACACAACGCGAGCACCTGCCAAGCGGCTTGAGCACTGAGTGCATTTACAGGAGGGGTTCACGCTGGCGTGGCCGGTCCAGGAGCACTTGGCAGATGTTGGCCTTGACACAGTAAAGGGAGCTTAGAGGCAGATGGTGAAGGTCATTCACCGGCCATACCACAGTCTGGTTTTGGAGAAAATTATTGCTTAAACCTGGGGTTAAAACACTAATTCTCAGCGTGATCTCGGACCCCAGGGGACTCAGATCCTTTCAGGGAATCAGGGAGATCAAACCTATTTTAATCATAATTTTAACTTGTTTTTTGTTTTTTACTCTCATTGTGTCATTAGTGTATAGAGGAGTTTTCTAGAAGCTACGTGATGAGCGATGATATCATTGCTCTGAGTCCAAAGGAATGTGTACTTCTTATTATTGTGTTTTAATAAATTCTTAGTGTAAATTTCTAATGTAAATTATCTATCTATCATCATCTATCTATTTCTTCCATATAAATAAAAGTTATTTGAATTCTTCAATAATTTTAAGAGTATAAAGGGACCTCAAGACCACAAGTTTTGAGACACTTTGGGTTAGAGAAATCAGAGTTGAAATGTTGGGCAGATTACTTACCATGTCTAAGCTTCAGTTTGTTCACTTTTGAAAATGTGTGTGTGTGTGTGTGTGTGTGTGCACATGCTTGTGGGCCACAGACATAACAGTAGCAGCACCTATCTCTCCTGCATTCCTGTTTATGGCCTCCTTTCGGAAGCAGTTCCTTCCTCCCGGCAGCCAGCCCTACAAGCTCCCCCATACCTCTCAGGTGGAGCATTCAAGCTTTATCACACCTCTTTTGTTTGTTAATGTCTCCGTATTAGTTCATCTTTATTTAACCAGGCATCATGTGAAAGCAGATGTTGGGAAGAGTTAGAAGATGGATTGAGCTTTGTCCCTACCCTGCTTATCTTCAGGAACATCCCTTGAGGGGAGGAAGTTGTCCTATCCATTCTCAGCCATTGCCATTCCCGCTCATAAACATTCATTTATAGGGGTCCTCTCAGCTCCCTGAGTCTCCAGGGACAGCCCTGGCCACGCCTATCTCGCCCCTCTCAGAGCACTGGTCACATCTGGAGTTGTTTTCTAGTTAAATACTTAGCTCAACTCTCATTATTCTCTTCTCCTATGTTTTTGGAATAAGGAAAAGATCCTTGTCTCCCACTTCTGTATTTTCCAACAACGCCAAACATTCTTCTGAGCACTGAATGGATGCTCAGTTGCTAAATTATTGCCATTTCTCATCCCAAGTTCAAAAGGAACCCATGCTTTTTCAGTCCACTGACCCTTGATCTTTGGTTTTCTGGGTTTAAGCCTCTGTTGAGGACTTTCTGTTTGTCTGAAATTAATGGCAAACCTTTCTTCTGTTGTCATTTCAGCATAGAGCTGACATGTTAGTGTGACTTAATTCTATTTGACTCCGGTGGAGACTTAACATAATCCCTCTATAAAAGCAACTTGGCACATTTCTGTGACTTTTCTTTATCTTCCTGACTTTTGGCACCCTGGCATCCCCAATCTAAGGAAGGGATGGGGAGCCGTGCAAAGCCTCTTACAGAGAGCCGCGTGCTTTGTCACACCCTGCGAAGATTGCCCTCACAGCTGGCGGCAGAACAAGTTGGGACAGCGTGAGGGAGTCCGTGGAATGTGCAATTTTAAAAGCATCAAAGTCACTCAGTATCCTGGAGGTAGTTCTAATACACTGTCTTTGCAGTGAGCTCTTAAATGAAGCTTTAAGAAAAACACCCAAGGATTTTAAGAACCTTTAAAAATGTATTTGTAGCTATAAACAGGAATAGATAAAGTTTCAGAGTTATCACTGTGGCTCCCATCCTAATGATGTGGGCTAATGTGTTTCTGTAAAATAGGTAATGTTTCCGTTGGTTTTGCATCTAGGACACACTTAGGGTCAGGCTAGACATTCAGGTGTCATCAAATCTTAACAGACAATACATTACATAGTTTCGTTTTTGAAAAACATTCCATGCTTATTATAAGATGTTGAAACAATGCAACAAAGCTCAAATAAGGAGCTAAATATCATCAGGTTCTAAATATCTCTCTGTGCATAGACTATTTTGCATAAATATTCTGTAACCTACTTTTTTATTTTATAATAGGTTGAAATGTATTTCCCTGTTCCCAAATGTAGATCTAGTTCATCATTTTTAAAAGGCAGTACATATCCCACTGTAGGTATGTATCATCATTTACTGATCCATTTGCCTTGATGAGAATTTCGCTATTACGATTTTTTTTGTACACAACTATATTCACACTCAGGACTTGATCTCTCTCGGGTAAAATCTTAGGAATGACTTTCTAGCTTAAAAGATATGCATAGTATATAATTTGGTATACAAATTGCCTCCCTTAATTTTACCATTTTATCCAGTCTCCAAGAGTAAACATATTAATCACATCCATGGTTACATAAAGAAACTTGTCAGACAATGCTGCTGGCTGCGTCCAGCAGGCCTCCTGAGACCCTGGGTGGGTTTCATAATCCAACACGGGAGGTTGGTTACCTCATCAAGAGTGGTACTGTTTCTTGAAGACAACTCTCACGCTATCACAAGAAACATCATTCCTGAAAATGACCCTTGGGTGTTATTTTTTGGTACCAGTGCCTCTCCTGTCCTCTTTTCTACGCACCATTATTTGGGGGAATTGAGATTTTTGAGAATCTAAACAATTCAATTTGTAGTTCCCTTGGTAATTATAAAATGTGAGAAAAGGGAGGCTGACAAATGTAAGGGAAATTTATCTCCATCTTACAAGACATTAGACCTCTGTGGTGCTTGTATTTAGGGCAAGATCAATGCGTTTCTCTTTTGAACAGAACTGGATGAACACTAATGGAAACTTTCTCTCTGCCTGCCTTCTAGCTGGGCTCCAAGTGACCTCCATTCTGTAAGCTTGGCTTTTCTTCACTAGCCGGCTTAAGGCTTTACTTGGTTTCATGTCAATCCTGAGCCTATGAGGTCTAATCACTAGCTGGAGACAGGTGAAGTAAGTACCCTAGTCTTAAGGTTACACCAAACCATACACACACATGCGCATACATACACACCCACGTTAATTTAAATGTGATTAGCTTGGAAGGAATAACACATTTCAGTGTTACAACACTCAAAAGAACAATAGGATATACCGTGAAAGTTTCCTTTCATTCCTGTTGTCTACCTACCCAGTTTCCCAGTTTCCCTCCTAGGAGGCAACCAGTTCTATGACTTCAATGAGGCCCCTGCAAGGGCTTTTCTATTCATACACAAATATATATATATATATATATACACACACACACACATAGCCTCTGGATGGTGCTCATTGGTTAGAGCAGCAGCCAGAGGACCATAGGGTCTCTGGTTCGATTCCCAGTCAAGGGCATGTATCTTGATTGCAGATTTGATCCCTGACCCTGATCAGGATGCCTGAGGGAGGCAACCAAATCATTGTTTCTCTCATATCGATGTTTCTCTCTTTCTCTCTCTCTCTCTCTCTCACACCTCCTCCCTTTCTCTCTCGCTAAAAATCAATGGAAAAAATATCATCAGGTGAGGATTAAAAATTTTTTAAATATACATGTAATTATTAATTTTAAGAACATAGTATTTTAAATGCTGTTTACACAAATGGTAGCATATTATATGCACAGAAACACTGCTCTGCACATTGATTTTTCACTAATGCTACAGCTTAAAGATCATTTCATCACATTACCTAGAGAGCATGCTCTTTCTTTTTCACAGCTCTATGCTACTCCATTACGTGGGTCAACCAAACTTTTCATTAATCAGTTCTTATAGGCATTGATGTAATTCTGATATTTTTCTATTTCAAGTAATGTAGTAGTTTTAACCTTGAACATACAAATTTTAGCACAAGTGAGGGTATATCTGTGCGATCAATTCCTAGAACTGGTCAGAAACTATTTATGTCAGAAACCTTGATAGATATTGTCAAATGTTCACCAAAAAAACTGCATTAAATCTATCAGCAGGATAGAAGAGGACCCTGTCCTCAGCCTATCTCATCCCCATAGTCTCAGCTTTTTGAAAGACATTATTTTTTTAAAGAGCACTTTTAGGTACACAGCAAAATTGAGAAGGTACAGAAATGTCCTGATCCCTCTGTCCTCCCTCATGCACAGTCTCCCCTGTTACCCACATTCTCCACATTTGTTACAACTGATGAACTTGTATTGACCCATCCTTATCACCAAATGTAACCACAGTATACATCAGGGTTCACTCCTGGTGTTATGTATTCTGTGAGTTTAGACACATGTATAATAACATGTATCTACTATTATAACATCATATAGAGTCATTTCACTGCCCTAAAAATCTTCTATGCTCCACCTTGTCTTCCCACCCTCCTTCCCTAAACCCTGGCAACCGCTGAGATTTTTACTGTCTACATAGTTTTGCCTTTTTCAGAATGTCATGTAGTTGGAATCTTTTAAGTATGTAGCCTTTTAAGATTGGCTTCTGTCACTCAATAATATGCATTAACATTTTCACTACACATTTTAATGGCTTGAAAACTATTTTTGACACTGAGTAATATTTCATTGTATGGATATACCACCGATTATTTATTCATTCACCTGCGAGCATGGCAATTATGAATAAAGCTGCTAAACATCTGTGTGCAGGCTTTAGTGTGGACGTAAGTTTTCAACTCTTTGGGTTAAATATCAAGGAGCCCAATTGCTGAATTGAATGATAAGAGCGTGTTTAGTTTTGTAAAAAAATGCCAGTTGCTTTTTAAAGTGGTTGCATCAATTTGCTTTCCCATCAGCAGTGAAGGAATGTTCTCGTTGCTCCACAGCCTCGTCAGCATTTGGTGTTGTCAGCGTTCCAGATTCATGTCATTCTACAGTGTAGTATCACATTGTTTCACTATGCACCTCCCTGAGGAGCATCTTTGTACGTTATTTGACATTTGTTTATCTTCTTTGGTGACATCTATTAAGGTCTTTGGCCCATTTTAAAAATAGGTTCTTCGTTTTCTCATTGTTGAATTTTGAGTTCTGTGTAAATTTGGGATAACAGTACCTGAAGAATATGTCTTTTAAGAGTATTTTCTTTGCTGAAACCGGTTTGGCTCAGTGGATAGAGCGTCGGCCTGCGGACTGAAGGGTCCCGGGTTCGATTCCGGTCAGGGGCATGTACATTGGTTGCGGGCACATCCCCAGTAGGAGATGTGCAGGAGGCAGCTGATCGATGTTTCTAACTCTCTATCTCTCTCCCTTCCTCTCTGTAAAAAATCAATAAAATATATTAAAAAAGAATATTTTCTTTAAGTCTGTGGCTCATCTTTTCATTCTCTGGACAGTGTGTGTTGCAGAGCAGAG
Source organism: Myotis lucifugus (assembly GCF_000147115.1). NCBI lineage: Eukaryota > Metazoa > Chordata > Mammalia > Chiroptera > Vespertilionidae > Myotis > Myotis lucifugus. The sequence goes on from NW_005871101.1 coordinate 4,548,920, forward strand.
ATTTTTAAATTGAATGAAATTCAGTTTATAGATTACTTAATTCATAGACTATACCTTTGGTGTTTTATATAAAAAGTCATTGCAAAACCAAAGGTCCTTTAAATTTTCTCCTATATTATCTGCTCTGAGTTTTGTAGGGTTTTGTTTGTTTTGTTTTGTATGTAGGTCTGTGATCCATTCTGAGTTAGAGTTCATGAAGGCGATACAGTCTTTCTAGATTCATTTTTTAACAAGTGGAGTTCCAGTAGTTTCAGCACCATTTATTGAAAAGACTGTTTTTTCTCCATTGTATTGCCTTTGCTTCTTTGTCAAAGATCAGTTCATTATATTCATGTGGGTCTATTTTTGGTCTCTCTCTATTCTGTTCCAGTGATCTATTGTCTATTCTTTTGCTGATACCACACTGCCTTGATTATTGCAGCTTTATAGTAAGTTATGAGGTTGGGCAATGTCAGTCTTCTGATTTTGTTCTGATCCTGAAATATACTGTGTTGGCTCATCTGGGTCTTTGGCTTCTCTGTATAAACTTGTTTAGAATCAGTGCCGTCTATTTTTACCCATTAGAGCTCTTAGCATATTCATAATAGTTATTTTAATTTCATGATCTGAGAATTCAAACATCCCTGCCCTGTATGAATCTGATGTTTGCTCTGTATCCTCAGACTGTGTTTCTTGCCATTTAGTATGTTTTGTATTTTTTTTCATAGTTAGACATGATATACTGAGTAAAAGCAACTTCTGTAAATAGGCCTTTAGCAATGTGGCGGTGAGGTGTGGGGGGCGGTGAAGCCTCCTAGAATCCAATGACTAGGTCTCAGACCGTCAGTGAGCCTGTGCCTGTGCCTCTGGACTGTGACCTTCACACATGCTTCTCCATTGCCCCTCCTCCCCCTTGAATAGAACAGGAAGGCGAGAGGCAGCTGGACTTTGGTATTGCCCTTCCCCAGGTCAGTTAGCCTCTGGTAAACCCTAGGTTAGGGTCTGGTTAAATAGTTTCTCCTGAGGACAGACCTTGTTAAGATAAACGGAGTACTCTGACATATTTCAAAATACTTTCGCTTGCCCCTGCCAGGAGTATGAGGGGATTTTTTTCTTCAATATTTAAGGGAGAAACTGGTTGATATCCTAAAAAAAAAATTGTGGGCTTCCCCTATGACTGGCTCCCCCTGGAAATTTTAACTCTCAGACTTGTCCACTTGGAGCCTGCAGCAATTTGTCAATGGCAGTTCCCATTTCCCTATCTTGGCATTGCTGCCCGAGAGTTTTCAGTTCATGAGTTTTGCTGTGGTAAGGGGTGACTTTATTTATTTGCCTAGGTCTTTCTGATTTTGGGGGGCAGCGATTTGCCCTGTGACCTCATTTCTTATATTGATTTAAGAAGAGTTGTTGGTTTTTCAGTTTGCTCAGCTTTTTATTTATTGTTGGGATGGAGTGAGAAATTTCAAACACGCAGAATCGGAACGTGGGAGCTATTTTTTGACAGCTGTTTTTTGAAGTAGTTTTTTTTTTTCTTAGCTATTTCTTTACAATGTGAGAGGTGGTGGGATTTTAGAGACAGAGTGCCCATTTAATTTATCTATGCAACTGTGTTTTTTTAAATCTAGAAAATAAGAATTATAATACCTCCCTTATAGGTGTTCTGTAAAGGATGAAAGGATATTGTGTATCAAGACACACAGAACAAAGCAAGAGCAAAAGATAAATAATTATTAATCAAAAAAGGGGAAATGATATTTCTCTGACTTTGTCCCCTGGTGTCTGTGGGTGCCGGGTGACCTTGGCAGTGTTTTGAATGCCTGTACAATGACCACAGGTGGGCACATGCAGCCCCTGGCCCTTCCCCTCACACTGCCGAAGCCTTGCCAGCCTTGCTTGCCAGTCCTTGAACAAGCCAAGGACACTGCGCCTCAGGGCCTTTGCATTGCTGTTTCCTTTGCCTTTCCTTTCCTCTTCATCCAGGTATCTTCATAGCTTCCTCCTTCACCTCAGCCATGTCTTTCCTCAAACGAGTCCTTCTAAGAGCCCCCGATTTTGCACCAACTCCCAATTATCTCTACCCACTTCTCAGTTATATGTTTTCATAATGCTACATATATATATATATATATATATATATATATATATGTGTGTGTGTGTGTGTGTGTGTGTGTGTGTGTGTGTGTGTGTAAATTTCTTTAATATTTTCTAATCTGGTTGCATCTCTCCCCACTTCCTGCACTAGATAGAAGAGCAGAAATTTTTCACTGATATATTTCCAATGCCTCCATCCTGTGTCTCTCCTATTATAAGGTGTTCCATAAATTTAAGGAATGAATTACAAATTAATCTAAGAAGAGGTGATATCTAATAAATAAGATTTATAAATGGAGAATCACTGCCTTAAAATATTCAAATCCTTTGTCTGTATCAGTATTCAGAGATATTATCATTCTCCTCACCTCGCTACTTACTGAGATATAACTTCAGAGATTTGATGCAAAACAGAAATAAAGGATAAAACCTACTTTATATTATGGGACTATAGTAAACGGCACTGACTAAAAAGAAAGAAAGAAAGAAAAAAGCAATTAAATCAAATGTCCTGATCCCATGGTAGCCAGCAACATCCCCGGCTGTAATTTTTGATTCCTCTTGCTTAGACCTAGGACTTGGGATGTATCTGAAAAGAGAGCTAAAATGCTGACTGTTGTTGGAATAGCAAGAAGACAATTAGGGGACGTAAATACAATGTCACATCTCTTAGTATTGGCTGATTGGCTGTGACAGCCTCAATGAGAGAGATGAAAAGACCCGTACATTCCTAAACAGTTGTTAACTCAGGTACAGAAGGTGGCGCGTGCTCCCATCAGAACAACGATTTGCTCTCGAGGCGCAATGCACTGCAGTGTAGTTATAGAAATAGGCCTATTTCTGCTCTGCAACCCCCAGGGTCTGGCCCGCATGGGCTGATGAGCAGCAGCCAGGAATAAAGTGAAAACTTAAAGAGATTTGATGTCATCAGAACATGACATATGAATGTGGTGCCAATCCCTCTTCCTGGGCTTTCTGACCAATCAAAGCAGCTTGCTAAAGATAAAGTGCCCTCCATCCTGCAGTCAAACCACTTCCTTCATCTGCCAAGTGATGTTAAATGCACTCATCTCTCACTAAACTCTGCAAGCCTTTTCACCTGCTTTGTTGTTCTTGTGTGCTGACATTGTCATATAGACGGTAGATGTTGGTTATAGTGGTTGTATGCTGGGACATAGTCAGTCCTTGTTTTTCAATGCATTGTTTTGGAGAAGCCTGCTCCTTAAGACAGATTGCCATAAAATTAAATTTGACCGACTATATGCTGTTCTCCTTATTGATTCAGATTTCATGAGGAATTGTTAAATGAGCACAAAAAAGTGCTGAAAACTGATGAACAGCATGTTGGAGTTCAGGCAGGTGGGCAAAAGAGGGAGAATGCAAAGCAGCAAAAAGCGATTTTTTTAATTCTTGATTGAATGTCTACATTAAATGAAGGAGGTGGGTGGATGATTAGATGCTTTGTAATGTGGCTGGAGCTAGTTTTAAACAAGTAAGCAAGTGTTTTCTCTGAATATGAACTTATTTTAGTTTGATCTTTTAATTTCTGCCAGGGAATGCCCAACTTTTAGGACAAAACTGTTAGTATGTAATAGGTGCTCAATAATTGCTTTTAAAATAGAAATAATAACATTCTTCACAGCCTTTAACTTTTTCTTAAAATACCACTTTTCAAATTTTCTCATGGTTTTGTCTTCAATGAATGCAATCCAAATTTCTAAGCAATTACAGTATGAGAAAAATTCAGAAGTAGTATATAATTTGAAACCTTAATGTACATCTACAAATCAGGTTTCTAAAATTGTAATTGTCTATATTCCCTGTTATGGTTGGAAGAAAGCAAGATATTAAATATTTTGTTATTGATTTGGATATAAAAAGTGATATTGGCCCAAATTAAAGGTCAGACAAATAAAGCTTTAATTGGAATAGTAACACTAGCTAATTGTTATGCTTATTTATTGTATGACATGTTCTGTGTTTTGTAAATAGCTTATTTATATCTCTTAAATACAGTTTGAGGTAGCTACTATGATTCTCTCTAGTTTACAGGTGAGGAAGCTAGAGCTTGGAAAGATTGAGTAATGAGCCAACGTCAGACAACTGACATTCAACCTGAGGCACCCTGGCTCCAGGCTCAGGGCTCTTAACCACCATGTATATTGCACAAACGAAAGCAAGCAGAAACACAGTCAGTTACTTGGAATGATCCTGAAAGTGCTTGGCCACACTGTTTCAAAGATCCAGGTCATTTGTCCTAGAAATTACACTATTATTTCACAAAGGTAATTAAATATATAAGCTACCTTTGACTCCACTAAGAGAAAATGTGTATCAAAATAGTGTTGCTGCCCGGCCGGTGTGGCTCAATGGTTAAGCATCAACCTATGAACCAGGTGGTCATGGTTTGATTCACGGTCAGGCACATGCCTGGGTTGCAGGCTCGATCCCCTGTAGGGGGCGTGCAGGAGGCAGCCGATCAATGATTCTCTCTCATCATTGATGTTTTTATCTCTTTCTTCCTCTCTCCCTCTCTGGAGTCAATAAAAAAAATATTTTTGAAAGGTAGTATTACATCATTTGAGAAATTATCTGATTCTGAGTTGTAATTTCAGAAAAAAAGGCTATGAGAGATTATATGCTCATGATCATTTCCTTGCTGGGGTGTAAATGTTGCTAATTGGTGGCCTTTTTTCCCAGTTCCTCTTCTCCATTTATCTCCAGAACTGTTTTTGGTGAGCATCTCTTACCTGGACTATTACAGCAGCCTCCTGTTTGTTCTCCACACAGTCGCCAAAGGTATCTTCACAAACCAACCAACAAAATATGCTGTATGACTCTCCTCCTTATTAAGAACAAAGAAATTGTTCTTTATTTTATTTTGAGTCATACACCCTAGCGACAGTCCAATGAAAGCTGTAGACTGTTTCTGAGTAAAACGAACTTTACACACATTATTCATTATTCTCTGGCATAGCTTGTTAGGGATTTCAAATATCCCCCACCAGCCTGCTTCCTCACCCAATATTCCATCATTTATCCTGTCACCTGTACCCTGGTTGCATGACATTTCCATTGTTTTTGTCATGCTTGGAATATTCTCCAAGTTCTCTCTTCTACGCATGCTCTTAGCTATCTGGAATGCAATGCTGGACTAGAGGGAGGCCTTGTGATGTGTCTGCCATGGGCAGCCTTCAAAACGTCATTCTATAAGCTTGGGACTAGTATCTAGCTACTTAGAATCTCAATTTTATCACTGGTAAATGAGGGTGGTAATATTTATTTTTCAGGGTTTTTATAAAGATGAAATGAAATAGTGAATGTAAAGCACTTGGCACTCAATAAATACCTATCTTCAACCCGGATTGATCATCCTCACCTTTTATTCCCTACCTCCCACCCCAGTGAGTGGATTTTGGGTTCCTTTCTGTGCCCCACAGCACCCAGGATGATACCTCTGAACATGTAACATTACTTGACATTTTCTATTTCTCCATCTAGACAAGTTGTTCTTAATCCAGATCGCACACTTAAGTAATGTGGAAGCTCTATAAAAATGCCTCTCCTTGCCGTAGGCCAGTGATGGCGAACCTTTTGAGCTCGGCGTGTCAGCATTTTGAAAAACTCTAACTTAACTCTGGTGCCATGTCACATATAGAAATTTTTTGATATTTGCAACCATAGTAAAACAAAGACTTATATTTTTGATATTTATTTTATATATTTAAATGCCATTTAACAAAGAAAAATCAACCAAAAAAATGAGTGTCATAGGTTCGCCATCACTGCCCTAGGCGGTTTGGCTCAGTGGATAGAGCGTTGGCCTGTGGACTGAAGGGTCCCGAGTTTGATTCCAGTGGATGTGTCTCTCTCACATTGATGTTTCTCTCTCTCTGTCTCTCCCCATCCCTTTCACTCTCTAAAAATCAATGGAGAAATACAGAAAGTAAATAAATAAATAAAAATGCCCCTCCTTGGTCCAATTAAATCAGAGCCTGTGGCATGGTATGCAGTCATGGTTTATAAAGTTCCCCAGAGGATTTTCATGGTCAACCTTAGACTACAGACCCCTTGAGGGCAGGGATTCATCAGTGAACACTTCTGTCATGGAGCTGCACACTGAACACCCACTCAGTGCGTACCCTAGAATGAATGAATGCATGTGTGCATCATGGCCAGCTGCTATGCAGGCCTTATACAGTTGAAAAACTTTAGCCCATTTAATTATGAAAATGTAACACTCAAATTTAACATATTTTTAATAAATTTACATTTATACAATGGTAATCAATACTTAAGCAGATAAAGACATGCTTTAAGTTTTCTCAGAGTAGATGTTGCTTCAGGCAACTTTTTATCTATACATTTGTATGGTTAGTGATTCTTTTTTTTTTTTTTTTTCATTCTTTGGGACCTGAAGTCCTTTTGGTGAGAAGGTTTTATAAATCTCTTAAACTAAAGGGTGCTTAAATGCTTAGAGCTGAAATTAGTGGTCTGCCTGCCACTATAAGATTTCACACTGTTGGGTTACTATATATAATTCTATCCTGACTAGCATTTATTTTGTTGCCTTTCTCTTGGGAGTGTAGATGCAGATTTATATTTAACCTTCCTGTGTTCTTTCTTTTTAGTGACCTATCAATAATAGTGTTTGGCTGTAAAAATATACACAGTACCTTGCGAAAGGAAGAAGAAAGGGACTAATAGCATTAAAAGCAATAGCTCTAGCAATTTGTTGAAATTAACTTTTCCCCATAATGGCAAGTAGTGCTTTCTTTTCTGAATGCCAAATGGAAACTGATATACAATAAAATGTGTCTTTTCATATAGTAAATAGTGTCAGATCACCATGACTACTAAAATCAACTTTCTCATTTAAATGCAAAAGATTTGTAAGTTTATTTTCAGGAGGATTCGATTTCAGAATGGCCTCTAGACACTAAGCTGAATGGTGGGTAAGGGAAGTAGATTCCTATCTTTTCTCATAAAGAGAATCATGACCTTATTATCTCAGTCCTGGCCTAGAAATTAAAATGTTATCAGCTCAACAAAAAGGAAGAAAATACATTACAAAAATGTCTCTAACTGTTAGGGGATCCCAGTACAGAAAATGCACAGGTTCGATAGTTTTATTGGAATAATAATGATAGATTTTGGGACTATATTTAATTTCTTTACAATGTTATTTTCTCTTAGGTAATCAGCTCTGATGTGGGGTCAACAGTTTGCTTCTGGATGATAGACACTGGGCAGAAAATCAAACAATTTACTGGTTGTCATGGAAATGCAGAAATCAGCACTATGGCCCTTGATGCAAATGAGACACGGCTTTTGACTGGCAGCACAGATGGAACTGTTAAGGTAGGAACAGTTCTTACCAGACAAGAGGGGGCCAGAATACTGTGAGAGGAAACACAGTTTTGACTATATTTATTTGTGCTTTTTTTTGGCCTTGCAAGAAGAGAGATGAGACAAGGTAAGAAGAGCTAAAGAACCCAAGCCATCTAATAACAAAGCTGTTGGGAAAATAAAATTCTGTGGAAAAAATGAATAAATGGTTTTTCTGAATAAATTATTTAGAATGAAAGCACAACTTGGCTTTCTTATTTCAGAAAGCTTTTTCCAGTGCTCTGGGTAGAGGACTACTTTGGGGAATAAGAGGCCTGAATAATTTCCATGTGCTTCAGCTAATGTCTCTAGTTTCCTTTTCCTCGATTTATAAAATGAGAAATCAGGGCAAGTACGTAAACTTTTCAACATGGCATAGATGCAACGTTTCCAGAAAATTAATATGTTAGAATCACCCCATTTTGTAATTTTTATTTTTATGTGAAGGTGAGGTGGTGAAGAAAGGGGGAAGAATAATCATAATCTTATTTATTATTTATCTTATACTCACACGGTATTCTGCTTTGGGGCTTTTCTTTATTTTGCAACCATTATTAATTTCTTCTGGGAGAAAGATGATACTATTTTACTTTGCGAAAAATGATCAAATTTTTATGCCAAGTTAGATACAATCTGAAATCATGTCCATCAGTGAATCTTCCCTGCTTCCCCGGGCTCTGAGAGCAATGACAGAGTTTGATTGGAGATGACTTGTGACACTCGAGGCAACAGAGGGTACTTTTCTGAATAAGCTTTAAGTGGCTTGCAAACTTTCATATCTGGAGTCATGAGAGTGTTAATTAGATGTACCTTCCATGATAGGATGTCTGATGCATTCGGGGTAAGGGGCTCTATCTGGATAGGTAGGTGTCATATCATGGAAGGTGGAGGCAAGTTTGAAGGAGGATTGCAGCCTGCTAATGGCCAGTGGGAAGGAGGTGCTATGGCATGTTACAGTGAAAATCTCTGGGAATCAGCAGAATTTGATTAACCTCTAGAAAGGTTAATGGATGACATATAGACTGGGAGATTGGATTTAAGCAACATAGACTCATTCATGGAAGGACTGACTGGTAAAAGGTGTGAGGGTAATGGAATAATCCCAATCCTAATAGTCAAGGTGGAATAACAAAAGAATAACTGAAAGTGAAGTATTAGACAGAGGCTTATCAAAAGGAACAAGCAAGTGTCCCCACTACTAGTCATGGGGAATGAGGCAGAACTGAAAAATAAGGGAAGTAGATTAGGTTCCCTTTACTCTTGTCATGGGAAGTAACCATCCAGAGTAGGCCAGACTTATAAATGGTTGCTAAAATGGTCCCAGCTAAGGGACGAGGTAGATTCTGGGGTAGTCACATCCTTACAATACCTATGTGTGGTATTATTTCAGATGAGCTTGGTTAGGAGCCATGGGTAGAAGAAAACAGTGACATGGGTGAGAAGATGTGCGCTGCTCTGGCTCAGCTCAAGCTTTGACATCTTAGAAGCTAATGTGAATTTACTAGTATAATCTCAGCTTTTGAAGGTACATTTATCTTTATCACAATAGCACAACAGAATTCTGAAATTCGGTAACCTCTACATAGGACACATAAATCAGGGTTGAGCTACAGTGGCTGTATTTATGAAGAAACAAGAATGAATGACATTTTCTAATCTCATTTATCATTCGGCATCTAAAACCAATACCTCTGTAATCAAAGATTTAAAAGTATTGCCCTGTTTATCAGGGTTTTGAAGTGTCTGTTTTTTAATTAATTAATGTTTTGAATAATTAATCATGCATATAATAAAATTTAAAATATAAAGTAGATATAAAGTCAAAAAAATCTTTCACCCTTGTTTCCAGCTCCATACTGTGCCTGCCACTGTTTCCAGTTTCTGATGCATGCTTCTAGCCTCTGAGCACCACTTCTTTCTCAACGGCAGCTCGCTGTCCATGCTGTTCTGTATTTTGTGTTTTCCTGTCTTGGACATTGATTCATATGAATACCAACAATAGTCATAATGTTAGCTAACATTTATTTCATGCTTACTATGAACCAGAAACTTTCCTAGCACTTCACACACACACACACACACACACACACACACACACTATGGTTACACTATGGTTGTTGCTTTTATTATCTCAGTTTTACAGCTGAGAAAACTGAAGCCCAAGAGATAAACAGCTGGTTTAGTTTTGGCTGAGCTTGGACACATGGTGGTGACTCATTCTTCTTAATGGCTACATTATATGTCACTGTATAGATATTCCATATTCTGATGCTCAGTCTCTTATTAGCTAACCAGTAAATGGATTCAAATCTTTAGTTTTTATAAACAATGTTTCAAGAATATTCTCCAAATTAAGCCATTTCACACATTTGAGTGTCTCTGTGTAATGACTTTCTAAAAGTTGAATTTTTGAGTCAAAGATTATATGCATTTTAAGTTTGACAGAATGCCAGCTTGTCCTTTGTGCATGATGTACCAACAGTGTCTCATAGCAAGGCATAGTTTTAACTGCTGGGGACCTAATGACATTCTCTCTTAAAGCACTCCTATTGGGTCTAGGTCCTCACCAATGCCTGAGTGGGGTAATCTAGAATTGCCTGTGCCTCCATAGGACTGAGTTCTAGCACCCGCTATCAAAAAGATGTTTTGTGGGCAGATGATGGAAAACTTGGTACAATGATCACTGTGTTTCAGGCTCTGTATTCGATGTTTAAAATTCCAAACACGCCTGAGGAGTAATGTTCCTGTGTCACAAATTAGGAATTTTAGAGAGAGTGAGAAGCAGGATTTCAACAAACTCCAAAATGGGGCTCTTCATGATTTTAACTTGCCACCCCCTTAAAAATACCCACTAATTTGTTAGCCTTTGAATCAAACATGTATAGAATAAACTGGTAGTATTACTCATAGAGTAATACATATAATGGCTAAATTTCAATAGTGAGGGGATTTTCTTGAATTATTACATATTCTGAGTGAATCATCCCTAGTCCAGAATGGAAATACAAACATTTAGAATAATCTTATTACACTGTGCTGTTTCACTCATTGAAGAAGACATTTTCTTGTCTCAAAGGTGATTTTAATTTTTCTCTTAAAGGTGTGGGATTTCAATGGATATTGTCACCATACACTAAATGTTGGAAAAGAGGGAGTTGTGGATATTTCACAGATCCTGGTTCTTAAGAAGACAATACTGGTTACAGGCTGGGACAGGTATGATATGCCTCACATAAAACTATAGGAAGAATGTTCTTATTGGAATCAAAATATAAACGAAAAAAGAACATAGAAATCTTGACTGAATCTAAATCATTGACTTTCTGGTAACCTAGGTGAGTGAAATTGTTTGGAATTGACTGAATGCTTAGTGACTATACTATTATAAGATCATGTAGCTTGAGCAAGTTTAAGAATTGTTATAGGGCTTTCTCCTGGCTTCGGGAACCTTCCTCTTCCTTTAACCATTCCAGGTAGGGACATAATACCACTTTCTGAGTATTAACTCCAAAAGTTTCCCAAATGTTATAGGCAATAAATTCTTAATGTGTAAATTACATTCTCTCAACTGTAAAAGGAGCTCATTCCTTCTTCTCGTGTTGCTTATTTTAAATTGCAGCACAAGAGGGAAATAGCCCACTGAATTCTGTGTTAGTACCTCCTTCATCTTAGTGCAGAGAGGCCCTTTCACAGCCCACTTACTGTTCTCAAGGAGCTATTCTTCCATTTCATTACAAGGGAAATTACTTTTCTTTCCTTTTTTTCCTGAGAGAACTAAGGGATCATGAACAGAGTCTTTTCTATGGCATTGTATAAGCACTAGGAAAAATTAAAGTGCTATGTTTTGAAAATATATTGTCCATAAATTTAACATTTCACAAAATATTGCTCTAATAGGTAATTTGCCCAGCATTATTCACTATAGAATTATGATCTGAAGGGGTTGAAGCTAGGATTAAACAGATTTCATACCTAGAAAGCTAGCAGTATATACTTGGGGATTTTTATCAATCACATGAAAGGCTTTTCTTCTCATGCAAATGTGCGTATGCAGACAAGCAGAGTGCCACACACAGCTCAGTTTCAGGGGAAGTTTGATTATAAGGAAGGAAATATAGACCAGATTATTCTACTTGATATTAAGAACTAATTCAATCATCCTCAACTTTGAAAGACAAGGCTTCTTCACATCCCTGGGAGCAATCATGAGCCATTAACAGCTCATAACCGTTCCAATAGACTATGGCCTAATGATCTCTATAATTAGGTTGTGGCAGTGAATAACATTTAATTCTCTAATATCATGGCAGGGTAGATGTGTAGTATACAGCTGACCCAATTTAAATTTGGGACAGAACAAAAAGAATTTTAAAAATTAATCAGTGTAACTTACAACTGTAGAGATACCATTTTCTTCATTATATTTTTAAGATCTCCATAGTTAGAAATTAGCATCACATGTAAATTTTTTTTATTGCTTACAGGGAAAATTTTTAAAAGATGAGATGTGTAGAGTCATCTGAAAATGGTTTAAAGGAGCATCCAATTTTCTGGTCTATCTTTGTGGGTGATCATGTTCTATAATCTTGGGGAGGAAGCTTTGGGAAGACTGAAATGAGAGGAGGAAACATTATCACTCTTCCCATATTTCTCCACTTATTCCATCTTCCACAAGGTTGTCAAGACTTGGATCCCTTAGTTGGAATTGAAAGCTAAAAAATGTATTTCCAATGACTTCATGTCACTTTATATTGTTGGATTTAAAAAATATATTTTCTAAGTCAGAGGCCTTATGTTAGAGGGGTTGCTGGAGTATCTTTGCAGGGATCTTTTTGCCAGGACGCATTTGACAAAAGAAGCAAGAGTATTGGTCAACTATTTGGTAATAGCTTGGGAAGGATGGTCCATTATGCCAATTCCTTAATAATTTAGTGATTAGAGAAGAAATAACTAGAAGACTGACAGTCAGCTCATCAAGCTGTCTTTAAAACCCAGAGGAAACTGTTAAGCTGAAGCTTTAACTTCAGGCTCTATTAAAAAGAGCCGTGTTTGCTAATTTTGCCCAGGATGGAATAAGAATTCCACTTAGTTAGGGAGATCAACTCATTTATTTTATCCATAGAGCTTTGTAGCACTCAGCACTTAACACACATTATCTAATTTAAACCTTGGCTTCACCTTGGAAGGTATGCGATATTTTATAGATATCTCAAATCTCTGTCTTTAGCTCTTATCTCTCTAAACTCACTTTGCTGGGTGTGTCTGACTGCAATCCAAAAATCAACATATTCTAAACTGCATGCATTATTTATTCCCCTCTCCAAAACCTGCTTCTTCTCTTACATTCAGAGCGTCAGTTAATAGCCAGAGACCTTGGTTTTCCCTTCTCACTCAACTTCACCACCAAGTAGTCACTAAGCCTTATCCATTTTATATTCTAAATATTTCTCAAACCTGTTCTCCTCACTACTACAACTGTATAATTCAGAGTGTCATTCCCACATATACGAATGTCACAGCCTTTCCATTTGTCCTTTCCTCTAGTAATGCCCCTCTTAAATAGATACTGAACATTTTAGCTACAATGATTTCTTTCTACACTGCATTCTGTCAATGTCACTCCCCTGTTTGACACCTTTCAGAGTGTCTACATAATTAATTGAAGTCCCCACCAGCTTGGACCTATTCTTAGTTTCATTCTCACTCATTCTCCTGTACACTCCAAACTCAAGGAGCAACCTACTGTCAGGATGTTCCCATCCAAATTCACTGTTTCACACCCCCTTGTCGTTATTCTCTCCCTTTCCCAGCATTTTTCATGTGGCTAATGTGCATTCTTTTTTTTAAAATATATTTTATTGAATTTTTTACAGAGAGGAAGGGAAAGGATAGAGAGTTAGAAGCATCGATGAGAGAGAAACATCGATCAGCTGCCTCCTGCACACCCCCCACTGGGGATGTGCCCGCAACCAAGGTACATGCCCTTGACCAGGATTGAACCCGGGACACTTCAGTCCGCAGGCCGACGCTCTCTCCGATGAGCCAAACTGGTCAGGGCCTAATGTGCATTCTTAATTCAAATCTTGTTCACATATCTTCCCCACCAGGATATCTCTTACTCCCAGGATGGAAATATGCCTCATTTTTGTCTTTGTGCTCTCTAGCTTCCTGCACTTTATCTAACATAGGAATAGAATACATATCATTGAGCAACTAATAGATAGATAGATAGATAGATAGATAGATAGATAGATAGATAGATAGAGAGATAGAGAGATAGATGATAGATAGATATAGTATGTATATTTATATAATGTCTGTTGCTTAATAGATGCTCAATGATATTAGTTATATAACAATTAATGTTTATTGACTAGATAAGGAATCTGATGATTAGCAAGATTAATTTCCCATTAGTCACACTCTGAATAAAAAGCATGCAGGGTAGATATTAAAATCTATTCTCTCTTCACAATAAATCAGAAAGTTAAGTGTTACCAACTCTCTTCTATAAGAAAGGAAATGAAGCTTGAAGAAGTTGGGCAGCCTGGCCAAGCTTACAGAGCTAATAGGCAGCTAAGTTAGAATTTGACAACAAAGTCCATGCTCTTTACATTAGTTCTGAGTGACAGGTGAAGTTGTTAAATCATGGGAAAGCAACTATATTCTTTTAAACAAGTAATTTGATTAAGTAGGTTGGTCATATCAATCAAAGGTAATGAATCATTTCTGTGCATTTGAAGAAGTGCCTAAAGATGTATTATTAATAGCACCTTAAAGTTCTAGAGTATCATTATTTCCCCCCTTTCTTTCCCTCAATTATTTTTAAATTGCACCTAAATGGAAAGCATTGAGTTAGGAATTATGAATGTGAAGAAGCATGATTCGTGTTCTCAGTGGTATCGCATCCTAACTGGGGAGTCAACACACACAAGGCAAGATATGGTAAATGCCACTGTAAAATTATCCTAAGGAAAACCTGAACTAGAGAGCCCATGTTAACTACTTAGAAATACTATAATTCTTATATAGAAAATATCTCTGCCAGAAAAAGGAAGCCCCAAATTTAGAACTTCTAGAAATAGGTTTCTTATCATTTTAAGCAAAATATACTTTAGAGACATAGGGTCAATTATATACCTGGCCATATTTATTTTGATAAAATTAAGTGAATGAATGATCAATTATCTTTGCATTTGTTTAAAGTAGACATGTAATATGTATATTATGGTAAAATAAATAATCATAACAGTTTAGTATTTTATTTAGCCTTAAAATTCTGATTTTATACTTGTCAACTCTATAAAAATAGACTCAGACTCTTAGTTTTTTCCATTTTATTTCTCTTTCTGTTAAAGGTGAGATCACTGTTTATGAAAATTTTTACCCCTTTTAAATACTTATTCCTATACAAACACTGAAAAAAAAGAGAGAATCTGTTATATAACTTCAAATAGTTCTGAAAATATTATTTAAAAAAATCTTTTTTATTGATTTCAGAGAGGAAGGGAGAGGGAGAGAAAGATAGAAACATCAATGATGAGAGAGAATCATTGATTGGCTACCTCCTGCGCACCTCCCCCCACCCCCACCCCACTAGGGATCAATCTCACAACCAAGCAACCCACCAGGAATTGAATTGTTGACCTCTTGGTTCCTGGGTCAATGCTCAACAGCTGAGCCACACCCAGCTTGGCTAAAAATATTCTTGATAGCAGCATTTTTCACAGTTTTGTAAAAAAGTAGGTGCTCAAAAATAGCTGTTGATGTAATTTGATTTCTAAATGTATTTTTAAATGAAATGAGATTAGGGATTTAAAGTTCCTCAACAATAAAACTTACCTATCATGAGATATTAAATACTTAATGATTGCCTTAGTAAGAAACTATAATTCCATATGATTCAACTGGTTTATATTATTAGGCTAAGAATCAGAATGAAAACTTCCAAAGTTGTGACTTATTCTGAACAACCCTGCTCGAGGTCAGGAGGAGGCAGGAATTCACAAATGACCCTCAAACCTAATTTTGAGATGGTTTTAGTGTTTACAATTTGACTTCACAAATTTTAGGGAAATAGATAAAAATGAACTGACATATAGTAAACTAGTTCTCTGCCTTTGAGATATCCCTTTTTAACCTAAAAGTCAGTACATAGGTTCTTATAATTGGACTAACAACACATGAACAAGTAACCTCAAAGGGAACACATAGTTGATTGTGTTCTTTTGTTCTTTCCAAGAATTTTTACATGGTAAGTTTTAGTAAAAGCTATTTTCCTAACTCATTCATCCTAAAAGGTTTTTTCTTAAAACATTTTTTTTTTTAGTATTTTTCTGCACTTGACAGGAAAAACTAATTTTTTTCTCGCAGAATTGGTCATTGTGTTTAAATTCTGAGTTAGAGTTATGGTCATCTTCACAAGATGACACAATGACTCAGTAGCAGTGCTCTCAGGATTTCAGATATGAGTTGTGAAATGGAGCTAGTAAAATCCTTCAATGTCAGAAAGAACAATCTCAGACTCTGAAAATGGCCTTAAAATTGGCTCATTATGTACTTTAATTTTACTCTTGGCAAAAGTATAAACTTAAAAAAGTTATATTTGAAATGGACAAAGTAAGAAATACAGTGTGGATTCTGAAGGTATTTTAAGGATAACTGTCATTTCAGGTTGAGATTTTAAGGGAAAGGTGGCAGCTAATTAGTTTCTTGAGATTTTGACACACAAGGTCAAATATCAGAAGTGCTTCTTTTTGCACCATCTTATGAAAAAGGATTTTGTGCCTTTGGGTGGTATTCCCTAACCACATCTAGTTAATATGGGTATCTTGGGGAAAAGATATTTGACATTGAATGTTAGCTGAGAGATAATAGAAGAGCTAGAAGATTAACCTCTTCCCTGTCACTCCCACCTCACATTCTCCATTCTCACTCCCACCCCACATTCTCCATTCCCTGTCACTCCTATCTCACATTCTCCATTGAAGGTTAATCTCTTCAATCAAACCAACAGTTAAAGAGAACATTAAAAGTATATACATATAGAACTATAATGATATTAACTATAATTTCAGAACTGAAAATTACCTTATTTATATTATCACTAGTGTCCTGGTGCACAGATTCATGCACATGGAAAGGAAATTAACTAGAAGAAATATTTTAATATCGCTATTTGCCCTTTCTCTATAATAGAAGTGTCAACCAAATTCACAATCGAAAATGACAGATCAAAACACACGTATGCAATTGGTGCCAGCGAGAGCTTTATATGTATCACACATGCCCAAGTCAACTTAGCCTTTTATATATATAAAATAAACTTGCTTAATTGGACCTGCTTTCTGATTTAGCTAAACTTTTTTCAACCCAGTGAAGCACCCCAACTTCTCTTTCAGGTAATTGTCAGCAGCACAGCAGTAAATATCAACATGAGGCAGATTATTATTGTAGATCACGCAGGGAGAACAAAGGGTACAATACTTAACTGCAGCAGTGTTTGACTATATTCTGCACAGTGAGAAAACCTGAAGTCATTTTCAAGGTCCATTATTTCTTACTTCTTTTCAGTCGGGTCAAGTTTCTAAACTTCCTAAATCTTCATTTTCTGGCTAATGAAAAGAAAATAGTATTCTACCAAGTCTCCTATCTTCCTACTCCAGACTTCTGTGAGGATTAAATGAGATGAGGCACCAGAAAATGCTTCACAGACATTTAAAGGGTAAAATGTTTGCACCTGGCTACAAAGCAGGTCAGTTTCCTGGGCTGAAGAAACTCCAAGGAAGCTAGTTGCTAGGGAGAGGAAGCTGGGTGTTGCTACATGACGTCATTACCAGGCACCCACAGCAACCATTTCCAGGTTGGACTGGGCTGTGGGCTGCATTTTGTGGGGTCTTGGCAGCATTGGCTGTGATTTGGTGGGATGTTGCTCCAGGATGGTGGTGGGGACTGTGTCCCACTTTGGGGAAGCCGAGTGTTGGTTTGTCTGCACCAGGTCCATTGTGCCATTTATTTGTAAATGGCCAGTGCATGTCATGGCACCTCCTGTGTTGAGTGTCTGCCTCCTGGTGGTTTATATATATCTTGATAAACCTCATATTAAAAGAACATCAATATTAAATTATTAAAAAATAGAATTATTCATCCACTGATTCAGCAAATATTTGTTAAGTGCCCATTATGTTCTAGCTACTGTTCTAGGAACAGCTGATGAAGAAAGGAACAAAGTCCCTGCTCCCCTAGGGCTTATGTATGGCAGAATAAATGGGAAAGAAACAGACAAATAAACATAGACCACAATATCATATACAGATAATGTAATAAAGAAAAATTATGTAGGTGAGGATGAGATACTCAAGGAGACTTTAGGATCACCAGAGAAGATTTACTTGAGGAGGCAATAATTGAGCAGAAATTTTTCATTCAGTCACTTGACAAATATTTATTGAACACTCAATATACGTAGGTCACTATGCTTGCTACTGTGGGGTTGCAGAATAAGACAAGCTCTCTGGCTTCTGAGAGCTTACAAACTAGCAGAGAAGTGAAAACTACATAATATTTATTAAAGTGAAACGTGAACAATGTAAGAGGTCAGAAGAGGAAGCTATTTCTTTCAATTCTAGTAATTAAGGAAGCCTACCAGAACAAGATAGGCCTTAGAGAATGGGTGCATGGATAGTAGATATGGGTCTGTGTGTGAAAGGAAATCCATATAGGGATGGAAGAACACATCATGAGTGACGCAGAGCAGTTAGAAGCATGAAGGATGCCTAGAAAACAAGAAAGGTGCTTAGAGGAGAGCAATAAGAATATTGTTTGGATTGACCAAGGAGGCTAAGTCCCTGAATACTCCTAACAGTTCAAAACAGCTCCTGCAAGCAAGGACTTTATTTGAAACCTTATATTTTATCTTTAAAGTCCAGGGGAAACTTGCATTCTCTGATATCAATTCATCTATCCTTATTTTAATGTCAAAAAGATGTTCTCTAAAACTCTTTGAATAAAATGAACATGTAGGAAGGAATTCTGTATGTACCCTGTGGCTTCCAGTAGCCCTATCAAATATTTGGTTGGACATTCGAATTTTATTTTAAAAAGCAAGGATAGAAGAATAGAGAGAAATTTTTCTTAAAAATTGTATTGGACCCAAATATTATTGGGTTTTTAATAACAGGCCACACATTTGAATTTTTTTCATGTAGGAAACTGAAAACTAGTAAATGTTTTCCAACAGAGCATGTGCTTTAACTTTGCTCATGCTGTCTCCCCACTCTGCATAGACTGCCTTCCTCTTTCAAATCCTAGCCATCTATTACGGTTCAGCTCCAATATGACCCCTCCACTCAGCCTTCTGTGATTTTTATACCTGGAATTCCATGGCAGTTTGATCAGTAATTCCTTGGCATTTACCACATTTCATTGCATTTTAGTCATTTATGTTCATGGCTCTATTTCCTGCAGAATAGAGACTTCTACAGAGGAAATAAGAAATGCTTATAGAATAAATGCATTTCAAGAGCTCCCTGAAATGGAGTCAGTCATCTAGTAGCAGGATGGAGAGTGTACCAGAGATGGGAAGACAAGAGGCAGTGAAAGTGATTAAGAGACTGTTACAATTGTTCAACCATGAGGTAGTGAGCACTGAACTAGGAAGTTGTCATTGGCTGTTACAAGTAAAAAGGAAGAGTAAATATATAACATCTCACAAAGCTAGAATCTGAGTATTTTACCTGACTGAGAAAGAGGAAGACATGCAGGAGGCTGAAAGTATGGTCATAATAGGGAATTTAAGGAGGGCTGATATGGAGGGTAGATGAAAATTTTGGATTTTTGATATGTTGCTAATGTGAGCACTATGTGCAACTGCCAACTGGCAAGGGAGAACTATTCAACACTGGAAAAAGTTATAAATGAAGGGAGTTTTAAGAACCATTTATAAGCGAGATTGGAGCTCATGGTGGTCTACAAAATTCCTGAACAAGCTCTTTTGAGTAGAGAGATGGATTGGAAGAATGACAATAAGGAATGTCCATATTAAAAGAGGAGAGAGAAAAGGAAGGGAAAATTGAGAATAGGGAGTGAAAGTCAGGGAGGCAAGAAGAGACCCAGGACATACTAGAAACAAAAGAGTTTATAGGAGGAGAAAGCCACATCCATCAGAGAATGAGGAGTTACAATGACAGGACAATTGGAAGACCATCAGAGCTGTATGAATAGAAGGAAGATCTCTAGGAGATGAAGAGAATAGAGTGAAGTCACCAAGCCTGTGGTTACAGACGCTCATTGAGCTGTGTGTGGCTTTAGAAGGAAGAAGAGGCTTAGTAGAGGCTGGTAGCCAGAGTCCAAATCAAGTGAGAACAGGGTAGTATTAATACCCTCACAATTTCGTTTTTGTGCTCCTCACTTCCCCATCAAGGACCAGGCATTTCATTCTCTGCCCATCCTACCCTGTCCTCAAATTCACCATCAGGACCCCAAGATACTGATCTTCTTAAAATGATTATTTCTGTTCAAAATGTATCTGTCCTGTGTACCATTCCTTTGGAGTGGCATTTTCCAAGTGTGTTCCACAATTGGTAGTTTTTTTAAAAACATATTTTATTGATTTTTTACAGAGAGGAAGGGAGAGAGATAGAGAGTTAGAAACATCGATGAGAGAGAAACATCGATCAGCTGCCTCCTGCACATCTCCCACTGGGGATGTGCCCGCAACCCAGGTACATGCCCTCGACCGGAATCGAACTCGGGACCCTTCAGTACGCAGGCCGACGCTCTATCCACTGAGCCAAACCGGTTTCGGCCAATTGGTAGTTCTTTATGACACTGTATGTGAAAGGACTCTGTGGTCAAGTAAGTCTGGGAAATGCCTCAGGGTATGTTAACAAGTCCTGGATGCTCTGATGAAAAGAAATCTTGTCAGTTTTGTTCAAACTACAAAATATTATGTGTTCACAGACTCATCCCCTTTTTCATAGTCACAGTCACAAAACTCTTAGTGGCTCCATACAGGGAAACCTTGCAGTAGGGTTCTGGTGATGAATAATTAATCTGATAAGTGCATACATGTTTGGTATTAGTGATTGTGAAAGGATAATCAACCTTTTAATACTAAGTATTTATAATTTACCAGAGAATTTAATGAGAGTATCCAAGAGAAAATTTAATACGGGAAGTTCAGTAAATGGATCTCATGTGGGGATTATGTTTTGGATAGTGTAGTATTTTAGACCTCTCAAGTCACACCGCCCACGTTGACAATGGCTACTCAATATCTCTATTATATTTAGATCCCCACCTAAGTTGTATATCCTTTTTACTAGGGCTATAACCGTGTTTCGACCTCAGAACTTCAATCAATTTTTCATCCACCCGGAGGAATGGGAAGGAGGGATACAGCACCGGGATGATATCATTTGTGCTGCATTCTTACCTCCACAAACGCTTGCTACAGGTTAATTAAACCTTCACTTGACAATCAATGGTGAAAGTTTGGTTTCTTTTATCTCACTCACTTAAAAACAAAAACAAAAAAATAAAATAAAAACTTTTCCCAACTGCAAAGTGAATAGATTTTTTTTCATTCAAAGCTACTCTTGGTCCTTATTTCTAGGGCACCTGAGCCTGGCTACCTGACTTTAGATGCTATTTTCACCACTTGCAACTCATGGTATTGGGAAAGTTATTTAAATCAGTCTTCTCTGTGCCACAGGGCTAACAATAGTGTATCTATATCTTATTTTATAGTGAAGATTGAATATGATCATCTGTGTAAGGGCTTACCTCAGTGTTCGGCAAACAGTAAGCTCATCAGTAAATGTTAGCTTTTAAAAAAAATTTAAAAAATTGATTTCAGAGAGGAAGGAAGAGGGAGAGGAGAGAGATAAAAACATCAATGATGAGAGAGAATCATTGATTGGCTGCCTCCCACTCACCCCCTACTGGGGATTGAGCCTGCAACCTGGGCATGTGCCCTGACTAGGAATTGAACTGTGACCTCCTGGTTCATAGGTTGATGCTCAACCACTGAGCCACACCAGCTGGACGTAAATGTGAGCTTTTATTTTTATTGTCCTTTTTCCAGGAGCAGCATTAGGGCTCTTGGATACAAATCACACTTCTGTGGCACTCAGATGGTTTATAATGGTAATGTATTAACCCTTTGGCACAATGTAGTCAAAGTGATATTGGTTAAAGACTGGCCTCATAAAATGTCGACAAATTTAAGTTCTTAAAAGGATCCATGGACAGACTTTGATGTGACATATTAAGGAGAAACAGTCATTGTTATGTCATTTCTGGCCAAAGAAAACAATTTATAAAGGCAGATCACACCATGAAATTAACAAGTCCATATTTTGACAGCCTACTCTTTTTTCTTTTTTTAGAATCAAAAAATGTCATCAATTAAGAGGAATGAAAGCTTACAGGAAAACAGCCAGGATAGCTATGAAGTGTTGCAATATGAAGTTTACTGCTCTATCTGCACTTGAAGTTGCAGTGTTTTTTAGGACTTTCCTGATTACCTTCCAGCACAGCCAACACTGCTATTCAATTTGCTTTATAGCTGCTGGAAGTCCACCCCCGCAGGGAGTAGCTCATACTGCAGGATAATGGGAACAATCTGTAAGGCTGTAGAGCTGTTATTCTGAAGTGTCATAAAATACCACTGTAATTGGTGAATAGATGATGTCTTCATTCATTCTCATCCCATCAGTCCTATGTGCAAATGTTTGTTTAAGTCCTTTGAGAGTCGGACATTTCAAAATCACAGGAGAAGATAGGTGCTCTGATGGACAGCTAATCTATGGAGATATATCATCCTTGGTCAATTTATGAGTTGCACAGGGGGCTCTCCCCAGGACAGGACAGGACTTAGTATGGATTATTCTCTTCTCTCTCCAAATCCCAAGAAAGTCACCATATGTACACCCCACTCAAACTCAGCCTTTCCCTCTGCTCTTTACTGGATTTTGACACTCTGCTCAGTAGGGAGCTGTCCTCATTGAGCTGCTGAGAGCAGAGACTTGGTCAGACTTAGCCTCATTCATTGGGTTTTTCTATGTTCTCTGCGATGAGCAGTAAGAAGAGACTTTCTGTAGAGAAAACTTTAGGATTGGAGAAAGTAATATGCAACAAATAATATAGGAGGGAGGGAATGAAAAGAAGACACATACATCAAAAAGGAGATATGGGAAACAAACCTAGAGAAATTTGATTTGGCTGCCCTCACTCCTTAAAAAAAGTATGATAATTATTAACACTTTTTTGGTACTTATAATATGCTAGGCACTATTCTAGGTACTTCTCATTTTGCACATCAACCCTAAGAAATACAATTTTAACCCAATTTTTAGATGAGGAAATTGTGACATCATGTAATTAAATAACTCGCCCAAGCTTACACAGCTAGTAGGTGGCAGAACGAGGACTCAAACTCAAGGTGTTTAATTGCAAAGCCCTTATTCTATAAAATAAAAAGATAGAGTAATTTTACCATACGTAATGCATACATATGTTTTAAAGATTGTAAGTTCTAAATTTTAATAAAAATACTAATTTTACTATTCACTTGTCTCCAAAAATATATAGAGGACCTACTATGTGACAGATTCCATGTAAGATCTTATACTAATGACTTCTTCTCATTGCTGTTGCTCATATTCCTCTAACTTTCTGGCAATTTATGTTCTCCATGCTGGCTCATATAGGGAGTTATGATGGAGAAATCGTTCTGTGGAACAACAGCACAGGAAATGCTCACTATGTCCTTCATCCCGATTACCAGAGGCTGCTACAATCAAAATCAGGTGAGTGCAAGTTTGAAACTAAAATAATGTGGCTGAGTCAGGCCACAGCAGGCCTGGTTGTTTATATATGTACTGTTGCAGCTAGCTCCTAAATTATAGATGATTGGCTATAAGCGCAAGGGATTAGTGATATTGTTGTCTTGTCAAAGTGACTTTAAAAAATTCTTGAGATTTACTTGGCTTAGCAAATTCTCCTTGGCATGACATTTTTTTCTCCATATACTATATCAGTGCTTCTGAATTACTGACAGCGGGGAGCAGACTCTCATTTCTATCTAGTTTAGTTGTTGCCAATAAACTTCACCAAATTGCCTTTGAGTGAACCTTGGGTACCCCTTGGTAAAAAAATGGGAACTCATGTGCACTTGATTGGCTGTTCAGGCTCAGTCTAGAGCTTGTATTAAATATTATGCCACCTGGAAATCTTAAATTATTTCTTGTTTTAGCAACTTGTGGGAGCGTTAGATGGGAGTATATTGTATTTTATGGGAATTTAGCAGAGCACATGAATATTTTATACTTGAGCAAAATGTCCTAACAATTGCCTTTCACATTTTATTTTAGTTTTGTTAGATACTAAAGATTTTTCCTTAGACTAATTTATTTGAGTAATGAATATGTAATTTCTCATGGCCCAGCACGGTTCTCTTGTCTCAATTGGATAAACTCACAAAGGCTGAATTGGACCGTAGGAAAAGACTGATCATTAGATATAGTTTTTGTTTTTTGTTTTCGTGTGTGAAAAGTTGAGGGACTGATTTGATCAGAGTAAAGCAACATAGTTAAGAGATTTAGTACTTACTAGCCTGCAGGACCCAAATTCTGACCTGCTTTATGTACAAGGAGCTAAGTATTAGGGCTCATCTGGACCCTCCATGGAGAGGATGGAATTCTGCTTCTTCCTCTATATTGGCCTTCAGGGGAGCACCATCTTGGTCTCATGGCAAACCTAACTGTGGCCACAATTAAAGCATAGAGGTAGAAAATAAGGGAAAGCAGATAGCATCAAGTTTCTAAAAGCCACGAGAGGCATTGCTATAGATTTCTTGCCTTAAAAATTTGAAGATACTTCTGTATAGATTTTTCATAACTGTGTGCAGACTATTCATACATCCTAAGATGAATATCCCTAGTTTTTATTAGTGTAGATTGGAGATAGTGTCATGAAATAATCAAAATCCCATTAGGAATGCCCTTTCCAAGGTAACTCACTAATAAATAATATTGCTAAAATGATTGTTTAAATATATTTAAATAGTTATTATGTCTCACTTTATTAAATTATTTGCAAGGTTAATATTCATGATTAATAAGCTGCAAATGCTATGATAATAGAATCACATTTGTCTTGAATATATCAAGATCTCTAAGATGTGACTCTAAAATGAAGTACTTATGAATTCATATCAAGGGAAAACTCTGTAAGTGTGTATGGAATATGCAAACAAAAAGGCAATCAAACAGTCCTTCAAGTTGGGCTTGAGAAAGTGAATAGCAGACAGCTGATGGATATTGAGTGGAAACCTATTCTGAGACTTGATGGGGTCATCTGAGCCTGTGATGAAGTGGGCCTGTTGTTGTTCATAAGCATTTGTTTGAAAAGCAGATGTTTCTGTTTATTAAGACACCTGGCTTTGTCTCTATCACACATATAGAGCCTCAAAAGCTCCTCAGTGCTGGGAGGAGCTGCTCCAGCCGCCCCACAGCAGAGCAGGCTACCCTGGGAGCCAGCTCCTATGAGACTGGCACCGAGTGCGATAACGCTGTGATGAGGCTTTGCTTCCTTGAAGCAAGAAAAAACACTGCAGCGACAGGTAAACTGTATACTTATATTTTGACTGCAGAGTGCTTTGATATATTGTAAAATGTTGGCAAAGGTGCAATAAAAAGAATTCAATGTAATTGTATCTAAGCATTGTAGAGTTTGACTGTGTCTAGCTAACAGTCAGTACTGGGTCATGGGAGGCCTTGACTGCGAATGAAGTTAGGGTTCAGGAGGGTGGGTCCAAGAATAGGAGCTAGACTAGATGCCATCAGCAATATAGACAGTATTGCATACACAAGAATCAGAGTGAGAAAAACTCAGGCAGGCTACTTACTATGGGCAACAATCAGAACTGGTGTTCCAGCCACGACATAAAGAGGTTTGGTAGGGCAGAAGGCACAGTAAGAAATATGCAATACCAGATGACATACCATAGAATTGTACACTTGACACCTATACAATCTTATTAACCAATGCCAGCCCTATAAATTTAATTTCAAAAAATTAAAAAGAAGAAAAATGCTCCAAATATGTGAGGTGAGCGTAGGTCTACATGCAGCAGAATGTGGGACAGCACTGGCACCTGGTTCAGATGGGCTGGGAGCAAATAGTGAGAAACTTGGAGATTGGAGGCAATAGCAAAATTTAAAATAACTGCCTACTTTTGGTCTTAATAATTTGGAGAGGAACTTACACTTTGGGTATCTTTACCAGCTGTGCATCAGGGTCCTCGTTAGAGCTTCTGCTGAGAGGTATGCCAACACTGGTGCTGCCACATGATTTACTGTAGTTATTTAATAGAATACAGATGAAATACACATTTTCTTAATTTCTCGTCTGTGTTCAATGGCTATGTTATCTTAGTGCTAATTCAGCCTGTGTTTACCCAAAATAAAAATCTCCTTTTGAGAATAATGCATATTTTTTACTTTTTATCTAAAATATATATATTTTAAAAGTGCCTTTTCTTAACGTTAGGAATCTAGACATATATGTGTTATATGTTTAAAACAACATATCTGAACCATGTTTTTTTTAAAAAAAAAAAAAATATATATATATATATATATATATATATATATATATATATATATAATCAGAGAGGAAGGGAGAGTGAGAAAGAAATACAAACATCCATGATAAGAGAATCATCCATTGGCTGCCTCCTGCATGCCCCACACTGGGCCCGCAATCAAACCCTGACCAGGAATCAAACCATGACCTCTGGTTCATAGGTCAACTCTCAACCACTGAGCCACATTGCCTGGGCTGCACTATGTTTTCTCTATTCGTTTTTTCATATTCAATTTATAAGTAGAAAATCTGCATGATTTTCATATAAAATTTTCAACATTAAAATTGACAGTTATAATCCTATAAAGCTTTAGAAGCACTGGAATATTTAGAGTAGATTTTGAAACATATTCTAAAACTTTCTATTTTCTGGAACTCACTTATACTCACAATATGAACTATTATCCTGAAATTGCTCTCCAGACTAATTCTTCTTAATGTTATCAGTGTTCCTAAATTGTTTCCACTGAAGCAGCTACATGCTATTATTTCTACTTTAAGCAGATTTGATTGTTAATCGGCAGTACATTGGTGAAGCAAATTGAAAGTCATCTACAGATTTATCAAATAATAATAGAAACTTTGCCACAGAAGAATAATTTATATAAAGTGCTTCTACAAAGCATATACAAATGGAAAATGAAAGGTTAGTTCTAGGCCTATGAACCAAAAAAGTGTCTCATAAGAGCGTACAATAAATTCTTGATTAAAAATGTAAAAATAAGCTCATAAATAGGATTCTAAGCATGCTACTATACAGAGAAATCAATGATCATGCTGCTATTGCTACATATATGCAGCCAGATCTCTGCATAAGGAGCTTTACTTCTTTGGTATTTGTGTCCAATACGTTATTAAGAAAGTTGGGTTTTATGTAATCATATCATCATCAAGTTGCAATTAATATCTTATAAGTTTATTTGAAGGAATAAGTTAATTCTGTGTAAAATTTAAAAACCCAAATAATATTAAAATAATGAATGAAGGAAAGGAAACTAAATTTAATGGAGGATCTTATATACCTTATTTCATTTAATATTCAACATGCCCCAGTGAGGTTATCATAGGGTTATCTCAATTTTATATTTGAGAGAATTAAAGTGCTGGGAATTGATCTCAGGGCTACCCACCTCTACAACATGCTATGCTTTCACAGGGCAAGCCACTGAAGTTGTTTCTGTAATCATTGCCACAGCTTCCTAACTAGGTGATTCTTTTCCTGTCAGGAGGTGCTAACTTGGTGTCATGTGGAGGATCTGGGTATGTCAGACTCTGGGATACATTTAAGAAACAACTTCTTGCTGAATTTTTGGCTCATAGTGGAGTTGGATCTATTATTATGGCTACTGATAAGCTGAATCAATACCTCGCCACAGGAGATCTTAATGGATGTTTGAAAATATGGAATATAGAGGTGATTTGAAAACAGTCTACATCCACTTTGACTGCCTTTTGTTGCAGATAACTATGAATCCAGTCTTGTCTGTTTCCTAGATAAAAGAAGAAATATTCATTCTGAGTATTTTATTTATTTTTACAGCAATTATTTTTAATTTTAAAAACTTTTTAAAAATAACCGTTGACAATCAATATTATATTAGTTTTAGATGTATAGCATAGTGGTTAGACTATTTATATAACTTACAAGGTGATCCCCCTGACAGTCTGAGTATTTTAAAGGAAACGTTTACATGTATTGAGCAGAGACTTCTCTTAAATAATTTATAGAGAAAACCAGATTTTCCTTAGTATTAAAAATCTTCTCTTAAAATACACTCAAGTCAATCAACCAATTTAGAAAAGGACTATTGTCAGTAAG
Organism: Myotis lucifugus; assembly: GCF_000147115.1. NCBI lineage: Eukaryota > Metazoa > Chordata > Mammalia > Chiroptera > Vespertilionidae > Myotis > Myotis lucifugus. The sequence continues at coordinate 4,576,848 of NW_005871101.1, forward strand.
ATACTGCAACATCATTTGAGCATAAATAATTTGGATATACCTTCTTTTAAGCAAGACTTTAAACATAATTTAAATGGAGTACTGGTCCTTCACCTAACATTATTGTCATCCTGAATTAATGTGGGATTTTTGTGTCACCGATTACCTCCTCAATTTTCTAATAATATTATAAAGTTGTATAATATGTGACTACCTATATGTGATAAAGTTCCCCTGTATCAAATAACTGACTTTACTTTTCATCGTTTTCTTTTCATCTTCCCGCTCCCCCTCCTTCGTTTCTTTCAATTTTTCAAGTTAGTTAGGTCAGGTAGAAACCTTTTTTTGAGTGTTAGTGTCATTTTTCTAACCTCTGTTATCATGAACTATTCTTTTGCATTTGGATCACAGATTATTGTTCCCAAATGGACCTTTTCATTCCTGTATCAGACTTTTTTAAAAAGTATTATGTCACTGTGATAATTTCACATTTGGACTCTTTAGAATTCTGGCATTTCTTTTCATTCAGGAGTACTGCCTCAATTCTAGTAAGAGCAGAATCACACAGGCCCCAACTCTGATAAGGTCGTTCCAACCTCACGAAGACCAGATAAGTTCCTTAGAGATGTGCTCGCCGGGTGGCAGTTCGCTGATTATCTCCTGCTCCGTAGACTGCAGCGTTTGTGTGACTGATGTCTGCGGCGCACCTGTCTACATCTTCGGTCAGGTAGAAATATTGCTTGTTTATTATTCCAGTATTTACTTGACATTTAGTATGAACTTGGGCTGATTTCCATTTGAATCTCATCAGCTGTTGATGTTCATTAGTCATGAAAGAACTGACTTCCATTCTGGAGCTGGAGCTGTAGGCATCTCTCGTCCTGTTTACCATTAACCATGGCAGTTCCATCAAGTGGAGGACACCAGAGACAGGGAAAGATGCTCTGTGCAGCTAAACGTATTCCAGGATTTTTGAGAAAAAAGTTCTCTAAAATAAGTGGATTCTTTACATTTCAAAATTGAGTAAAAATACAATGTGGAGAATATTAGCATGTTATATGAAACAGATGACTCTGACTGTCGAGTAATAATCAAGGTAATAATCAAATAGAACATTTTAGAAAAAACAAACCTTGCTCTTCATCATCTGGTTTACTCTTGTGAAAATAATAATAGCTAACATTTTTTGAGTTTTTCCTGTATTCCTGGGGCACTGTTCTAGGTCTCTATATGAATAATCTAATGTAATCTTCACAATTGCCCATCCATTACGGAAGAACTTTCATTAGTACTATTTTATAGGTGATAAAACAAAGGTACAGAACTCACAGAAGCGAATAAATAGTAGAGTTTTGCTTTTAACTCAAGCTGGCTATATCAGAGTTCATGCTTTTAACCCTGTGCTCCCATGAAAGTAAGCTCTCATGTGTAGAGGGGAAAATACCAAAGTGGGGGAATGGATGAAAGGAACTATTCATCTTCTCACCTTTCAGTTCTTTATTCTGTTTGTTTTTATGGGACCTCTGCTCCTGTTCCTTTTGCGCTCTGGGGAACAAAGTCTTGGTTTGATCTGTTTCAACCAGGACTGTTCGAACATGGTGTGTGAGGTTACAGACATACTTTCATTTCTGTCTGGCTGGTTGGCTTGGTTCCATTCGGCCACCTCGGGTGCCATTCTCATGCCGTGAGAGTACAAAGCAGTTCTCTTCATTTTGGAAGACAAAGTCTGTTGTTGCTCTATGTGTGAAGTCAGTTTGATGATGTCAACCTGTGTGGAAAGAATTCTGTACAACCTTTCGGGACGTGAAGGGTGAGGGTAAGTCAGAAATTAATCTGGGGAGGTGGACCCACGGTTGGCCGGGTACCCTGGGCGTCTCAGTGTAACGCTCCAGAGTTGCACCGTCTCTCCTGCTCTGCAAATGAGGCAGGTGCTGGACTTTCTCAAGGAGAACAGCATCTGAGTGGGAATCAAACGAGTGTGTGTAGGTGTGTAGTGAGTGAGACAGAGTGGGGCACGCTGGCATTCTGAACACACATGAGGTGGGAAGCTGTTTTGGGCAGTTGAGAAGTTAATGCAATGCCAACATTGCTGTACGGACAGGCCACATGGGTCACATGAGCTGAGGTGAGGTTAGAATGACAGGTAATCAAAGCATCATCAAGCGGGTGACATCCAGAATATAAGTCTCCCAGATGGGATTGAAGCAAGAATAAGACTGTTCTATGTGCGGGTGCCATAAACTGTGCCCACCAAACAAAGTCTGTACCTAAATTTTATTTTAATTAAGAAGTATGTGCTAGTAAACTGTTCATTTGTATGCCTTGATATTTTTCCTTAGTTGTTTTGTAAAGTCTTTTATATTTTGAAGGACATCAGCCTCCAAAACCCTGCATGAAAATTGTGTTTTGTTTTTTTCCTGCTGTTGAAGACAGAAAAAGAGTCGGTGTAGTTTTATAAAGTAAAGTCTGGCAAAGCAGGGACAGCTGTGTTTTCTAGTCCCTTCTGCTTGAGCTGTTAAAGATGTTGTTAAGACCTTTTAAAAAAATCAAACTGTCTTGAAAAGGGTGCTGCTAGTCCCTAATGCAGGAAAGGGGAAGGGAGGGAGGGAGGATGGAAACAGAAAAATAGCAGATACTGGAGAATAGTAACAGTGAATGTCCTTCAAGTGTGTAAAAAAGAGACACCCTTTTAAGTAAGATAGGGGAGTTAGACAAAAACATGTAGATAAGAAGAGCCATTTAGTAAATATAACTAGGATCAGAACAATTTTTACTGAACAAACTTGATTTGGAAAGCATAGTGCCTTTTTGCCCTACATTTGAATGGCACATTTGTCTTTTAGTTGAATCAATTCTGGGTTAGCAGTTATAAAACAGGAGGAAAGCATTAATATATTTTAATTTCCCATGTTAAAACTTAATTTTCAAATCACATACAGTCTGATTAAAGTGTTTAAAATTTAATGCAATGTGATTCTACATATTTCATGAAAGAAGTGTTTTTAATCACTGTGAATCACTTTTACAACATAGTTATTGATCGGAGATTGCTTTTCAAGTTAGATTTGTAAAAGTAAGTGGTTTTGTATGTCTATTTATAGAGCTGGAGAAATGGGAGTGGAGATGATTTAACCATAGAGATACATTTATCCCAGGAAACTGTCAGGTGATTGTGGTAGAAAAAGAAATTAGACACTGTGTGCAGTCCTTCAGTGCCTTTCCTTTAGCACTCACCACAGTTGGATTGGGTAGAATTATTTTATTGGCACTTCTCCTCATCTGGGGGCCAGTGACTTTGTTCCTCTTCACCCAGTGTTTAAAATTTGATTTAGTTGTCCTCATTTAAAAATAAAAAGATTTCATATAAGATCCAGATTTCTTGCTTCTCTTGAAAAAGAACATGTCATTCCCTGAGAGAAACTGTAAAATGGATTCTCTCTAATCCAGTAAGGCCGAATCTCATTTGCCACTGATCATCTTAGATGAGCCTTGGTTCATTCATTGTTATTATCCTCCTGGCGTTTGTCAGCATTTCACTTTGCATGCCCTTTTGACAAGGTTATCAGTTTGAAGGTCACTCAGACATCCTAGGGATACCTGATGTTACCTTTCTATCACTCTGGCTATGTTCTCTGGTGCATTCCTGTGTATACAATGTGAATTGATAGAAGACAAGGAAATGGATTCTATATTTAAAATATAAAATAGATTGTCATTGGTATTATCATTTGGGTATATGGATACATATTAAGAATTATAGTCAAGATCTGTGAAAACTATTATATAACATAATAGAGGCCCAATGCATGAAATTTGTGCAAGAGTAGGCCTTCCTTCCCCCAGCTGCTGGCACTGGCTTCCCTCTGGCACCCGGACCCAGGCTTCCCTCACAGAGGAAAGCTTGCCTCGGCCCTTGCAGCCCCAGCTTCATCTGGAAGGTCTTTGGAAGGACCTCTGGTCTAATTAGCATATTAAACTTTTATTATTATAGATATTTTGGGGTGAGGGGTGCTCAATATTTTAGGAAATAAGATGAAAAGAAAGTAGTTGTATCAAAAATTAACTCTGACAATTCTCAACAAAAACTTTCTTTGTTTTTCTTTTTAGTAAATATTCATCTTACTATTCAGGATTTTTAAAGAAAGAATGTCAATTTTTTGTACTTCATTATTATCTTTTCAGGGAATTTCTGTTTCTATGACTCACTTTCTACCTTTATTAAAGTTACATGTATGTGTCTTATCCTCCCGTATAAGACTATAAGTTTCTGGAGAACAGAAACCATGTCTTATTCTTTTATTGTGTGTGTCCCCAACTTTAATTCATAGTGTAGCATATGAATGTTCAAGGAAAAAAATCATAAAAAAAATAAATCTCTTTGTTTTTATAGGCAAAGCATTGGCAACTTGAAAGCTGTTTTTCTTTCCCTAAGAAGGATAATAATTTAATGGAAAGTGAGATTCAAGAAGAAAGCATAAGGGAAACTGCTTCACTTTCTAATGAGGAATCATGCTTAGACCCAACAGAACATTCTCTACTTGATAAAAAAGACAAAGATGAGCCAACATACAAGTAAGTAATTTTAAGTGTTACCAAGATGTCAACTGGCGTCTAGATAAGACTTAGGTAAGATTGGCCCAAACTCCTCATGTTCTCTGTGCAATGTCCAATGATGACCTTGAGATTTTTCTAAAATTGGGGGGATTGATAGGTTTGTGTGTGGCAGGGAGAGAATGTATGTCCTCAGGGTTATATATGGTTCTGATTTCTTGCCTCCATTGAATTCTTGATTTCTATTCAGTGTCTTCCAGTCCTTTGCTTCTGCTCTATCACCAATCTCAATGTGGAAACTTGCCTCTTTCCTAAAAAACAGTGTGTGTGTGTATGCATGTATGCATCTGTCTCAGAATGTATGTCAGGTTTTACTCCTGGTTTTGGTAACTTTCACAGAAGCTTGTATGACAGAACTTGTAAGAGATCAACTTTGATTATTAGACATGACTCTCCTTTGAATGCTTCTGGCCTTTCCTTCATGCTGTTCAGCCTTTTCTTCTCTTTGCACCACTCTGCTAGATCCCATTATTACATTCCTCTTTCTCTCTCATGCCAGGCAGCTTCAGTTATTTCTTTTGTTTCCTATAGTCTTGCTAACCCATGCTCTTTTAATTGTACTGTTCACACTAAACAACTATTATTTTTTGAAAGGTTGCTTTTATTCATTGTATTTTCTTTCATATGATTTTTTTTACCATACACATATAGGATTGTAGAAAAATTGCACACAAAGTATAGAATTTCTACATACCCCACCTTACCCCACCCAGTGTCTTGCATTAATGTGGTCCATTTGTTAGAATTGATGAATCAATATTGATACTTTATTATTAATTTAAGTCCATAATTAAGGGGGTACCGTTGTGGCTTCTTTGAGGACCCCACTCAGAGACCTCAGCATTGCACATTTACAAATCAATGCATCTTTGGCCAGTCTCCTGTGGCTCTACCCCTCCCCGCCCCCAGTTGGGGTTACCTTGGGAAATACACATCACAGTGTTTTTCTGTTGCAGTGTACCTGCTTTGGTAGGCCTTCCCTCTCCCACAACTCCTCTAGGGTTAACTTCTGCTTGGCCAATAGAAAGCTCACTCATCCTTGCCACACCAACTGCTCCCTGGTTGTCTCCTCTAACCTTACTCACCTGGGTAGCTCCAGCCATAGCTTTTTGCCTGTAGACTTTTGCAGGCATTAATGAGCCTGTGTCCCTCTCGTGATTTCCGCAGACAGCACACATTAAACTCTTTGATCTGTGTGAATGCAGGCTAGAAGTGAAGGGGAAGCTTCCCTTCACTCTCTCTGGAGTGGGCCTCAGGGAACACCAACGCCTCCTCTCCTCTCTTAGGTTATTGCATATTGGGTCTGTTTATATCCTAGAAAGGTGGTTGGCCTGGGTTTCACCAGGTTGGTTTTGGAGGTACTTCAGGAATATGGGACAGGTTTTACTTCTTAATTAATTATTTTGCTTTCAGACCTTTTGGACCTCTGCTGACAGGGAAATAGAAGGGGGGGAGGGGAAGCCCCTTTAAAAGTTTCTGTTGCACTAAATTACATTTTGGTATTTGTTCTTCTATTTCCTTGAATTATAGCATGCTGAAATGTCAAGTGGCATTTTACTTTCAAGCAGAATGATCTTTTCAATTGAGAAATATAGCTTGACCAATCCTGTACACTAATAGAATTCTGGGAATGGAAAGACTTTCAATATGACAGAATGTCCCCACCCAGCTATTCAACGCAATGTTATAGATCAGGAAATAAAGTTACCCAGGATCATACAGATAGATCATTGTTTCTCTTCCTGTTACACTCCTAAAAGAATAAAGGCAATTGTTACAGATTCCTGTTTAAGAGTATTTCAGCCAATATATTAATTTTCCCTTTCTTGTGACAGACTGTTATTATTATTTTTTTAAATAAGCCTTTCCCTAGAATTAAAAGATAGCAATTTGAACTATTTACTTCTTTCTTGACTTCTATCTCATCTTATTACATTTACTATTGTTGCATGACACTTTGTGTTATGAAAATTAGTGCTGATACATAGGTTTCTAAATTCACAGATTTGTCTTAAATCTAGAGCTTTGTATTCTGCCAGAGTAGATAGGTGTGCAGCAGAGTGATTTTTCTCATCTTGGTTGTAAGTTTCTGTAGGCCTTGGGAGAAATTTCCAGCAGTAAGAAGCAAAGTTATCTCTATTGTACTATATCTTGTCAAATGACAATGCACCGAAAAATACCTGTGATCTTTGAAATGTATGACTTTACCTAAGTTAGAAGACTGGATTGAAATGATTTTAAGACTTTGCAGTAATGAAATAGAATAGGATAATGTCATTTAAGAATTATTAAACAGATTGAGAGAAAAAGGTAAAAAAATGTATCTTCAGAAGTGACTGTCAGGTTACTTCTTACCTCTCGCAGGAGGTTTGTGTGGAAAACATACAGGTGCAAAGTCATGGTCAGCTGTAAAATGTTTTTCATGGCCTCTGTCCAATATTGAAGAGACTATTTTCTCCCTAAGAAAAGATTATTCTAAAGAATGTGCTGTTTTCCTAATCAGATTAAATCCAAGGAGAGAATCATACCAGTTCTTGTCCATATGCAAAAATATGAAAAAAAATATGTAAAGGAATTTAAAGAGATGAGAGGGGGGAAAATACTTTCTGTATATGTGTATGCAGGCAGGGGTATGTTTAATGGAGGAGTTAAACAGTAAGAAAGATGGAGACGCAAAAAGAAAAAGCCAATAAAAATGGGAGAAGCAGGCAAAATGAAGAAAACAATTTAAAAATTTAAAACTGTGTTCTCATTTTAACACCTAAGATTTTTTCCCCAGGATAAAAACCTTGGCATAGGTTTTCTTCTGGTTTATACATGCATACCAGTTTCCCAAAGTGCTGAAGGTATTTTATAATATTATGTCTGAGAAGTAGGTAGGTGTTTAAATGTCATTTTCTATTTAAGCCCTGGGGAAATGAAGATGAATATAGAATTTCAGAGAATAAGGAAGTCCTAATGCTAAGTTAACAATTGATACAGAGAAATAGATTTTGCCCTCCCATAAGTTCTACAAAAATTACCATTAGAAAATGAAAAAAAAGAGGAAGAAATAAATTAAAGTATAAAATAGGCAGCAGAAACTACAGTGGACATGCATTTTTCTTAGTTTATGGCAATATTTGGTTTCTGAATTCACAGAAAATTAATCTAGAAAAATACACACAAAATAATTTAGAAAATATAACCTTAGGGTATTTTTAATATAAAAATAATACATGTTCATTAGGGAAAATTTGCAAGTACAAATAAGCAAGGAGAAGAAGATAAAGAGAAATCACCTATAGCAAAGCCATTGCTAAGACTTAGGAATTTTCACTCTCCTGGCTTGTTCTGGGCATACTTATGCTAATAAATAAATGTGCAGTGTATAAAAATGATGATTTAGTATACATAATTTATAACCTGTGTTATCACTCAAAAATATACAGCAAGTTTATTCCTGTATTTTTAATATGAGTGTCCACAGACACCAACATTCATTAATGATTCCCTAGAAATGTATCATGTGGCTTTTTAACCATTCCCTTCTTTTCAAACATGTAGACTGTTTATAAATTTTAAGTGGGAAAACATTTCTTTAAATACTTTCATATGCAATTGTGAGAGCAATGAGCTGAATTCAACATTAGAATAAATTCTTTGAGATGGAGTTGCTGAGTGAAAAGTGTCAAAGGCCCTTGGGTCATCTTGCTAAAATGCTGCCTCTACACCTGGGCTCTCTCTCCAGCGTATATGAGAATGGCTGCCTTCTGAACCAACACTGACTGTTGTCATTGTCTTAAAACTGTTGCCATGATCTTTCATTATTGTTTTAAATTGCATATTTTAATTGTTTGTAGAAGTGAACATTTTTTTCACATGCATATTAACCTTCAATAATTCAATAGCGAAGTTGAGATAGTAGAAGTCTATGAAACTAACTCCTGTGACAGCCTTAAGAAAAGCATATCCCCAGCCTCCTCTTGAATAATTGCTATGGGATGTGCTTACTATCTCACAGTCGCCATTCTGTTATTGAATCACTCTTTATTATAGAACTAGAGGCCTGATGCATGAAATTCATGCAAGGGGCTCAGCCCTCACAGCCACGGTGGCTTGCCTCGACCCTCACAGCCAGGGCTTCATCTGGAAGGTTGTCTGGAAGGACATCTGGAAGGATGTCTGGTCTAATGAGCATATTATGCTTTTATTATTACAGAATGGCTCTGATGCTAAAGTCAAATCTGTCCATTTGTAAGGTCTCTTTCATTGATCTTCATTCTTATATTAGAACAATGAAGAGCGAGTCTTTTCTGCCTGATTTTATCTATCAATTTTCCTTTGGCTATCATTAAAAAGTTACTTATGGGGATAGGGTTAATTATAAGAAGCCAGGATTTAAAAACCAGATAGAAAATGAAACAAATTTCCATTTATTTCTCAGTAAGTTTATATAGGCAGAAGGCATAATTAAAATGAATGGTTTTTAGACATGTGAAATAATTATGATGTTCTAAATTCTATAGTACAGTGATGAGGGAACTGATATTTAATATTCTTTATATGCTATTGATTACTTAATTATTCTGCCAGTAGGTTGTATGTGAGAAATTAAATTGGAAAATTTATGGCCAACTATAAGGGAAAAAATACACAAAGCAATAAAATCTAATTTTAAATCAGGTCTTATGTGACATAAAACACTTGGAGGACTGACAGTCTCCTTTCACCAACAATCCGTGGCAAGAACTATCATACATACATGCATGACAAATGAAAGCAAATGGAAGTCTACTCAATTTTTGAAATTTAAGTCTTAAAAATACTTGTACAGCAAATTATTATCTCTGTAAATGCTGTATGTCCTTATTTTTTGTCTCATCATTCTGCTGGTTCCTAGGAGTCTTAGAACTGGCTGTAGGGAGTATTTGAATTCTCTGCTTTGAGTAGAAAGAATTGTCTCTTTTTACTTAATGTGATAGTAGCCAATACTTATTAAGCTCTTAGAATAATCCAGGCACTGTTCTAGGTCTTTATGTGTTTAGCTCATTTAATTGTCACTGTAATCCTTAGAGATAGCTACAGTTATGACCCCTGTTTCATGACTAGGGAAGCAAGTACACGGAGGTTAAATGATTCACCCAGTGTCAATCAGCCAGAAAGATGTGAACCAGGCATACTGGCTCCAGAGTCAGTACTCTGTGCCATCACTCCATACTGTCTGTTCAAAAAGCATCATGTTGAAAAGTTACTGGTTTCTTAGTCAAGTGATCAAATATTTTGCCAAGTACCTGCTATGTATAAGGTGCTACTCGAGGTATAGAAGGGCAGTGGGGGATTTGCCACACATCATTCTTCCCTTTACATCCAAGACCGAGGGATGGCTGGTCATTTAGAGCCTTTCCTTCTCATAAAATTGATGGCAAGACTACCAGAGCCCATAGTAGGCCCACTTTCTTGTACCACCATGTAAGGCATGTTTGCAAAAGTTTTAAACTCAAAACTCTTTATTGCGTTTTTCTGCTTTTTTGTCTTCATCCATTAGGAATATTGGACTTTTAGGAATATTCACCTCTTTCTAGTTTCCTGTACATTTTCACAGTAACCATTCTCTCAAATATCAGATGTCTTTGGAAAAGAAGCACTAGGCTGACCTCTGAATATGAAGTTAAATCTATGGTCTGGTTGTTCACAGAACTGCTCTTTGCTTTGGAGCTTTGTCAATACAGCTCCATTTCCTAGGCTGTCGTCTAAGTAGTGAAATCTGTTGCAGTTTCCAGGAGATTCGCTCGTACCTTCTGCCCACTTCTCTCCCTCTGTGGCTTAAACTCTTTAGTAGAGATAGTCAAAGTCTTTTGTTTTATACAAAATATGTTTGATTTGAATATCACTGGGTGAGAAAGCAAGTGGTCTAAAAGCAGGAAACAGTTCAGGATGTTTGGGGGGAAATCAAGGCCTGGTATTAACTAGTCCAAAGATAGACCCCACTACTCCTAGGCCTGCCTCAATCTTTTGTACCTCAATTTATTTCAATAATACTTTTCTGGAAAAAAAATTCTCAACTTAATCACTATAAGGCCTAACAGCACCATACTCTGTCCTTCTTGTATCTGCCACCAACTTCTCATTGTTACAGATTCTCCTACCATCTTCAAATGACTCTAATGTACTGTGTTCATGTCTTCAAAGCCCAGATAGTGGTTAAACGATATGTCCTTCTTCATAGGAGGTCTGTGTTGTGAGGGAGGCCATTCCAGTGTGATCTGGGGAAAAACTGCCACCTGACCTCTGTCTTTTGGAAGGCAAAGATTTCCTAAAGAAAAGGAAAATCTATAATTCCAAAAAGTTCATGTAGATACTACCCCAATCAAGGCAGTAGAGTTCCCCTCCTCATCCCCCTTTACGTGTGGGCTATACTTAGAAATTTGCTTCCAGAGAGAAGTGTACAGAAAGGAAGGGAAAATATAACTTTTAAAAGGAAGTGCAGAAACTTGGCCAACACAACCTTGGCCAGGTGAGGAGATTAACATCCAAAGCAGTGAGTCAGGTTGACAGTGTGTCCCCTTGATAAGATGTGGTGAGAAAATGAATTCATCTCTGTTGACTTCCTCCCAACAACCCATAATTCCCATCTAACCATAAGAAAAACGTCAGGCAAATCCAAATTAAGGGACATTCTACAAAAGTCTGACAAGTATTCATTGAAACTTCCAAAGACATGAAAAACAAGGAAAGTCTGATAAACTGCCATAGTCCAGAATAAGCTAAGGAGTCAGACTTTTGGCAATGAAATGTGTAGTCATTAAGGTTGAGGTCTATGACAGTGAGTGTGAAATATGTTTGGGATCATTTCTCATTTTCTGACTGGAATTATATACAACTATATAATGATTTCACTCTGTTTTATTGATAAAACTATTTTCATTCGATTCAAGCTAAGCTAAAATTTTCTTATAGATTCATATGAGAATCCTTAAAAATGCTGAATTTTTCTGAATTTTGTACATCATAAGTGAAGATACAGCCTGACATCAGATAAAAGAGTTTTTGACACATCTCACTGATTACCCCGCATAATTGGCACATTGTGTGTGTTTCTATAAAATTTTCTTCTGCATAGCTTTTTCTCTGACCTACCACTTGTTATGAGTACAGCTTTTCTTTAGCCTCTCAGCCTCTCTAGCTCTTACCATTTTATATTATCACATGGCCAGCAGGCATTTTATTCAAAGATTTGGCTTGTTTGGTATAAACAAATGTCACTATTTAGGTCCACAGGATAGAGGGTTTTTTTTTTTTGTCAAAGTAACAGATATACAGTATTTATAGCCAGAGAGTGTCTGTTCATCCTTTGTGGTTAATTTTATTTCACCATGAATTATTCTCTTCCAGTGTCGGATCATCAGAAGTTATAAATTTAGCTATAAAATATAAGGAAAGAAATATATATAAGAAAAAAACACATAACCTTTACAGCAGTGAAATTCTACAAAAGTCATCCAGTAAGTAATTACCACTGATATATATTTACAGTGTTATTATTTTACTGATTGATATGAATAACAAATAGCTACTGTGTGTGCCAGGAATATTGGTGTTCCTTAATAAACTTGAAAGGAAGGTCCTGAGACCCCACTTAACAAAGGAGGAAAGTGAGGCTCAGAGACATTAAGTGACTTGCCCAAGGCTGCACAATGTACAAGCGACGGACATGTAAGATCTAAGCCAGAAAGCACATGTAACCTGCCCACTATAGTTCCCAAAATAGCGTTGGCACAGAATGTTAATTCTTTCCCCAAAGTGTTTAGAGATGAAAATGAATAGAAACAAATTTTGCTCTTAGGAAGCCCATAGCCACCCAGAATGATGCATTTGTTTAGTTATTGGCTGACTAGAAACATAATTATAAAAAAGTAATTGAAACAAAGGAATCATTATTATACTCAAGTGTATTATTTAACTGTGTGGTGATTGCCAGAGGGAAAGGGGTTGGGGGAGGTAGAAGAAGGTAAAGGGGGGATAAATGGTGGTGGAAGTGATAAACACACAATACAGTGTTCAGATGATGCATTGTAGAATTGTATACCTGAAATCTGTACAATTTTATTAACCATTCTCATCCCAATAAATCAATTAAGAAAAAAGAAGCATAGGGAGAATCAGTCCTGAGGTTCCATCATGATGAGACTATTTCACATACTATGAATCTTTTTCCAACTATGTCCACAGGGAAGCTGCACTTTCAGAGAACAGATATTTTAATTTTAGAATTTGGGTTGAAATTTTTCTGTCAAAAGGTACATCCTTATTTGTTAATATTCAATGCATATTTATAAACTGATCTACTCCATAGGATTTTTGTCAGGATTACAAGAGATATTATATGTAAAGCACTTAGAAAAGTGCCTGACATATTATAGAAACTCAATGCAATTTTATTAGCAACTGGAGGCCCAATGCATGAAGTTCATGCACGGGGGGTGGGGGGGGGGGAGTGTCCTTCAGCCTGGCTGGCACCCTCTCCAATCTGGGACCCCTTGGGGGATATCTGACTGCTGGTTTAAACTGGCAGTCGGATGTCCCTCTCACAACTCGGGACCGCTGGCTCCTAACCGTTTGCCTGCCTGCCTGCCTGATCACCCCCAACTGCCCTCCCCTGCTGGCCTGATCGCCCCCAACTGCCCTCCCTTGCCAGCCTGATCGCCCCCTAACTGCTTGCTCCCCCCACTGGCCTGATCACCCCTAACTGCTTGCTCCCCTGCTGGCCTGATTGCCCCTAACCGCTTCTGCCTCAGCCCCTGCCACCGTGGCTTTGTCCGGAAGGAAGTCGGATGTCTGGAAGATGTCCGGTTGACCCGGTCTAATTAGAATATTACCCTTGTATTAGTATAGATGTTACTATTGTTATTATTATACCTTGGAACACAACCTTTGGAGTGAAAGATATTTGAGCTTAAGCCCAAGGTCTATGTTTACCAGCTATGTAAATTCGGGCAAGTTATTAAAACATCTTGAGCCCCACCTCTATGTCCTTATCTGTCAGCAGGGCATAATGGCATGTTACAGGTTGTGGAGATTTCTCCTTTGGTTTGACATAACACACTGCTTCTCAAACTTTGTTCTCCAGCCTAACGGCATCAACACCACCTGGAACTTAGAAATGTAAGTTCCCACCCCACCCTACTAAATAAGAAACAAAGTGGTGTATAGTCGTTAGTTTATGCTTTAACAAGTCCTCCAAGTGAGTCTGAAGCCTGGCAAAGTTTGAGAACCACTGACAGCACAGGACCTGTCCCATAGCAAGTGCTGAGTCTGTATCAGTTTACTTTTCCTAGATCCTGAGCCATCACAATGACCAAAGCTCAGTTCCCATCTCTGCAGAGTTAACTATCAAAAATACAATCACATCCTGAATTGTAGGCTTCCAATCTATTGTCCACTTATCCTCTGAAGCAAAGAGAAAATGTTTTCATTGTCCAAGACTATGCTTTTACGGGTGTGTGATCAAAAGAGGTTTCCTTTCCATCATCTCATTGTATGCATCATATATACAACAACACAGCTCTGGTTTACATGTTGGCAAAATGAGAAGGTACCTGCAAATGCAAACATTTAGAGATGTTGTTAAACTAAATGCTTAAAAAACAGATTTCCTGTCACAGAGACTACAATTTTCTTATAGATAAAAGAGAAACTGAAGCTTTTCTAAAACTGCAGAATACTAATTTTCAAGGGAAAATAGCAAAAGAGTAGAAAAAAAATGAATGGGGAGCTTTGGGTTGCTTTTGATTCCTTTGCATGAAAGGACCATGGATTTATTGTGAACAGCTGTGCTTATAGGGTTTGCTGATGACTGCAGCTGAACCAGCTGAGTAACAGGAAGGTTAAATTTTAAAAAAAATTAACTTGGAAATATGCTGGCTCCTTCTGAGGAATTAAATATTGGACTTTTATTTCTATCTTCCCCCCAACACCTGCTGTTGTGAAGGTGTATTTAGGTCATTAAGCATCGGAGTCCTGAAAGAGCTACCGGAAGTGAATAAACCGGCTTTTCTTCTGGACCCTGAGAAATACTTTAGGGAAGAGCCAGAGGAGGCGTGTCCCCAAACTCCAGAGCCCCCATCGCTCTCTGAGAGTAAGTCCACAGCCATTGTCCACTTCTGCATCCCTCCCTATGAAACTCAATCAATTAGAAAAGTAAAGTAGAAATGAAAGCCTCACGTGTTTGCCTTCTGGGTTGCAGTGAAATGAGGTGTGGTTTGACTGGTAAGATTTATAGCTCAGCGGCTGATCAGTGCTCTCGGAAGGGACAGCCAACACGCTGGGATACATTAAAAGAATATTTTTATTTTGTCACTTTTCTCAAGTCAGAATGCCATGAAGATATATTATGAGTTGCTATGGATGGGAAGTCTTCCCGCCACGTAATCTTAATTTTCAAACATACCCGAGAAAGAGACAATCATAAGGCTGCCTTAGAGCAGAGTCTCTGCCCACCTGGTTTTGTTCTTTTCATGTAAAACACTACAAATAAAAGGCTATTATTTTTTTAAATTTATCTTTATTGTTGAAAGTATTACAGATGTCCCCTTTTTTCCCCATTGACCCCTTCTAGCCCGCCCTACCCCCCACCCCAGGTCTTCCCCACACTATTGTCTGTGCCCATCGGTTATGCATATTTGCATATAAATTCTTTGGTTAATCTCTTCCCACCCATCTGAGATTCTGTAGTCTTGCCCCATGTTTCTATGTCTTTGGATATATTTTGTTATTATCAGTTTATTTTGTTCTTCAGATTCCACATATGATCGAGACCTAGAGGGTATTATGCTAAGCGCAATAAGCCAGTCAGAGAAAGATAAGTATCACATGATCTCACTCATATGTCGAATCCAAAGAACAAATAGAGGCTACTTAAAATGTATTGTCTTGGAGCCTTCCAGCTGCAGTGCTAGGCTAATATGATGAGTAGACAAGAAAGCTGAACTTAGGAAATACAAGTGAATGCTCTCTCAAGATTCGGAAACAAGATGTGTAAAAGGATGCTCTGTTTTTCAGCCTGATATAGGCTTCTAAGACTTTGAAAAATAATATCTGTGAAAAAATGTTCCCTGTAAGGAGAGGCCCTGCGGGAGCGCAGACAGCACAACCTGATTCTCAGTGAGGCAGTCAGAAAGCATATGGACACCACAGGGAACTCATTTAAAATAATTAATGAAAAGTGCAAGTTTCAGCTCGTAACAATCAAAAGATCAGAACTACACTCCAACCATCTTCTGAGATCTGTGGTTTCTAAACTTTTCCAATTCTCGAGATGGAGATTCGGCATCCTCCTTGAGAAATAATAACCCTGTAGGAAGGAGGCATTTCTTCATGTCCATGCTTGAGGAAGTTCAGGCCTCTTGTCTTTGCTTGGTTCCCTATGGAAAGGGAGAACAGCTGGTCGACATTTTTTTAAAATTTTTTTTATTGTCTAAAGTTTTACATATGTCTCCTTTTTTCCCCAATTGACCCCTGCCCCCCAGCCATTCCCACCCCGGGCAAGCCCTCACCGCCCCAGCATCTGTGTCCACTGGTTATGCTAATATGCATGCATACAAGTCCTTTGGTTGCTCTCTAACCGCCCTCCTCTACCATTTGTCTCTAGATCAATCTATTCTTGTTCATCAAATTATGTTGATCATTAGATACCACATATGAGTGAGATCATGTGGTATTTATCTTTCTCCGACTGGCTTATTTCACGTAGCATAATGCTCTCCAGTTCCACCCATGTTGTTGCAAATGTTAAAAGTTCCTTCTTTTTTATAGCAGCATAGTATTCCATTGTGTAGATGCACCACAGTTTTTTAATCCATTCATCTGCTGATGGGCACTTAGGCTGCTTCCAAATCTTAGCTATGGTAAATTGTGCTGCTATGAACATAGGGGTGCATATATCCTTTCTGATTGGTGTTTCTGGTTTCTTGGGATATAGTCCTAGGAGTGAGATTACTGGGTCAAATGGGAGTTCCATTTCTAACTTTTTGAGGAAACTCCATAGTGTTTTTCACAGTGGCTGCACCAGTCTATTCCCACCAGCAGTGCAGGAGGGTTCCTTTTTCTCCACATCCTCGTCAGCACTTGTCCTTTGTTGATTTGTTGATGGTAGCCATTCTGACAGGTGTGAGATGGTATCTCATTGTTGTTTTGATTTGCATCTCTCGGATGATTAGTTACTTTAAGCGTGTTTTCATATGTGACATTTTTAAAAATATATATATAATTTCAGAGAGGAAGGGAAGGGGAGAGAGAGAGAAATGTCAATGTGAGAATCATTGATAGGCTGCCTCCTACAAGTCCCACCCTGGGGATGGAGCCCACAACCCAGGCATGTGCCCTGACTGGGAATCGAACCGTGACCTCCTGGTTCATAGGTCAAAACTCAACCACTGAGCCAAGCCAGCTGGGCCTTTTTTTAAAAATTTCACCTGTAAGCACGGTGCAGTTGTCATTCCTCATTGCCAGTTTCCAGTCTAATTATTATCACTTCCTTTGCCTTTGCTCAGAGTTTCTCTTTCCTAAATTAACAATCATTCATTTGCTCTCATGAGGATCATCCATGGCTTCTGCTCATTTCTTTTAAAAACATGAATCCATAAGCATTAAGGATCGAAATAACCTTTAGTGCAACTGACAGGGCTTTCAGGGTATCATCCCATTGTTCTCCCCCAGGGTGATTCATCTTTAAGAATAAATATGGGGAGTACTTATCTAGTCCTCCTGAGTCACAGACAGAAGAGTATGGGGAACAGACAGAAAAGCTCCAGAGAGCTAAGACAAAGTGTACAACAGTTGAGACATAGAACACGCCCATGGGAGGAAACCAGGATGGAGCCTGGAGTCAGAACTGAGGCAAGAGAAATGGGTGACACAGCATTCAGAAGCCGGAGAGCAGGAACTGAGAGAGCTGGACAGTCAGTGCAGCAACACCTCTCCTCAGCCCTGGGAAAGCCTGTTTATGTGAGGAGCCTTGTGTATTCTCCTTCATCCACAGATGACGTCTCCTAATGGGCAGGGAGAATGGGTGTGTGGAGAGGCGAGGTGGATGGCTGGATGGAAATACCTACAGTACCTAAAAGACACTAATACATTTTCAAAGAGATTTATTTTTTCTGAGTTTGTCCATTTAAAAATTTCTTGTGATTTTTTTTTGGAAAAATAATCTGCCTTTTATTTGTTCCGTAAACTTACAGTGAGGTTCCTGGTAGCTCTCAATTAGAAATAAATTATTTAGAAATGAGATTAGCAATGTCTTCTGTGTTTCAGGAGTGGCAGCTTAAGAATTAAAACAGAAATAGATATCATCTAGGTAACATTAGGGGGAATTTTCTTTTTAAACTTTTATTGTTGAATGTATTACATATGTCTCCTTTTTTCCTCCATTGATCCCTTCCAGCACACCCCTGCCCCAGACCTTCACCACACTATTGTCTGTGTCCATGGGTTATGCGTATGTGCACACAAGTCCTTTAGTTAAAAAATTTCTTGTAATTTCCACATAGTTTTGAAAAGGTGTGCTTTTTTCTTTTGCTTGTTAAATTTTCTTCAGCTTTTTCTTTCTTTGCCTTTTCTGCAAGTGAAAATAGTTCATTTTTTT
>NW_005871101.1:4595158-4601143 GCF_000147115.1 Myotis lucifugus
TTTCACCAACTTGGAGGTAGAAGACAGAATGCATGATATGTGACACCACAGATGAAGTTCTAAGTACCATGGAAGAAGCCAGACTAACTGGCTGGGGCATAGGAATGAATTCAGAATGGAGGTAACATCTGAGCTGGGAATTAGAAAGAGTAGAAGTTCAAAGGGGGACAGGGGAGGAAAGAAAGACAATATCAAGGAAATAAGGTAAGTAGGGCAGAGGTCCAAATAATTGCAACTTGACTGCAATAGCTGACTTCTGATGGTGACACATTAACTGAGTTTGACACCCAACAGCACAGTTGAATCTGGAATGTGTTGAGTTTGATGTACTGGCGTGTGATTTATCAATAAAGGTCTAGAGCAGTGGTTCTCAACCTTCCTAATGCCATGACCCTTTAATACAGTTCCTCATTTTGTGGTGATCCCCCATTTCATTGTTACAAATTGAACATAATTAAAGCATAGTGATTAATCACAAAAACAATATGCAATTATATGTGTGTTTTCTGATGGTCTTAGGTGACCCCTGTGAAAGGGTCGTTCGACCCCCAAAGGGGTCACAACCCACAGGTTGAGAACTGCTGGTCTATAGTATGGAAAAAGATTATAACATGCTCTGTGTAATCCTATATAATAAAAGCCTAGGTGGCGTCACGTGATGTCATCACAAGATGGCCGCCCTCATGTTGTAACAAGATGGCCACCACAAGATGGCTGGCAGGGGAGGACAGTTGTGGGCGATCAGGCCAGCAGGAGAAGGCAGTTGGGGGCGAACAGGCCACCAGGGGAGGGCAGTTGGGAGCCATCTGGCTGGCAGGAGAGGACAATTGGGGGTGACCAGGCCAGCAGGGGAGGGCAGTTGGGGGTGATCAGGCTGGCACGGGAGCAGTTAGGCATCAATCAGGCTGGCAGGGGAGCGGCTAGGGGGTGATCAGGCTGGCAGGCAGAAGTGATTAGGGACAATCAGGCAAGCAGTCAGGCAAGCGTTTAGGAGACAGCGGTCCTAAACGATCGGTCCTAAACCAGCAGTCGGACATCCCCCAAGGGGTCCCAGATTGGAGAGGGTGCAGGCCAGGCTAAGGGACACCCTGCCCCATGCATGAATTTTGTGCACCGGGCCTCTAGTCTGAGTGTCCAGATTATTATGACCACCTGACATTTGTAGGCAAATTAGCTATAATTTTGTGCTGAAGTTGCTAGAGGGCCAGACCATTATAAATAGGGAAGCAGATTGTTTACCATGACAGTTACCCAAGCACAGGAACACAAGGATTGAACAGTCGAGCATTGGAAAAAAGTCATGTGGTTCGATGAATCATGTTTCCAGTTGCATCATGCAGATGGCAGAGTGAGAATTTGGCAGAAACAGCATGAAAGCATGCACCCCACATGCATGAGTACAACCCTTCAAGCTGGTGGGGGCAGTGTTATGGTTTGGGGCATATTTTCCTGGCATGATTTGGGCCCTTTAATTCGTGTGGAACAAGGTCTGAATAGCACAACATACCTAAGTATGGTTGCTCATCAAGTTCATCCTATCAGGTTGATGGCATATCCCATTGGAGATGGCTTCTTACAACAAGACAATGTGCCATGCCATGGTGCTCGTATTATGCAGGAGTGGTTTCAAGAACATGAAGGAGACTTTACTTTGCTTAGGTGGCCCCCACAATCACCAGATCTCAATCCAATTGGGCATTTGTGGGACGAAGTTAAAAGAGCCATCAGGCAGCTGGTTCCACAACCATCAAATCTCACAGAACTGGACAGTGCTATTCATCAGGCATGGTGTCAGATTTCTCGCATCACCTTTCAACATCTCGTGGAGTCAATGCCAAGAAGAATTGCTGCAGTATTGAAGGCAAAAGGTGGCCCAACAAAGTACTGATGAGGTGGTCATAATAATCTGGCCACTCAATGTATATAAAAGGCTAAGTGTTCATCTGTCCCACCAGTAGCTAAGACGTGCACTGACCACCAGGGGGGCAGATGCTCAATGCAGGAGCTGCCGTGATGCCCACTGGCCATTTACAAATAAATGGCACCACGGACCTGGCACCAACAAAGAAAAACTTGGCTTCCCCCAAGGGGAACACAGGCCCCACCACCACACTGGAGCAACACCCCACCAAATCGCAGCCAACACTGCCAAGACCCCATGATGCAAAATGCGGCCCACATCCGAGCCCAACCGAGAAAGAGTCACTGTGGGCGCCAGGTAATGATGTCACGCAGCAATGCCCAGCTTCCTCTTCCTAGCGACTAGCCTCCTTGCAGTTTCTTCAGCCCAGGAACATGACTTGCTTTATAGCCAGGTGCAAAAATTTCACAGTTTAACCAAATGTTTGTGAAGTGTTTTCAAGTGCCTCATCTCATTTGATCCTCTCAGAAATCCTGGAGTAGGTAGATAGGAGACTTGGTAAAATCCTATTTTCTTTTCATTAGCCAGAAAACAGAGGTTTAGATATTTAGAAACTTGACCCAACTGAAAAGAAGTAAGAAATGGTGGACACCTAGAAAATGACTTCATGTTTTCTCACTGTGCAGAATATAGTCAAACACTGCTACAGTTAAATATTTTACCCTTTGTTCTTCCTGCGTGATCTATAATAATAATCTGCTTCGTGTCAATATTTACTGCTGTGTTGCTGACAATTACCTGATAGAGAAGTTAGGGTGCTTCACTGGGCTGGAAAAAGTTTAGCTAAATCAGAAAGCAGGTCTAATTAAGCAAGTTTATTCCTTACATATAAAAGGCTAAGATGACTCATGCAGCATGATACATATAAAGCTCTTGCTCGTGCCAATAGCACACGTGTGTTTCGATCTGTCATTGTTGATTGCGAATTTGGTTGACACTATTATTATAGAGAAAGGGCAAATAGCAATATTAAAATATTCCTTCTAATTAATTTTCTTTCCATGTGAACAAATATTACACTAGTAATATTATAAAGTTTTCAACTAGCTGATAGTGAAATAATGTTTGCTTACATGTGTATTTAACCTTTCCGAAGGTAGATATTGAATGACTTCTCTGTGCTAGTTCCTGTGCTGGATGTGGGAGACAGAGAGCTAACATGTAGAGGCCTGCCTTCAACAACCTTGAAGACTATTCTGAGAAATAGACAGATAAAAACAAATCATTATGTTTTGCAACAAGGGCTATGATAGAGATAAGCACCACATGGTAGAGCTAGAAATCACATTGAGATTCATAGATGGTTTTTCCGAGAAACCAGATTATACTTGAGTTGGATATTAAACGTTAAGTTGGTATTACTCAGGTAAGAAAAAAGGGGGTTGCCATTTCTAGCAATGGAGTAGCATATGCAGGTGTAGGGTGGGATGAGTGACATGGTGTGCTAAGGGAGCTGGCTACACGTAGTTCCAAATAGCTGGGTTCTAAAAGAGGGATGATGAGAATTGAGGCAAGATAGGTAATTGGGGTCCAGATCAAGAGCACTTAGTTCACTGTTTGCTAAGGACCTTAACATTTATTTTACCAGAAATGAGGAACCTATTAAAATGTTTACATCAAATATTCTGAATTATCCCATTTTATGACTTCTCTTAATTCTTCGGTTTTTATATCTCTTTATATTATTCCTTTAGTGATTACTCTAGAGCAGCGGTTCTCAACCTGTGGGTCGCGACCCCTTTGAGGGTCGAACAATCCTTTCACAGGGGTCGCCTAAGACCATCCTGCATATAAGATATTTACATTATGATTCATAACAGTAGCAACATTACAGTTATGAAGTAGCAACGAAAATAATTTTATGGTTGGGTCACAACATAAGGAACTGTATTTAAAGGGCCAGAAGGTTGAGAACCACTGCTCTAGAGGTTACAATACTTTTTCTTGTGTTCTTTATTTCTTCTTGTGTACTAGGTTTCCATCTGAGATTTTTCTTTCAGTCTGAAGAATTTTCTGTAATTTTTCTTATAAAGTGGACCTGCTGATGAGTAATTTCCCCAGCTCTTTATGTGTCTTAAATGTGCATTTATTTTATTTTGACTTTGGAGTGTCCAGATTATTATGGGTTCTAAATTATTATGACCACATGCCGTGTCCAGATTATTATGACCACATGCCGTTTGTAGGCAAATTAGCTATAATTTTGCGCTGAGTTGCTAGAGGGCCAGACCATTATAAATAGGGAAGCAGGTTGTTTACCATGACAGTAGAAGTGATTTTTTTTCTGATGATATGGGTAAACAATGTAATTTAACAGCCTTTGAATTTGGGATATATATTATATGAGTGGCCCAGATTATTTATGCCCACCCCATCAGTACTTTGTTGGGCCACCTTTTTGCCTTCAAATACTGCGGCGATTCTTCTTGGCATTGACTCCACGAGATGTTGAAAGGTGATACGAGGAATCTGACACCATGCCTGATGAATAGCACTGTCCAGTTCTGTGAGATTTGATGGTTGTGGAACCAGCTGCCTGATGGCTCTTTTAACTTCGTCCCACAAATGCTCAATTGGATTGAGATCTGGTGATTGTGGGGGCCACCTAAGCAAAGTAAAGTCTCCTTCATGTTCTTGAAACCACTCCTGCACAATATGGGCACCATGGCATGGCGCATTGTCTTGTTGTAAGAAGCCATCTCCAATGGGATATGCCATCAACCTGATAGGATGAACTTAATGAGCAACCATACTTAGGTATGTTGTGCTATTCAGACGTTGTTCCACACGAATTAAAGGGCCCAAATCATGCCAGGAAAACATGCCCCAAACCATAACACTGCCCCCACCAGCTTGAAGGGTTGTACTCATGCATGTGGGGTGCATGCTTTCATGCTGTTTCTGCCAAATTCTCACTCTGCCATCTGCATGATGCAACTGGAAACGTGATTCATCGGACCACATGACTTTTTTCCAATGCTCGACTGTCCAATCCTTGTGTTTATGTGCGAATAGGAGACATTTTATCTTGGTAACTGCAGACAGCAATGGTGTTCGGAACAGGCCTTCAGCTTCCATATCCATAGGATGCAATGTACAGCTAATTTGCCTACAAATGTCAGGTGGTCATAATAATCTGGCCACTCATCATAATAAAGAGTGTCCCAAAATTCACACAAGAAGTAATTTTGATAGAAAGCACAGGTTTATAAAGAAAAATTGTAAATTTCTTATTGATTATTAAAGTATTCAGTATAGGGTTATGTATGGAATAGCCTATTGGGTAAATGGCCTCCACGGCTTTGCTGGCACATACGCACTCTTTTGTTATTGCCTGAGCAGCCGAATTTTCAAAGAATGGTCCGATGATGCCTCCAGCCCAAAATCCGCACCAAACAGTGACATGTTGTGGATGCATTTGTTTCTCCACAATCACTCATGGATTTTCTGAACCCCAAATGTGACAATTTTGTCGATTAACCAAGCCATCAAGATGAAAATGAGCCTCATCGAAATTCAGCCACATTTATGCAAAACGGTCATGGAAAATTTCAACAAAAGAGTGCGTATGTGCCAGCAAAGCCATGGAGGCCATTTACGTGATATGCTGTTCCATATATAACCTTATACTGTATCCTTTATGAATCAATAAAAAATTTACAATGTTTATTTATAAACCTGTGTTTTCTATCAAAATTACTTCTTGCGTGAATTTTGGGACACCCTTTATATATCCCACATTCAAAGGCTGTTAAATCGCGTTGTTTACCCATATCTTCAGAAAAAAATCACTTCTCCTGTCGTGGCAAACAACCTGCATCCCTATTATAATGGTCTGGCCCTCTAGCAACTTCAGCGTGAAATTATAGCTAATTTGCCTACAAACGTCAGGTGGTCATAATAATCTGGACACTCAGTGTATATATTCAGTTCTATAAAGGTATTTGAATCTCTTTTATGCATATAGATTCTAATTCTCAGTTGAAATTACTCATGTTTTCATCCAGTTTGTCCAAAATTTCTCTGTTTTTTTAAAACATATTTATAAGAGTAATTTTGAAGTC
>NW_005871101.1:4601602-4682371 GCF_000147115.1 Myotis lucifugus
GTCATCAAAAGCTTTTCTAATTTTACTTTGCCTTAGAATAATCTCTCGATGGTAAAGCCTATTTCTCAGAAATGCCCAGACATGATAAGTCCCCGGGGAGAAGAAAACACTTGGCAATCTCAGCTCATCTAAGAAGTGTTCAACCATCTCTAGAATTGTAATTTGATAATCGTTGCTTCCATGGCCCTCTGATAGCTTTAAAATTTTATTTCTGTAATTTACCATGGGTTTTTGTTGTTGTTTTCCGATCTGGTACAATGAAAAGAATGGCCTGCCTGTACCTATTAAATCCTATCCAGAAAGAAAATTCCTGATGAAATGTTTAAAACAGGAAAGTGTCATGACCAGATTTGTATTTTAGAAAGTTTTTAGAAAACTGTGTAGTGGATGCAGTGTAATGAGGCTAGATTGAAGGCAGCATATTGCAGTAGCGGGAACTTGTTGTTCCCAACCAGCTACCTGCTTTTGAATGCTCCTTTTGTGTTCTCCTAGTTGTTTACATCTAGATAAATTACATAAGCTATTAAGTCCTAATTTTCCCATCTGTTACATGGGGCTACTGATCCTTGCTTCTTGGAGTTGTGTGGGTTAATTTTAGCATGATGACCCGCATTTACAGAGCATTCATCAAATAGTACCTGCTATTATTTTGAAGATAAGGAGGTCCAAGAAAGGAAGTAACTAAGTTGAGAAATCTTAAGGAAAATGAATTGAAAGGATTTTGTGCCCTGATGAGATGTGAAGACATGTATCAGATTTCTATCTTGGATAATTATTCCCCAAAAGAAACTCTTATTGAGAGAGAAAATGCAGGAGAAAAAGGTGGTTTAGAGTTAATTTTGAGAATATGTTCAGATGGAGGGACCTATGGGACATCTTCCAAGAAAAAACTAACACTTTTCTAAGAAACTGACAAAAGTAGAAAGGAAAGACAAAGATTGGCAACTGAAGAGCAACTACAGTCAAGACAGGTTTGTTTCAGAATTAATTTTATTTTGAAGTTCATTTTATTTCTGATTTTAGATATAATATATGGTCTTTATAGAAAATTGGCTAGTAAGAAGCAAAGAGAACTTTAAAGAACAAAGGAATAGCCCTGACTGGTTTGGCTCAGTGGATAGAGCGTTGGCCTATGGACTGAAGGGTCCCAGGTTCGATTCTGGTCAAGGGCATGTACCTTGGTTGCGGGCACATACCCAGTAGGGTGTGTGCAGGAGGCAGCTGATCCATGTTTCTCTCTCATCGATGTTTCTAACTCTCTATCCTTCTCCCTTCCTCTCTGTAAAAAAATAAATAAAACATATTTTTTAAAAAAGAATAAAGGAATAGCAGATGTAAAGATCTGAGACAGAGAGACCATAGAAGATGCCCACCCAGCAGGTGGAACTTGCTGGAAGTTGGTTTTCAGGGGAGCCAAGGAGGCCATGCACAGGGAGATCCTGTATCTCAGAACTCACTGCAAAGCCATTCTGGGGGTACAGGGGAGGCTGAGCTCAGGGAGTAGTCACGCTGGAGGTCCTCTGCTTGGCTCTTGGGTGTTCTAGAAAGTCATTCACTGGGTGGTGCCAGACAGGTGGCACTCTGCTGCAGAGCCACCTGAGAGGTTGTCAATGGAAGCGGATGGCTCTGGGCTCTGGAGGAGCCATGTCAGCATTGCAGGAGTCTGGAGCTGGAGGAGCTTGGTCCTGGGAAAGTCATGCTGAGGAGCCTAGTGCTGGAGAAACCACTGCAGGGGTCTAGTGACAGGAGCAACCACTTAGAAGAGAAATCCATTTCTCCTTCAGTGTTTCTCCAGTGCCCTCTAGTGACAGAGCTCAACATCAGACCAGCAGACAAAGCAGAAATACTTACAGGGCTCCAGGCCATTTTCACAGAGCAAGTAGTGACGAGGGACTTCGGAGTTTAGGGCCAATACATTGTTTTCATCATCTTAACTAGTTCTTCATGCTCCCCCACTCTGGGTTCTTTACACTATTTTGTAACCTTTGAAATCACAGTCATTATTCCTACTAAGTTATAAAACGTTAATAGTTACAGTTGTCTTTTGGGAGAAATTCCCTTTATAGAGGGAATAAAACTTGGAACACTCAAAGCAATAAAGGTATAAAAGCAACATTTGAAGCACAAGCCTGGCTTCAAATCAAGATGTTACCACTTGCTAGCTATATGACCTTGAACAGGTCAATTAAACTCTCTGTGCCTCAGTTTCTTCAACTAAAAATGGGCACCATATTAGTTACCATTCTCATAATG
This sequence comes from Myotis lucifugus, assembly GCF_000147115.1. Classification (NCBI taxonomy): domain Eukaryota; kingdom Metazoa; phylum Chordata; class Mammalia; order Chiroptera; family Vespertilionidae; genus Myotis; species Myotis lucifugus. The sequence continues at coordinate 4,603,856 of NW_005871101.1, forward strand.
CTCCTATGAAATTACCCATGTGACAGTCTTGTTACGGGGCCCAACACCTAATAAGAGTTTGATGCATTTGCTTTATTGATAATATTTTTTTTATTATTCCCTTAAACAGCTCTATGATGTTGGGATTTTTATGGTCCCTAGTGTTCTATACAAAGAGTCTGTGGCACCCTGTGACATAGATATGTGGACTCTTTGGCACAGGTCTAGAGAGATTAAATAACTTACCTAGTTTCACAGAGCTGGTGACAGGTGGGTCCTAATAGAGAAGGGCCCATGTTATTAATATTTCTAAGTGCAGCTTTCCTTGTGCAAATAATGTACAAATGATATTCCCGAGGAAGCCTACTCTTGGGCTGATTTCTAAAACCAGCCTTTACTATGGTATTATCTATTTTTTCACTTTTATTTAAAATTGTTTCTCTCATTTTCAACAGGATACTGCTGAATTTAAAAACTGTTATTACAAAAGAGAACTTTAAAAAAAATCTCAATTGTCAATATACCCCCCTCCACTCTGTCATTACAGAGTGTCCCTTATGTCTTTGCAGTGCATTTTGCACACATTCCCGCCAGCTCCATAATTATAGTGTGCAGAGTTATTTGGCAATTGTATGATGAGAGGCTCTTTGCCAGACCTACTTTCAATGTTCTAAGCTATCACTTTGGAACTAGGGACAGTTTTCAAACACTTCATAATCCCCAGGTGACTTTTTAGTTTTACCTACTGGGTCTTTAATGTCCTTTTGTATTCTCTCTCCTTTCCTTTCAAGTTGAAACATCTTTCAGACTCTCTCTTTAGCTTCCAAGTTGTTCCCCGCAGACTCTCAAACAGCTTGAAACCCCTCTTTGATATGCCTGATTCAAAAACCTACTTAGAAGTGTCTCTGGGTCAGACTTGGCCAATAAATTCACCTCCTTTCAGTGCATCTTTAAAACTTCCAGTGCAGAGAAAATGCTGCATTCCTGATACCTCAGGTGAACTGTTTTGGTGTTGTTCTGTCAAAGACAAGATGAATGGGGCAATTAACACAGGTGATTTCAATTAGGCTACTATTGCAATGGAGAGAATATTCAGTAAAGAGGAACGTCTCAAAGGGAGGGCAATAGAGGCAGGTCAGTGAATCCAGGAGGAGTCTTATTCCACTTGTGAGGAAGGGTAGAGAGGGTCTTATCTCAGCACAGGAGAGAGCAGAATGGTCCTTCGCTGTTATCTGTTTCCCAAACAAAAAGATGGTAGGAGGGTAACTATCTCTGCTTTCAAGGAGCACAGGGATCAGGTCATGCTTGACCTTGGTCCCCCCACTTTGGTTCCCGATGAAGGAATATCACTCATAACTAAACAGCTCAGAGGTGATCATAAACCTGGGTGGGGCAAAGCAAGATCTAGGAAGTCATCTCTCAGGGATTCTTGTTGGTGTCACTTCTGTAAAACCAAGGTGGTGGCAGCGGTCAGAGAGTCCTGGAGATCCTGAGAGGAAGGACAGCTGCAAGACAACAGAGTCTGGATAGGGATTTGGGCTGTCAGGTTTTATTTTATTTTATTTTTTATTTTTAATTTTTTTTATTGTTTCAAGTATTACAAATAGTAGTACATATGTCTCCTTTTTTTCCCCATTGACCTTTCTCTGACCTCCCCTACCCCCATCCCCCCTGCACATGCCCTCACCACCCCCTCAGTGTCTTGTGTCCATTGGTTATGTTTATATGCATGCAGACAAGTTCTTCAGTTGATCTCTTACCTCCCCCCTACCCCAACCCTCCCCAGCCTTCCCACTGTAGTTCAATGCTTCTCTGCCTCTGTATCTATTTTTGTTCATCAGTTTATAATGTTCTTTATTGGGCCTTCAGGTTTTAGATCTTAGTTTTAGTCAGATGTGAGACCTGGAAAGGTTAGTTTAGAGCCGTGGTCTGCAAACTGCGGCTCGCGAGCCACATGCGGTTCTTTGGCCCCTTGAGTGTGGCTCTTCCTAAGCCTGAGGAGTACCCTAATTAAGTTAATAACAATGTACCTACCTATATAGTTTAAGTTTAAAAAATTTGGCTCTCAAAAGAAATTTCAATCGTTGTACTGTTGATATGTGGCTCTGTTGACTAATGAGGTTTGTCGACCACTGGTTTAGAGATGGCAGTCAATATTGAAGGAAAGTGGAAGAACTGAAAATGTAGGAAGGGCTGACAACTAGTGCAAGGTAAGCTCCAATTCAATTTGCAGGTATTTCTAAGAAGGGGAGGAAGTCAGTTGAAACTCTACCAGATGAGACAGTTAAGACTCTACTACATGTTCACTGGTAACCTGCAGTTTACAAAGAGGTGGCAAGACATTTCAAAAAAATGGTGAACTCAGTTAGAATCAGACCACCTGACCATACATGGTTTTCCATTGAAACACAAAAGTTCTCTCTATAGTTCTTAAACTACAGGTGAAAAAATGTACATACAGGCCTGTTGTAAAATCTAGTATAATATATCTTTGCTTTAGAATAAAATCTTAAATTTAATACCAGTAAAGGAGAAGGAATCATTGAAATAATAAAAACCTTCTTCCTTGAACAAATGGTTAAAACACAAGAAGAAAACATTTATAAACTTATTCATTTTAAGTAAGAAATGATATATTGCTGTACATGATTTGCGCCAACAAATTTTAAATAACTAGACAGCCAGAATGAGTACAAAAATCAGAGACATTTTGGAAGTAAAAATTCTTCTTACACTTTTATATGTGTGTTTACAGAATGGCACAAAATCATCTTGAAAATCACATACACCCACCAAACTTTGGGTTGTACAAAACAGAGGTCACTAATATATAAAAAATGTCTTTTGAAAGGTTCAACAGATGGACCACATCATATTTCATCAGGAAAATTCAAAGTAAAAAACCAATGAATTATTGCTACACACCTGTTAGACCAGCCCAAGTCCTGAACTCCCACAATACCAAATGCTGATGAGGATGTGGAGTGACAGGGACTCTCAGACTTTGCTGGTAGGAAATCATACAGGAAGTCAGTCTGTGGTTTCTTACAAGCTAAACATACTCTTATCAGACAATCAGCAGTCATGCTCCTTGGTATTTACCCAAAGGAGTTAAAAAGCCCTGCACATTGATGTTTATAGCAGCTTTATTCACAATTACCAAAAGCAACCAAGATGTCCTTTAGTAGGCAATGGAAAAATAAACTCTGGTCCATCCAGAAAATGGAATATTATTCAGCATTAAAAGAAGAGCTACTAAGCTATGAAAAAACATGGAGGAATCTTAGCTGACCATTACTAAGTGAAAAAGAAAGTTAATCTGAAAAGGAACATTAAGTATGATTTCAACTATCTGACATTTTGGAAAAGGTGAAACTATAGTGACAATAAAACTATCAGTGATTGCCCTAGCTGATTTGGCTCAGTGGATAAAGCATCATTGGCCCAGGAATTGAAGCGTACCCATTCAATTCCAGTCAAGAGCCATATGAGAGGTAACCAATCGATGTGACTCTCTTACATAGATGTTTTTCTCTCTCTCTTTCCCTCTCCCTTCCGCTCTCTCCAAAAACCAATGGAAGAATATTCTCAAGTGAGGATTAACAAAACAATAACAACAAAAGCAATCAGTGGTTGCTAGGGGTTGAGAGAGAAAAGATGAGTAGGAGGTACACAGAAAAATGTTTGGGACATTGAAAGTACTCTGTACAATAATAAGGGATGTATAGCATTATCCTTATGTCCAAACCCCCCAAATATATGCAATCCTCAGGTAAACTAAGCACTTGGGATGATTATGATGTGTCAATATAGATAGATCCATCCTTGGTAAGAAAAAAAACACAAAAAACATTCTGGTGAGTGATGTTGATAATGGGGGAGGCTATTCATGTGTGGGAGCAGGAGATTTATAAGAAATCTATGTACCTGAATTTCAATTTTGTTGTCAACCTAAAATAGCTGCTAAAAAATGTTGTTTTAGAAAAAGAAAAAAAAGTCTCTACGGGTCCCAAATAACACTAATTTAAGAGTCATGTGAAGACTATTACAGCATTATGATGAATCCTTGCCACTCTGTTGCTTTGTTACCCGACTGTTACTGGATGATGGCCGAAGTTGAATGACAGCTTGGCAATACTGATCTAGAGTCTAGAATTAGGAATGAGAACCTTGACATCAAAATGTGGGCAGTGGCTAATAGCACAGGCATCACCTGGAAACATAGTAGAAATGTAGCAGATCTTTTGAATCACAACCTGCATTTTAACAAGATTTCTGGGTGATTTTTTAATGCACATTAAAGTTTGAGAAGCACTTATTTGGAGGACTTAGAAGAGAATGGAGCATGTAAATTAGAAGGGAGGTTTTCAGAATAGTGTACACCCATAGACTAGCAACAGCTGGCCATTGCAATGCAATTTTTACATAGTCCCTTCTTTCGGCAAGGTGCCACCATTGTTCATCTGATTAGTGGCCAATCAGGGGACAAGGGAAGAATCAGATGACGAAAGTTTACCTTTGATGCATTAAAATCACTGAATTATTTCATTTTAGTGGAAATCTTTTAGTAACTTCATGACCACCACATCTTTTATTTTCATTACTTTAAAAACACCTTTTTGTTATCGTTATAACAAATCTTGTCAGGCAGTCAACCAACAAATGAAGTGATGAATGTATAACTATCAGACTTTCCCAGGTAGGAAATAGTGAATACAAATGTTACCATTAGCACTATGTTGAAGAGCAGGGGTTGTGGCAAGTGGATGGATATATAGATGTATGACCCAAGAATCACCCCTCTATCACTATTAGCGAGCCGAACCCTACCGTCTCGGGAATGCAAGAATTCCAAAGTGTGAGGACTGAGTCCACCTCTTTGCATGCCTGGAAGTATCTTCATTCATTTCTTCATTTCTTCAACAAATATGTTTGTTGAACACCTTCCATGTACCAGACACAATGCTGGGGGTAAGGGTATATGAGGCATAAAGGCACAGAAAGTCTTTGAAATCATTGAATTTATCACCTGGAGAATAGAGGTAGATGATGAATAAGTAACTTTAAGGATAAGATAAGTTTGGATAGTGATACTAATACTTGTGGTTCCTAAACTAGCAACCATGGGGGAACGTAAGAATGCTTTAGGATAAGTTGCATATTTAAATATTTCTTTACAAGGAGTATCCAACAGACTCCAGTCAAAACCACAGGAAACTTGGCCAACCAGTTTATTTGTCTCATTAAGAACACTTTACCCTTTGCAGTTGTTCTGTTGCAAACAGTGTGTTTTAAGGCAGGCACATCAGTCAGGATCCGGGAAGCAGAATCAGAGGACTATATATTGAAATTTATGACGTGGAATTGGCTTACGGGATTGTGCGGGCAGCTGACCAAGTTCAAAAGTAAGGAAAGATCATGGGCGAGCAGGGCACAGGCAGAAACTGTTGTCCAGTGGTGGATTTTTTTCCTCTCCTAGGGAAGCCTGCTTTGAGGCATTCCAACTGATTAAGCCTAGCTCACCAGGTTATCCAAGAGAATCTTTCCCCCCTCCCCCCCCAATTAAAGGAGAAAGTGTATTTAGAAAGTCACAGAAGTAGAAAAAAGTGAGCCAGTTGGTCTGCGTGGGCTCAGGAAACAAGTTTCAGAGTCAAAAGAAGGGACCTTGGAGTCTAGGAGAGAGAAAGGCAAAGGTAAGGTGCCTGGGGAAAGAAGAAGGAAGAAAGGTGCCTGGCATGCTGTAGAAAGAGTGTGTACTGGGTTCAGGATAATCTTTCTTATTTAAAGTACATTAATTAGGGACTTTTATTACATCACCAATATCCTTTCAGAGCATTATCTAGACAAATATTTAACTGTACAGCAGAGGACTTTGGCCTTGCCAAGTTAATACGTCAAGAAAATAAGTCATCAGAGCAAGGCTAAAGACATCCTTTTATAATCTTAAGTTCAATAAGTGGTTAATGGCTTCTTCCACATATCATAATACATGGCAGACTCACACATTATTATATGAAAGCATTATGCCATTAACCTAGCAGATGTTGCTCTTCTGAATAGTGAGAGGAAATGATTATCATTATCCATTTAAAAGGTGTTAGGTTAATTTCTACACTGCTTTTGCCATGTAAAGGAGATTGCCGATGACACCGATGAAGGTTATGTTGTTTTATGGGCCTCAAATACAAAGATTCTTGTAAGTGTTTGGGAAGTTGCTGGGAGTTTTAGAGTGTTCTGGGTGAAGAGCATAAGCCAGGATGCAAGCAGGAATCATTTCTAGGTGAGTATTTCAGGTACCTTTTGTAAAAGAGATCTCAGAAGAAAAGAACCCAAGCTCCAGTAATTCATGGAGATATTCTTCTCATTCTAAATAAATAGACACTTTATGAATAATTTTATATTTATGATTTCATATTCTTTTTCTTAAAGAAAGATCACAAAATTGTTAGCTTCAGACTCTGAAAACAGGGATCCGCTCCTGCATATACATTTCTTAATCATCTGTTTTTTAGCTAAAGAAAGAAAGAATGAAAGAAAGAAAGAAAGAAAGAAAGAAAGAAAGAAAGAAAGAAAGAAAGAAAGAAAGAAGAAAAGAAAGAAAGAAAGAAAGAAAGAAAGAAAGAAAGAAAGAAAGAAAGAAAGAAAGAAAGAAAGAAAAGAATTATACCAGCAGGATAATCTCTCTCAAGATTTTACAAAGGCTAATCAGTTAGTTATTGGTTTAATTGTCCTGAAAACTGGTTAGTTACACTGAAAATGTTTCATCTAGTTTAGAGACAAGCCTCAGTAAGAGAGAGTTTATTTCAGAAGCAACATTTTGGTTCCTATAGTGAATTTCAGCAGAGCTCTATGGCAGTCAGAATACCTTATGATTCTGAGTTGCTAATCTGTAGTCAGATGAGACAGGATCAACTGCTAATGTACAGAAACCCACATTATCTCCTACTGTGGTATTAGACAAATGAAAAGTGTTTTCATTTGTAGTTTTGCTTATGAGGTAGTTCCAGGTTTATTCATTTTGCTTAAAAGACACACACACACACACACACACACACACACACACACACACGCACACACACACACAATCATTCACCAGTTCAAACACTAGAACATTTAAAAAATTATTCAGTGAAAAGTCTCCCTCCCTTCCACAATGCTGATCTGTCCAGTTCCCATTATTATCTATTTCCGGCAACCAGAATTATGAGTTTCTGTTTCTGTTTCCTTGGAGGGTTTCTTTTATATATATAAATCTTTATTGTTGAAAGTAATACATAGGTCCTCCTTTTCCCCCCATTAACCTCTTCTTGCACCTGTTCCCTTCTCCCTCCCACCTCTCACCACCCCATTGTCTGTGTCCTTAAGTGTATATACATACAAGTTCATTGGTTGATCTCTTCCCACCCACCCTCCACTGCCTTCCCCTTGGAAGGTTTCTGTATGCTCTTATGATTCTGGATTTTGAGCCTTGCTTTCTTTTGATTCACCTAGATATTTTCTCAACCCCTTTATTTAAACTTTTCTGAATCATTTTATTTTAAATATGTTGGTTTTTGTTTTTGATCCAACTAAAGATTTTTTTAAAATCATGAAATTGATCACATTTACCTTAATTGATATGTTAGACATTTTGGTTTTTATTTCTCACATTCTTTTGTGCTATTTTCTAGAGGCTCAGTGCACAAAATTTGTGCATGGGTGGGGGGTCTCTCAGCCCAGCCTGCATCCTCTTGCAATCAAGGACCCGTGGGGAGATGTTGGGCCTAAACCGGCAGTCGGACATCCCTCTTGCAATCTGGGATGCTGCATGTGCCAATGACCATATTTTTCATACAGGTGAAAGGCATCTTGCTGTTGTATGGGCAGCTACATTTTTCCCCTGATTATAAAAAGTACTATATAACATGATCCTTCTGAGACAGTAGTACTATTTTCCCCATCTTATGGGTGGAAAACATGAAGCAGAGAGAAGTTAAGTAATTGGCTTTATCACACAGTTATAAGTGTCAGAATCAGGGCTGACCACAAAATGTGCAAGCCAGAGTCCATGCATGTCATCTCTGCATCATCCTGTTTTTTCAGTGTTAGAGTATCCTTGCCAGGTTTTAATTTTTAAATCTAAGAGATTTTTCCCAATATATAGGGTAGGGTCCCTAGGCCTGGCCAGCGATCAGGGCCATCTTTGGGGCAACCAGTGGTCGGGACGATTGGGGGGGCCCCCCCGCTAGCACCTGCCTTGGCTGACGGCCTGGCACTGCCCGCTTGCCGGCCTTGCCCCCCTGTCACCACTGCTGGTCGCCTCCCTCTCGGGGGGGGGGGGCGGGGGGGGAAGGGGGGCAGATGCTCAATGCAGGAGCTGCCCGGGGGCAGGTCCTGCCATGAGCGTCTGCCCCCTGGTGGTCAGTGCACGTTATAGCAACCAGTTGTTCCTCTGGTAGTTCCACTGTTAAGTCGATTTGCATATTATGGTTTTATTATATACGATTGTTTATATATACTTTAAGGTTTTCACTGGATCTGTAATTTATTTCTTTGTTTTTATTTGGAGGGTTGTTATATATTTCTTCTAGTGGTACCTTTATAATCATAGGCTCATATAATTCTTCTAGCTCTTTATTTTTCTAAGACAGTAACAATTAGATCCATGCTTAGTGACAATAAAATGAATGTTTCTCCATTACCCAATCCCTCTTCCTTTACACAATTTATTCAAGAACATTATCTTTCTTTGTGCTGACTTTTATTTTAAATTTGCTTATGTTGTTATTTTGTTTATCATGAATAGAGCTTCTCCCTTACCCTACCAGTTTTTGTTAATTAAACAAAATGTGGTATATACTTTCTATTTTGTCATCCTAAACCCCACATTATTTGAGTCTCACTTCTACATTTAAATATATTCTGTGCTCAGCACCAAATCTTCTTCCAAATTTTTCTCAGTCATTTCTCAGTTTGTTTTGCTGTAATTTCCTATAAAATACTCTTAGGAGCAATAGTCTCTGAATTGTCTGCATGTTGAAACTATTTGTCATTTTCAGATTTAAAGCATGGCTTGGATGCATGTTTATAATATCCATATCTCACATATTCTTTCGTTGATTTTTTTTTGTTGGTATTGCTCTACTGTCTTCTGGTATTGATCATTGCCATGAAGATATCTAATGCAATATATATTTCTCTCCTTTTAAGTGACTTGATCATTTTGTCTGGCTGCCAAATGATTTTGTCTTTATCTTTAAAGTCTAATAACTTTAGTAGGCTATGCCTTGGTTTTGACTAATCAGAGTCTATTATTCCTGGTACACAGTACAGTCAGCCCTTTGTATCTATGGCTTTTGCATCTGCAGATTCAACCAACTTCATATTGAAAATAATAGAAAGAGAAGGTTGTTGCCAACATGTACTATGTACTATGTAGTCAGGCCTATGATGCTTGAGTCTATATTGAACATGAGCAGACTTTTTTCCTGTCATCATTCCCTGAACAATTTAGCATATCAACTAGTTATATAACATTTCATTGTAGTGGTATTATAAGCAATCTAGAGGTGATTTAAGTATACAGGAGGATGTATGTAGGTTATGTTCAAACACAATGCCATTTTACATAAAGGACTTGAGCACTGGCTCCTGGATCCAGTCTCTGATGAGTAAAAGGATGACTGTATGTCCCTTCTATGTACATCAAGTAGATGCTTATATGAGGAAAGTCTTATTACATGATAACTTTAAATATTTGTTCAGCTTTGGTTTTTTTTCTTAAGGACTCACCCAACTTACATGTTTGTTGGATCCATGTTTTTTAATATCTGCTATTTTCTTCTCTAATTTCTTCTCTTCAATTTTCATCTTGTATTTGTTTTTCTCATTTGTATTTTTCACGTTCCCCACTATGCCTATTCTCACTTATGCCAAATTTTCCCTATATTTTCTTGAGTCCTGACAGCTCACATTTCACCACTTCCTGTTGAATCTTTGTTTCTTTCATTTCTGCTCCGAGACCTTCCTTTATAGAAGCAAGTGCTTTTTCAAGTTTTAAAACTTAACTTGTGACATCTGCTTAGTAACAATATTTATCTATCCAATGTATCAGCCCATGTATTTGATGAGCTTTGCTGCTCTTTTCAAAATGTTTGGTTTTTAATTTTGCTTATAATACCTTTGTGTCTATGGTATGCTGATTATTTATTTTTTCATTTTCTCTTTTAATGAATTAGCTTAATGAGTTGGCTTTTCTTAAACTTGAAATTTGTAGGGGTTCCTGGGTGATACGTTCTTGTGATCTGTGATCAGTATGGCCTTCAGGTCTTACAACCCACAGGGGCAGACTGCTTTTAGCAAAAAATGGCTCACACATAAGAATCACACCTATGACCATTTTTTGCTAAAAACAGTCTGCCCCTGTGGGCTTTTGTATCCAGCCTTATTCACCTCCGTGCACATCTCAGCGGTTCTCAACCTGTGGGCCATGACCCCTGAAAATACATCCTGCATATCAGATATTTACATTACGATTCATAACAGTAGCAAAATTACAGTTATGAACTAGCAACAAAAATAATTTTATGGTTGGGGGTCACCACAACATGAGGAACTGTATTAAAGGGTCGCGGCATTAGGAAGGTGAGAACCATACTATAAATGAAAGATAAAGCATTTGTACTGCAGGGTAAGCCCCTCACCTTTACTACGTTTTTGCTAGTACTTTTTGAGATGCTAATGTGCTTACATGCTCCATTCTCATCACTCTTATCGTGTCTAACACTGCCCAATCTATCTGGCTGCCCTTCTTCATATTGTGTAGGCTGCAGGTTACATCTATCTTTGGGTTTTGCAGAATGTGGAATGTATTTGCAGAGTTATTTCCCCTCATTTTCCTGGTTGTTCTTGCATAATATTAAAGAGAAAAAGGGGAAATGCATTGACGTACATTGTTATGTTTGTATGGGAAGTACTGAGTTTTGGTCTTTTTTCAATTTAGATACATAAAAATGCTACTATACTGTGAAGTTGCTCAGTGTTTACATAGTTTCTTTCAAATTCCTTGGCTTGGTATTTAAAATATTCCTCAGTCTAGCTCCAGCCTCATTCTACTTTCATCTCCTTCATATTTTTTATGCTTTTGCTAAATCGTATTGAATTATTTAGAGTTACCTGAATAGTCGTTCTTGTTTCTCCATATTTTGATTCAATGTGTTCCCTCCAGTTGACATTTCCTTTCCACCTTGGTAACCCTTCCTCATCTCCATGGTTCTTATTATCACTTAATATCCTATCTGGACTTCAAGTTCCCCTGAATTAGCATCTAATTCTTAAAGCTTTGCCTCTGGTTTCTGCATATTTTTATAATCTCTTTATATGCTTAACCACACTTTCCATAGCTTGGCTCCTCTTAGAATTGTCTTCTACTGTATATGTTAATTTGGTTATTTGAGTACTGTTCCTACTTTCTACCAGTTGGAAGAAAACCTATGACTTAGTTATGTTTGTGCCCCATTTACGCCTGAGCACAGAACATTGTGCATAATATACATTCAATAAACATTTGCTGAAATGATAAAGTTAAGAAAAGGCCAAAATTAGTATTTTGAATGCATGGCACAATTTCCTCCTACTTCTCGCTGATGCACAATATTACTACTCATGGGGATAATTTGGCTCTTTTTTTTTCCTGAAGCCACAGAAAAAAAGCATCTTATAAGAATATGATTGCAGATGTACTTGTTTAGTCATCCAGGCAGTCAAACTGTGTTTTGATTATTTTAATTGTCTTACTTTAATACAGAATACTTTGTCCCTGGCTTTTTATGAGTCCTTGATAGCTGTTAAGTATATTAAAAAAACAAAAATGGAGAACAATCTTCTTTAATCTTCTACTGTTATATGGTGGATCTCTATCATGATATAAATATATTATAACCAATTCTGTTAAAATTTAACTTTTAAATTAAAAAAGGAATAGCAGAAGCTTAACAGAAAATTTCCCCATAAAATTCTAGGCGTTAGAAACATACAACTTTTTAAGTAAAGTGAAACTTGAATATTTACTCCCCACTATTTCATTTAATTGGGCTCCTTTACAAATATAATTTACATGTCATTTCTTCACCATTTTTTTTAGCTTTGAAAGCTGTATTTGTTGAGAAAAACCTGTTTCCCAAAGACATTCTGGATCGTGAAAGAAGAGCCAAGCAATTATGTCAAGAAACAAGTAGTGAAGTGAATATAAAAAGAAATAAGAAGCAATTATAACTGAAAGAAAAATAAATATTTCATTGACACATGAAATATGTGTATGAAATGCAGAAAATAAATTTTAAAAATGCCATCTTCTTTTTTACTTTATATTTCAACTTCAGAAAGTTTTGTTTTCAGACAATATTCTTACCCATTACTTTTCACTTTCTATTTTCAATAAAAGAAAGATTGGACTAAGAGGGGATGGTATTAATTGGTATTACCTATTCTCAAGTGTTTTTATATAAAAAATGTACAATTTCAGAACAAAGCATTCTGACCTTTGGTTGCTTCTATAGACACATGTTTTGGTCATTTTTCTTTAAGAAAACCTGCATTGAAATTAAAGATGAAAAATATTGACACAGTGAATATCTATAAAGTTAACTAAGAAAACTATGCCCACTTATTTACACTTTCTAGTTTTATGTGTGTGTGTGTTTTAAATGATACTGATTATGAAATAAGACCTTGTCAGTAGCAGCTGTTCTATTAATTATTATTGATTTATATTCATCCTTATATGAAGTTATTGAGAAATTACTGCATAAGTTCTACTACTACTCTAAAACTGAGTAGCATAGTACAGACAAAGTGGTATAGCCTCAAGAAAAGAAGGGTTCTGAGGTTATATAAAGAACTCACTCTGTATGGAAGGTCAAGGAGACAATATTTGGTTCTGAAACACAATGCCTTACCTTTTTTATCTATTTTTCTTTATAAATAGCATCTTCCATCAGGCAACCAAAATTCTTTTTTTTTTTAAATCCTTGCCCAAGGATATGTTTCTATTGATTTCAGAGATAGAGAAAGAAAGAAAAAAGGAGAGGGAAAGAGAGAGATAGAGAGAGAGAGAGAGAGATGTGAGAGAGAAACATTGATTGGTTGCCTCCTTTATGTACCCTGACCCAGTAAATGCCCTGACCCGGAATGGAACCCATGACCCTTCGGTGCATGGGACGATGCTTCAACCAACTGAACCACATGGCCAGGGCAGACAACCAATATTCTTTTTATTTTTTTTATTTTTTATTAAATATTTATTGTTCAGATTACATTTGTTCCTCTTTTTTTTCCCCCTCCATAACTCCCTCCTCCCAGTTCCCGCCCCACCCTCGCCCTTACTCCCCACCCACTGTCCTCATCCATAGGTGCACGATTTTTGTCCAGTCTCTTCCCGCATCTCCCATTCCCCTTCCCCCCCCCCCCAAGAATAGTCAGTCCATTCCCTTTCTATGTCCCTGATTCATTGTAATCACCAGTTCATTCTGTAGATCAGATTATTTATTCACTTGATTCTTAGATTCACTTGTTGATAGATGCATGTTTGTTGTTCACAATTTGTATCTTTACCTTTTTCTTCTTCTTCTTCTTAAAGGATACCTGTCAGCATTTCGTATAATACTGGTTTAGTGGTGATGAACTCCTTTAGCTTTTCCTTATCTGTGAAGCTCTTTATCTGACCTTCAATTCTGAATGATAGCTTTGCTGGATAAAGTAATCTTGGTTGTGACAACCAATATTCTTATGCTGCTTTATTTATTCTGTCCTGTAAGAATAATTAATAAATACTTTCATAGAACATTACTATGGTATTTGTATTTTAAAGTGTCCTTCCAAAATATTTGAATTTTAAGAAGACTTTTGCAATAACACACAAAAATAAAGGAAATAACTAACAACATGTAGGGGCCTACTCTGTCCAGTAACTGAAAAAATTCATTATGTTTAAACCCCACAATAATTATATGAAATATATCTATTTTAAGGTTAATATCTGAGAGTTGTATTCATTAAAAGAGTGCCCAATTATTGATGGTGAGTTGGGATTGGAGCCCAAATCCGTTTTACTCTAGAGACCATAGTTTTTGACCTTCACCATTCTGTTTACTCACCTCTCATTACAATAAAGTCAGTGAAATTAACTCTAACAGAATATCCAACATCAGTGGAGCAAGTTTTAATTTGGTGGAGAGGATGGCAGAGGAAAGGTTTTTAGAAGACAGTTGCCTATTCCATCTATAATTAATTGCATCCTGAGTCAGGCATTGTGACTTTTGTGTAAGTTGATTTCCTTCTCATTAAGCAACAGTCACATATGAGGAAAATATAGGAGCAGGATACATGTGAAAGAATTGTGACGAATGTCTTCAGAGTGCTTAAGACCATAGAAAGCATATTAAGAGGAACAAGAAATGGGAGGTCTAGTTTAAGAAAGAGAATTCATGGGAGATACAAGCTATCCTCAAAGATTTCAAAGCTGTAGTGAACAAAAGAAGTAGAACTAATGAGCATAATTCTAAGAAAGCAGATTCTAGAATTGCTTCCTAATACCTGTTAAAACCTGAAAAAGTTTCTCGTTCTCTTCCCATTGACACTTCCCATCTTGGTGCAGAGTAGTTGGCAGCAGGCACACCTGTATGGCTATGAAAGGAAGAAGCCTAGAAAAGACCCACCGGATAATATGCTTACTGGAGCCAAGGGTATGGAAGGGGTCAAAGGGAGGGGGGGGGTGAAGGGTGTGAGGGCAGAGGGGGTGAGTGGAGGAGATGACCAGCATGGTTGGAAGAGTAATTAGATTGAGCAAATGAGAACTGAATAAATAAATGAATACAATTAGTAAATAAATTGAGGATAATGAGTGCTAGATATCAAACTGTTGTAGAAAGTAATTGCAAACTTAAAAGGAGGAAAACTAGAAAGAACTTTGAGATTTTGAATCAGGATTAGAGATTTCAGATATCAGTGTGAATTCATGGTTTTAGACAGGTCGATAAACAATAAAATGGAATATTTAGGAGTAATAGAAAGTTATGTTTGTAGCTTGCTCTCAAATGATTAAAAATATAAATTATAATGTATATATGTATATATTTATACACATACACTCAACACACCGCATACATGTATCCACATACAAACATATTATAAAGATAGGTGGGTGGGTAGATAAAAATTAGTTATATAGATAGAGTACACATGTGGTGAAATGTCAACTGGGGAAACTGAGAGAGAGAGTGGGAGATAGTAGTTCTTTGTATTATATCAGCACTTTTCTGTTAACTTAAAAGAATTTCAATGTAAATTATTTTTTGAAAATGAAAATGTTGGCTTGGGACAGAGGATTCTTTGAGATGTCCAGAAAGAGGCTGAATAACACACACAGGCATATTGCAGAGAATTCTTCCACTGGTTGGGAGATTTGATCAGACAATTCATCATTTCAAACTTTGAGCATATGATTTATGAGTCATATATTGCTGACAAGATAGTGGAGTGAAAGTTGAGTCACATTTCCAGAAATTTAAAGGAATATTGAGATGTTAAGGACATGTAATATGGGTACCAAATAGTTTGCAAAGACTCATTTCCCCTTCCATCCATCCATCCATCCATCCATCCATCCATCCATCCATCCAATTATTGAAGGCATATGCAAGGGACTGTTTTAGATGCCAGGTATACACAAATAAATAGAACCATCTTCTCCTGCCATCATCTTTCTGAAGTGAAAGCACATAAAATGTCATGGTCTATTAAACAATGGTTGAATGAGCCCCCTAGTTTTTCTAGAATAATTTAGAAATTATTTTACTAGACATATTTCACTTTCTCTACCCTCAGAGAATACTTTGTTTGAAATTATTAGTCTGAAATTGTCTGGTTGGTATAGATAGACCTCTCTATAGCCGATTGCATGTGCAAAGCACCAAGCTGTGTGTATCTCTAAACCCTAATTTGGTGCTTCTTGTATGAAAAGAATGAAGAGGAGCTGTATCCCAAGTATATTTAATGAGAAAAGGGTTTTGAAAAGTATGAAAGTATCTTTTAATGTTACTGTTTCTAATACTTAAGAACAAAACATACACAAAAGGAAAAAGCAACAACAACATTTAATTATGTCTTACTCTTTTACAGCTTACAGCACCTAACTGTGTTAAGCTGGTAGCAGGGTCTCACTTATCAAATGTTAATAGAACTGAAGACTTTATATGCTATTTCTGAAATTAACATTTAGGTTTAATTATTTAAGACTCATTTTTCTACAGTGAAAAGAACTTGTCACATTAAAATAGGATGTGTCAACCCTGGCTTGGGTGGCTCAATTGGGTGGAGCATCCTCCTGTGCATTGAAGGGCTGCAGGTTAGATTCTCTGTCGGGCACAGGATTCCCTAGTCAGGACGCATATGGTGGGGAGGCAACCTTTCAATGTTTCTCTCTCACTTCAATGTTTCTCTCTCTCTCTCTCTCTCTCTCTCTCTCTCTCTCTCTCTCTCTCTCTTGATTGCCTTCCTCTTTCTAAAATCAATAAGAAGAGTTCTTTAAAAAATGATGTCCCATACTTTTCAGTAGGCTATTTTGTTTGTTATGTAAAGATTTACACTAAATATAATTTAACCTGTTATCTTTTCAGAACATTTCCCTCTTATCACACAAAATATACATAGAGCAACCTGGCAGAGGGAAAAAAATACCTGAAATTAATCAATGAAAAAATTAACTTTTAAGTCCTTTATTTATTAATCAAAACACTTGATTGTGTGTTTTTTTAAAGTTTGGAATTAAATACATGTTTACTAAAAAAAACTACAAAATGCTAATAAATGCTAATTAGAAGGATAATGAGATTGAACCTATAACCTCTTCCTATTATTTTTTTCCCCAATGCTCTAGATGCAAAATTGAGTTACAGAAGAAACAGATTTAGAAAAATATTTAAAGGTTTGTAGTAATATTTTAAGGACAATTGTGGTATCTTTATTGTCTTATTAAAAAAGCTTAAACCAGGGAGGAGAAATTCATGGCCGCTGCTTTTTACTCCCTAAAAGAAAGGAAAATGGACAGTCTGCTTGAACTGCTCTAACATAAGGTCCTTACACAACAACTTCATTAAATGATCTTACTAAGACTGAGTGTCTGTCTCTGTCATTGGAAGGAAAAATAATGGCCTGTTCCTGGGCAAGTCACATTATGACCTGAACACTGTAGACACAATAATTTGGTAACCAAGTGTACTTGTGATGGATGTTTGCTGGTGTCATTGCATGGGTAGAAAAGCACTGATTGAATGATAGTCTTAGACATTCGGATTTATTATTTATGAATTGCAGAGTAGAACAGAAGAATGATTGTGTTCTTATGTTGCATAACTGTGATTTTGGAAAATAACCTCTAACAGTGTTATATTAAAAGCTGCAAATGAGCTTGCTTACATCAGAGTAAGTGATATTAGGGAGCAACCCAACATTTAGAAAACATTCAGAGATGCTTAGATGGGCAACTAAACATTTTAGTAAATTAAATACTATGACTGACATCGGTCATCAGGCTTCTCAAGCCTGATATTAAGCTATAGCCCTAGGACACTGAAAGATGCTAATGGGATCCTTGAAAAAGCTTTTTATACAAAAACTCCTTTAAAGGCATCTACATTCATTTTACTTATTTTTCATAGCTTTATCAGAAATAATATTACATTTAGTAATCAATAGTAAATATTTGTTTAATGGTAACTGAAACAAATTTTCCACTCCTCTTCTCAGAGGCCACTTATTTAATATCTGATCGCCATTGACGTTATTGATTTGAACTAGAACAATGAGATCAAAACCTATTCGATTACGCACCCACTTTTTATTAATGAACTGTTTGTAGAAACAATCATGTAAAATGTTAAGAGCACATACTGGTAAATATAACACCAATGTTAACTATCAAATTACTTATGTTTAATAGTAATATCTTGATGTAATTTGGTAAATCTATAATCTTAATCTGGTCTTTTTGTTCAACATAAAGATTATATGTCTTTAACATCCAAATTTTTCCCTAAGGATTCAAATGGGCCTTCTATCCACAGGAAATTCCTCTATTGTATAATTTGATGAATTGTTGAGAGCTCTAAATGCAGCAGTAATTTGTCTCTCTGGATTCTAGACTTGATTCAGCTTTATTCTTTTTGTCATAGGTATTCGGAAATATTTATGATTGAATACATTGGTATTCTGATGTTGGATTCCTATGAGAAGCAAAAAGAGCTAATTACTAGCAAATTTACAGGCACTGGTACTTTCTTCCAAATTCTGCTTCTACTTATTATAAAAGAAGTGAAATAATCATATAAACTTCATGATCTTTTAAAATTCTAGTATTGCTTTCTCTCTTAGTTCTTGCGTATTTCATCATTGATCATTAACCTGATCATATCAGACCTTTCATTCAAATGTGGTGAACACCTGCTTTGGTTTTAGAGGAATTAATCTAGGAACATTCAAGATAAATAGAGTTGGCCTTGACCGGTCGGGTGTCCCATGTACTAGTGTTTCTCAGCAGACGTAACATAACCATGAATGATCAGAAGCAAATTTTGAGTAAGTACCTTAAAATTAATAGCTCTTGAATGAAGTATATATGCAATAATATTAATTGTGAGTATTTAATAGAGTAAGACTAATGTTTTAATTCACTTTAGTAGATATTATTTAAGTTTGTCAAATTAATGCATTACTTTTATTCTCCTTAAAATATGTCACTATAAATTTGAATATTGCATTCTTATAGGACTGTTTGTCAGTTTGTTTAGTTCGTTAGTACTTTGTGATTTCTAATGA
The DNA here is from genome assembly GCF_000147115.1 of Myotis lucifugus. Taxonomy (NCBI): domain Eukaryota; kingdom Metazoa; phylum Chordata; class Mammalia; order Chiroptera; family Vespertilionidae; genus Myotis; species Myotis lucifugus. The sequence continues at coordinate 4,622,684 of NW_005871101.1, forward strand.
GATATGATACAAAAGCCACTGAGGTAAGTCAATTTTTAAAACCAGCATTTTGTGTGAGCTTATAATTTACTAAGTACCTAGAAATTTTCTATGAGAAATGGATGCTCAAAGAATGTATATTTTAGTTATTAAGATTATTAATAACAATGAGAGGATAACTTTCTGATTTAACTATAAAGGTAAAAATACATCCTTCATAATAGTGTTTATCATTCTAATACAAACCAAAAACATAAAGATGTGCCTAATGGATTACCACTTGGTGACTTAAAAGTACTGATAACATTGTGACTACATATCTACAAACTAATATTTTGGACAGAAATCTTCTGAGATAGTGAATATATTAGAAAATATGCAGAAATCTATTTTGTGTTAGCTTGTACTATTGTTGCACTACTACTAACAACCTTAGGTACCAATCTACTCCTCGATAAAGCATTTGCTTGATGGGATATATGTATGTATATTTTTAGTTTAACAAAACATTATTTTCTAACAATTCTTTGGATTGAACTTAGAGCTCGTTTTTCTTTGTGAATTGTATACCTAAGCATGTAGAGTTTACCTATATAAATTAGAAAATAATTTTAAATATCTGGATAATGACTCTGCAGCTTGGTTTTGGAGAATATTTGACTATTAATAATCTTTATATATAACAGTGATCTTAATGACTTTTAACTCACTTGTGGGTCACGGTGACCTCCCTAATGGTCCATAAAACACTCTAGAAATATAGTTATTCAATTATTTAAGTTTAACAACACAGTATTCCAAAGGCTTTTATCTTTACCCCCAATAAAAATTACTTCCTAGTAATCTATTCGACTAGGAATTATTACGGGCTACTCAAATGTATTATTTGTGGGGGAAAAATAGTGTTAGTAAAATGTATGAGACCTTCAGAATCAGTTTTCCTCCAAGTCTCTGGTAAAATTGCAAGAACTCACTCTGCTCTAGATGTAATCAGGGTTGAATTTTCTGCAATTTTAGTGGAGAGCACTTTAATAAGGTGTCATTAGTGTTGTTGTGACTCAGTTATAGTTTTCAATTGCAGCTTTCTTACATTTGTTATTTGTCAAATTGTTCTTTGATTTTTTTAAAAAAAAATATTGCTCTCTTTTTCTATTGATGTACCATTTATATTTGGTCGTAATTTTGTTTATAGTTTTCAGAGTTTTCTTTTCTCCCTTTGGAATATTACATGTGGGTTTTGGGGTATTTTGCTCTACAAATTCCATCACTTTTACTGTTGTAAAAAGTTAGCCAGATTATTTAATTGATTTAGAATACATTAACTTTTTAATATTATAGGTCTAAAACCACACGGGAGTGTATTCATTTTTTTATTCCATTTCTGTTTTTGATCTATAGAGTAGTCTGGACGGAGGGTTCCCTTGATATCAGAGTTACAGTTATTCTATGTAAAACCATGGGAAAAGATAGAAAAAAGTGTATCATATATCCATTTAGAAATAGTACTACTATATTGATACTGCCCCAGAATCATAATTCCTCTTTCGATTTTAAGAAACTGCTATCTATGTTGAACTGGTTCTTGAAGGAATATTAAAAAATACCATTAGCACATGGCCTATTCTTCTTAATAGATGATACTTAGTAAAATACACTTGGGGTAATTTGTCCTAATAACACAGAAAATTCTAATAGGTAGGAAGTTTCTTTGAGTGTGAAATGATAAACTCTGATTACTTTGAAAGCTAATAAGTTTTGAATTGATGCACAGAGGTCAAAATGTTTAAGATCGTGTGGAGTCTCCTATTGACTTTTTCTGGAAGTCAAGCCTCAAAACCCTTGGCTCAGAGAAATACTGAATTTGCGGTGGATCTTTATCAAGCTATTTGTTCATCTCAGAAGGACAACATTGTATTTTCCCCACTTGGAACAACTTTGATTCTTGGAATGGTACAACTGGGAGCAAAAGGAAAAGCATACCAGCAGATAAGACAAACTTTAAAAGTTCAGGAAAACTCAACTGGTAAGATTCTTACATATGATTATTTGTACTAGATGAGATCTGGCCCAATTTATTTTTAAAATATTAGAGAGAAGTTCATGATCTTATAACTTTGACAAATAAAAAATGTTGTAAAAAGTATAAATTTATAATAAAATGGGCAATTATAATGTAAACAATACTCATCCATTTATAATTGTTTCCTAATAAAAACATTACAAAAATAATTTATTAAGAAATTAATTCTATACAGATATAAAATTGTGAGTACTAGTATATCTGATTATTTTATTCTGCCCTATTTTAGATAGCTTTAATTAACTGAGAATAAGTTTTGTGTGTATGTGTGTTTGTGTATATGCATATATGTACCCATACATGTATATCTATATATATAAAAGCCTAAGTGACCATTATGACCAGATGACCAGACGGTAGCTATGACATGCACTGACCACCAGGGGGCAGACACTCAATGCAGGAGCTGTACCCAGGTGGTCAGTGCACTCCCACAGCCAACCTCCCATGGCCAGCCAACCTCCTGCAGCTGGCCAACCTCCTTCGGTCACTCCCCCCAGCCAACCAGCCCCAATGGGCCCTGATTGAGACTGGGCAAGACATCTCTGGTCGGCCCCAATTGCCCCCGATCTCCGATTAGGCTGAGGAACCCTATCCGTGCGCGAATTCATGCACTGGGCCTCTAGTGTACACATAAATACTCTTCCATTATCGCTTACTATGTTGTGATCATTTTCTCATAGCGTGCAACTGCTTCAGAACATAATTTTTTATTGTTGCCTTTTATTGCCTCTTAAAGACATATCATTACTTACTTAACCCTTCTTCATTAGGTTGTTTCCAATACTTCTCCTATAAAAATGCTTCAATGAGCATCCTCACCCAGAAATCTTTGTGTTTATCTCTATCTCATTAGCTTTTTAAAATTAGCTTTCTAAGTAAAATTTAACCTTTGCACTTAAATGAGACCAAGAAAAAGCATTAATGTATACATTTTAAAAGTTTCCTTAGTTAATACTTTTTAAAGAAAAATTGGGAAAAACACACACACACACAAAAACACCTTTCAGAGGTCTTTGTACATGTGCGTGGTTGTTGTTTTGGAGTCTCCCAAAGGTTTATCTGCATTAGTGTGCCTAACTTTTAGTGCTGGCACCCCATTTCCCTGGCTACCTTGTACTTTCAATTTCTGTAATAATTCTAATTTTAAACTTTTACATCTCTGTCAGATAATATGTCATGAACATTAGAGGAAACACCTGGGTCTTTGATTTGGGACTTTATTCACCACAACTAATTTCAGTATATTGCCTTAGCACAGAACAGTTCTATTAAGGAATTTGTTTTTCTTCTTTAAAAGGTTTTATTTGCATCATTTTAAACAAAGGAAATTTTATGTGAAAAAAGAAGTTGATGAGAGTCAAGTTAATTGCAAGAGTTTCCCTTTGTGAATAATGTAAAAGGAAGCCACTACATTTCAGATTTAGTCTTGGCTGTCTATATTAATTTCAGCACATCCCACTACACAGTCCCAGAAACATTTGCATCACATGATACTGCTTTGGAAGGTTAATAGAACATTTATGAAGATATGTAAAGTTGATTCCATGAGGAACTAGTAAATTAGAGCCTCCAAAAATCTAAATTATTTTAAATGGGTTTAATCTTACAGAGAAACACAGATGTTCTAACAACTCAGGATTGTGAATGTGATAATAATTACAGTAATAATGACAGTAATAATAATATATATGTATATATATTAGCTGTCACTGTTTTATATGCTTGAACTACATGTTCTCATTTAATTTTCGCAATTATTTTGAGAGGTAGACATAACACTGATGGACACTAAGGCAAAGGAATGTTAAGTAACTTGCCCAGAACTAATTCTGGAAATGATTCAGGGAGGTTATAGATCATAAGAACAATAATAAAAATTCCTGTATTTTTTGGAAGAATATTGATGGACAATTAAGCATTAACATTTTAACACATATAATAAGATGTACCAAACTTGTTTTCGGTTATGCTTTGTTAAGGGAGAGAGGGAGGCACTGATGGAAGAAAGCTGCAAAAAGAAAAGGAAGATCAGCTCCAAAGGTAAAGGTTTGAAAAATAAAAAAGAGTAAAGAAAAAAGAGACAGAATTAAGGAGAAAGCAGTGGGAGTGCAAGAAGGTGGATAAAATGCTTATGGGGGCCCTAGCCGGTTTGGCTCAGTGGATAGAGCATCAGTCTGCGGACTGAAAGGTCCTGGGTTCGATTCTGGTCAAGGGCACATGCCTCAGTTGTGGGCTTGACCCCCAGTAGGGGGCATACAGTGATTCTCTCTCATCATTGATGTTTCTATCTCTCTTTCCCTCTCCCTTCCTCTCTGAAATCAATAATATATATAATGTCAATAGGGTCTGGAGAAAGAAGAACAAAATGGCACTAAGGACAGGGGAAGAGTGTGACGCGTAGGAAGGTAGTTCCTGGAACAGCCATATTGGAACCCAAGGCAGAAAGAAATACCACTGATAATGATCCTGTCTTTATTTACAGTTTTTATTATTTTGCTCATCATGAATTTATTTAAATCAATACTAATTTTTAAGCTATACATTACATTAAGGTATTATTTATCTTGATTATTGAGTCTGTTGGCATCTCCTTCAATTTTATTCTCAATGAAAGTGTCTCATCGACTCATCTTAGCCCTGGCCCTGCCTTTCATTCCCATTGATTATGAAAAGGTGCACTCTGTTGAATCAGTCTATAGTTCACTTTTATGCTGCAATCTGTTTCACATGAACACCCCACTTATTCTACAGATGGGCACCCACCCCCACGGGGGCTCTCAGTGTCCTCGGTTCTCCTTTCTCCCATTGCCAAGACATCTGCCCAGAATTTACCTTCCCCATTTTACTGAACCTCTGATAATGCTGCAGTTTTCTCTGCCTGTAATAATTTTGCTTACTAATCAAAGACTAATATGAAGGTACTTCTTTATTACAAGAGTGTTATGGAACCAGACACAGGCATGAATTCCTGACTCAGCTCTGCAATCAAATGACCTTGGGACTTGGCACCTCTCAAGTTCCTATATCTCTCTGGATTTTAGATTCCTCACTAGAGAAATAGGACTTTGGATGAGATGATTTATATGGCCCTTTTGGCTAAAATAATCTACAATCCCATAACCCTCTTTGTTTTCATCTTTGGATCTGTCACATTGCATTCACAATTGGCCTTTGGGCCCTTCATAGCAGGAGAAGTAAACATGTACTAAAGTTTAGAACATTTTCTGGAGGCCTGGTACAATCAAACTAAAAGTCATATTCACCCTATGGCTTGTAGGTTTTCTGTGGCTCTATTTTAGGAAATTAAACTTGTTTTCATAGCTTATTAGGAGCCATGAATATGTATTCTTTTTTTTCTATGCTGAAAGAGGTTATTAAACTGTAAATTAAGTCAAATTTGTACTGCAGATAACTTTATATTCTCCTCCAAACTTGTACTACTTGGTGACAGATTTTTATTGACTTCTGAGTCCAGTGATTTATCAAAGGGCAGCTGACTGTTTGTCACACAGTCTTGGACCTTAAGTACATGACATAAATCTAGTTGCTCTGACAAATGAGCTGGAAGTATTTTTTCTTCCCTTCTCCTTCCCCCCCTCCCCCATTCCTTTAAAGATGAAGAACAAGTTCCTGAAGACTGGTTTCAAATTTTGCCACTTTATTTCTGACCTTAATTAATTCTTTTAGAGAAGCTCTCATGCCTTCATTCAGGACGTCTTTTTTGTAGCCTCCTGGCTATTGAGACATTTTGCTTGGCTTCAAATAACAAGAAATGATTGCATCTGAAATCACTGCATAAGCAAGGAAAATAGATGAAGTTCCTTCCGTTCTTTATGTAAGGAATTCCAGGGTTGTAGAGAATCACCCAAATTCTTCAGATGAAGTTTTCATATCTAAAATCTTTCATGTCTGTATTCATAAATGGGGAATTATAGTTTGAAATATAATGGAATATTCTTTCCAGAGCCCCATGTGTGGTGGTGTAGGCTGTACCTACACAAGAGAGCAGGAAAGAGCAGCAAGTAGGGACTGAAATGTAGCCTCCACTTGGCTGGACAAGATAAGAGGCCATGGGGTCATAGCCCCCCAGGAAAGGCATCTGTTCCTATTCACACAAAGATGCCCTATGGGCTGATAAATGATTTACATGCACACAGACACACACATGCAAACATACACACACAAACATACACACACATGCCTATGTCCAGTAGACACTGAGAAGTTCCTCTCAGTAATAATTTTTAAATCTTTTTATTCAATGGGCATTCTTATAATGGTAAACTATGTTGCTTCAATAGAAACTAATTATATATATCCAACTTTAACACTATAAAAGTGGTATTTTCAGTATTTAACTGAAAATATAACAAAGGCCCTGAATAAGCCTTTGGTTTGAAATACAGTTCCCAGACTACATGATGGAGTTTCAGGATGAAGGCAGAAGGGAATGAAAAATATCAGGACCCTTTGGTAATGAATAGGAAGCCACTGAGCAAAAATCACAGAATACTCTCATAGGCACATACACCTTCCTGACAACACTGTGGTCAGGATGATCCAACAATAAATAAATAATAGGCCAGAGCTGATTCTGATGGACTCATTTGGTTAGTAGTTATAGTTGGGATGGTTAAAGGTTTTTATTGTTCATGTAGAAAACCAAAGTATACAGATTCATGAACCTGAAGAAATAGGCAATTCTGATCATTATGCAACTCTGGAGATGATTATATGGGTTGCCTAGTAAATTTCAAATCTTGGACAGGTACAGTTGTTCATAAGGGAATAATTCTTAAGCTGAAATAAAAGTAACATTGAAGAGAATTCTAATCATTGTCATACCCCCCATCAGCATCCATTAGCATTTTCCTTTTATAAATATCACATGTCATGCAAAAAATGAAGTTCTAAATATAAATTTCCAACAACTAAAAATAAGCTAAATTTGACTATAGTTTCCTTCAGACTATTTAAATGTGTATTCTTGTTTTACACAAATTTTAATTTTACACAGACATTATGTTTTTTACTATTAAGAGATGATTTCTCTAGGAAAGGCATATTCTAGGAGATACATGCTTAAAATATTTATACTAAATTAGAAAGGATTATTAGTTATACCTAAGGGTGCATAAACGTAGTTATATGAATCAGATTGCTTAGAAGCAAAGCTGAAAAGCTGTTGTTTTTATGTTTTCAATATGTCAGTATACATTGTAATTATTTTTCAGGAGAAGAATTTTCTGCACTGAAGTCATTTTTCTCTGCCATCTCAAAGAAAAAACAAGAATTTACATTTAATCTTGCCAATGCCCTCTACCTTCAAGAAGGATTCACTGTGAAAGAACAGTATCTCCATGGCAACGAGAAATTTTTTCAGAGTGCCATAAAACTGGTGGACTTTCAGAATGCAAAGGCTTGTGCAGAGAAAATAAGTGCCTGGGTAGAAAGCAAAACAGATGGTAAAGTTTCCCATTTTCATAAAATCATTATTTGACATTGTATTCATGGGTTTTAATATCTTAAAGTAAACAAAGGTTGAATATTTTCCTACTAAACTGGCCCAGAGGGGTAAATCTCCTATTTCTCTTCCTTGCTATTCAAATTAATACTCAGTTGTAAAACAGAGAGAGAAATTGTAAGCTGCTTCGAAAAGTACACAGATACTTTTTTTAAAAAAGACACCTATTTGTGGAATTCTTAATGGAATAATTTTAATCATAATTTTTGTTAAGTATAGGTTTTTAAAGTATGACAACAGGAATAATATCTTTGGCCAGATATTAGATCTGTCAATCCTAAATGCTTCCACCCCCACATATACTATAAATAACTAATACATCTTCATTGGATGTGTTAATGTTTAATAATAAATATTGTTAGTCCTATTATAAACATGGTAATCTTAACTTTAAATTAAACACAAGCTAGAAAAAATTCCAAAGGGTCTACGACATGGCACAGTAGAAAGAACACAAGTTTAAAGTTATACATACGAGTTCAAGTTTTAACAGGTTCTAAGCTATGTCTCATTTAAAATGAGATGTTATTAAAATTTCAGGATTATTGTATGTGTAGTGACAAGCATACATCTGGTCCTCAATTTACTGTAGTCTGTTTCTTTACTTATTTATTCCGCTATAAAAATTGTGATAGTGTAAGATGCTACTATTTTCTTTATGGGAAACCTCATTTAGGGAACCATAAGTTGAAAAAATGAGATGGGTGTGGTGAGCTGTATCCACATTCCTACGCAGCTCCAGGGCACCCAATCATGCTTTAGTCTCATAACTTTAAAATATTCATTTCTGTTTTTTTAGAAAGAAAATCATTCTGGCAGCTCCATACTTGTCTCTCCCAATGGTCAGGGACTGTAGCTGCAAGAGTAGAAGGTTGAGTGTACCATTAACTTAGTAATTCTGATTGACCTACTGGAGGACCTTGAAATAAATTTTGAAAATACCAGTGGCTATGCAGGAAGGGATACTGAGTTTTTGTTCTTTTTGTCTGCAAAGCCATTTATAGAAATAATCTAAAGAGAGTTCATTACTAGGTCAGTTCAAATTTGCCTAAGATGATCTGTATCTCCTGTTTCCCAGTGAAATCCCATTTGTAGCCATTTCTAAGTAAAATATTTAATAGTGCTCCTCTTTACCTTCAAAATTGCTATGTTTAAGTAAGAAGCACCCTGTTCACAAGTGATCTGCAAAATAAATATATTTTTTTAATTTGATTAAAGCATTTCCACTAAGTTATTGCATATTTCTTCCTGCCTCTTCTTCCACTCTCTTTACAGGAAAAATTAAAGGCATGTTTTCAGGGGAAGAATTTGGCCCTCTGACTCGGCTTATCCTGGTGAATGCTATTTATTTCAAGGGGGATTGGAAACAAAAATTCAGAAAAGAGGGCACAGAACTGATGAATTTCACTAAGAAAGATGGTGCAACAGTCAAAATTCCAATGATGAAGGCTCTTTTGAGAACCAAATATGGTAATACGGGGTATCACCCTCTAAAGCATGGCTTTGGGAATTGACAAGTATATTTCATATTTTATTTTCTCTATTGCAGGTTATTTTTCAGAATCCTCCATGAAGTACCAGGTTTTGGAATTACCTTATAAAGGTGATGAGTTCAGTTTAATCATTATACTTCCTGCAGAAGAGGTGAACATAGAAGACATGGAAAAACAAATTACTGCCGATCTAATCTTGAAATGGTTCTCTGAGATGAAAGAAGAGGAAGTGGAAATAAGCCTCCCTAGGTTGGTAATATTTTGTTATTCTGGTTCTTATGTTTTCACTTACGGAGGAATTTGAATTCAGGCGGTCGGCTCAGTGATAATAAAGACTACAGACAGGAGTGCAAAGGAAGATGCAAGTGGAAGTGTTACTCCATGTTATGGATACAAAGGTAGGTCTGCACATTGCCAGCATTGCTTTGCCATGAGGACTGAGTTTAAGTGCTCCAATATTCTCTCAAAGGGATGAAGAAATGTAACTCTTCAAACTAGAATGCTAGGATTAAAAGAAATTATTATTCTTTTATTATACAAAGTTATTTTTTCTCATTTTTCCATGATTAGAATTTAAAATATTTATCTTCTATTATGTTTAAGAAAAATAAAATGCCTAAACACTTAGGGAGGGGGAAAAAGGAGACATTTGTAATACTCTTTGTAATACTTTAAGCATTAAAACAAAATAAAAAAAAAAGATATGCTAAATCACTTTTGACAGACAATGCTCTAACAGTCATTGAGTTATACCTAGACTCCTAGGTCAGTTTTAGATAGTCAGTACAAATGGAAATTGCAAAGGCATGCTCAGGAAGCAATAATCCTATATAATAAAAGCATAGTATATAAATTGTCCCTTCGACCATCTGGGAGTTCAACCGGGGGAGGGGCCAGCCAGGGGAAGGGAGGGAGTATCCAGCTGGCAGCCGGCAGCTGCTAGGGACCCTGCCAGTGCATGAATTTTATGCACTGGGCCTCTAGTGTCTCAATATTCTAGGAGACAGGAGAGATTTCAGAGATAAGATGTGTCCAAATAAATTAATTTATACTTTTAATTTTTAAAGAAACAGACATCTAATAGATTATATCCTGTCCTTTTATTTCTAACTAGGGGCCCAGTGCACGAATTTGTGCACCTTGAAAGGAACTGTGGGCAGCTAGGCTGTGGTGAGCACAGAGGCAGGTCTTGGCCCATCCCTTCTGCCCCCACCCAGCCCCTCTCACCGAGGCCCTGGGTCCCCTGTCTACTGGCAGCCTCGCTCCTGTAGCTGTTGCTTCCACACGCTGATGGCGCCAGCCCCCACTGATGACGCAGAGTGATTGGGGCTGGCGCTATCAGTGGGTGGGAGCAGTGGCTGCTGCCGCAATTGCCCCTCAGGAACAGGGGGAGGTGGAGAAACCCTCAGGGGTGATTGAGGCCAGCAGCCGCTGCTTTCACCTGCTGACATTGCTAAGCATTCGGGGCCGGTGCCGGGTGCCGGCCGCGGGTGGTGGCTCTGGCACTGGCAGCAGATGCAAGCAGGGCCAGCGCCAGCAGCAGGTATGAGTGCTGGGCAGGACGGCGCTGCGCCAGAGCAAAGAATTTTCAGTAACCAGCAGAGGCTTGCCCCGATGACAGCAACCAGCACCCCGCCTTGGTCTGGCGCCCCTACTCACCTGCTCTACCATCCCGCTGTGGCCAACGCCCACCATGTTCTGCGCTCTGCCGCCTGGAGCCGATGCCCGCCATGTTCCTCACGCGCCCCCTGGTGGTCAGTGCACTTCATAGCAACTGGTTGTTCGGTTATTCGGTTGTTTGGTTGTTCTGCCGTTCAGTCTATTTGCATATGAGGGTTTTATATAGAGAGATTACTCAGTGCTGTGGTTCTTTTATATCTGAATGGATTCATTATGGTTTCAAACTAATGAAGATTTAGGTAAAACTAAAACAACTTAATCAGATATGTTTGCTTTAGCTCTTGTAACAAATTATCACAAACAACATGGCTTAACATAACAGAAATTTATTCTCTCACAGTTCTGGAGATTAGAGGGCCAACATCAAGGTGTTTACTGGGCCATGCTCTCTCTGAAACTCTGTACAATCCTTCCTTGCTTCTCAGCTTCTGGTGTTGATTCATCATCTTTGCTGTTGTTCTGCTTGTAGATGCCTGTCATCACATGGTCATCCCTCTTCCTGTGGCATTCTCCTTTCTTATAAAGACTCCAGTCATAGTAGACTAAGAGCCTGCTCTATTCTAGTCTGATATCAACCTAACTAATTGCATCTGCAATGGCCCTATTTCCAAACGAGGTCACATTATAAGGTGCTGGGGATTAGAGATTCAACATATAAAGAGGGGACACAGTTCCACCCATAACACCAACTATAATAAATTCTGTTATTCTAAGTCAAAATAAAGCCTCTTTGGTAGCAAAATTTAGTAAATGCTAAAGAGAGAAAAGTTAATCTATAAATACTTGTATATAAATAATAGGAAGGAGCATGTGAGTGACTAGTTACTGTTTAAGAAACACTTCTTTCCCTTTTTGATGCATACTAGTTAAGAATCAAGAGCAACATGATATAGTCTTAAAAATACTAGGGTATTTCCTAGTGTTTATTATGAGTAACACACCACGCCAGATATCTAATTTTGGACATTATTCTGCAATTGGATAGCAGCTAAAATAATCATCTTTCTTTGTCTAAATATAATATGGGATCCTATAAACATTAATAGTCAAATTTCCTCAGGTTGAAGAGTCTAACATACATTTGAGTTATGTCAGATTCTTCTCTGTATGTGTTTTTATGATTATGTGTATGGACAAAAGTGATCATTGAATACATGTATGTAGGGTAAATAAACAAGTAACTTTCATCTACATAGCAGTTTAACTTTGTAAAATATTTAGCATTTATATTTTAACTAGGGGCCCAGTGCATGAATTCGTGCACCTTGAAAGGAACTGTGGGCTCTGAGGCTGCAGTGGGCACAGGGATGAGTCTCAGCCCATCCTCGGCGCCCCCGCCCTGCCCCTCCTTCAACAGCCCCTGGTCCCCAGTCTGCTGGCAGCCCCACTCCCACCACCGCCACTGCTTCCATGTGCTGACAGTGCTGGCTCTGCTCGCACCCGCTGATGGTGTGAAGCAATTGGGGCTGGCGCCATCAGCCAGTGCAAGCGGTGGCTGCTGCCCCGATCGATCAATAGCCCCTCAGGAGTAGGGGGAGGTGGAGAAGCCTTCAGGGGCAATCGGGGCCTGCAGCCACCACTTGCACACATTGACAGCACCGACCAGTCCAGAATGGCGCCAGGTCCCTTCAGTGGGTGTGAGCAGCGGCTCCAGTGCCAGCAGCGGGTGGGAATGGGGCCGGCACCGGCATCAGGAATGAGTGCCAGGTGGGACCACGGCACATAGGAGCAAAGAATTGTCAGTAACCACTAGAGGCTTGCCCAGATGATAGCGACCGGTGACCCACCATGGTCTGGCGCCCCCACTCACCTGCTCCACCATCCTGCCACTGCCAGTGCCTGCCATGTTCCACACTCTGCCGCCTGCTGCCGATGCCTGCCATGTTCCGCAAGTGCCCCCCAGTAGTCAGCGCACGTCATAGCGACCGGTTGTTCGGTTGTTCAGTTGTTTGGTTGTTCTGCTGTTAGGTCTATTTGCATATTAGCCTTTTATTATATAGGATACTTAATGCTGTGCTTCTATATTCTGACTTGGTTATATCTTGTATTTCGGAGATAAGGAAACTTAGTCATTCAAAATATAAATTGATTGACATTTGACTAAGTGTTAGGAGATGGGATAAGTTCCCATGCTTGTTGGCTCATCGCCTTACAGTCTTATTATTCTGCTACTTGTTAGAAAATTTATCTCCTGTCCAGAAGCACAGATTAATTGGGACAGCACTCTAGACATGGAACTAGGACAGATGCCAAGTTATAGACATGTTGCCTATCCATAAGATGATAGATGGAGTCATGAAGGATTTGCATGAGAAATTTACTAACAATATGCAGCAATGCACAGTAAATTCTAAAATAAATGGTATAATCAATAAGCACCAGGAGGTTTATTAAAAAGGAGAGAGAAGAGGGGAGAAGCACTAGAAACTGGAATTGTAAACAAAAGCTTCATGAAAGAGGAAGAACTTGAGCTGGGCTTTAGAAGAATCAAGATGGGTAAGTCCTGCATGTAATGGGGAGTTACTGAAAATTTCCAAGTAGGATAATGGAGTATTAAGGCAGTGTTTTAGAGGAATAGTTTTTGTTCACGCTGAATAGCTTGTCTGAACTCTTTCCCAACTCTCTACCACCCCTACCCCTACCTCCATTTTTCTGGATCACTACTAGGTGTCCTTAAAACAAAGTTTGAGTTTTTGAAAGCTTTTTTGATCTCTTCATGCAAGATCCCACAGCATCTGCCTTTCTCCCTGCTGGGAAAAGTTCTCCCAGTTCCTTGTGTTTATTTCTGCATAGCAGTTATATTAAAATTATTTGTTTGTCTTCCTCACTGGACTGTAAACTTCTTGAGGTCAGGAGCTATGAATAGTTTCTTTCTGTGACCCCAGCACAGAGCATACATTTGAAAAATAGTAGCTGTTCAATGAACGCATGTTGCTTTAATCTGAATAGTAGTTATGTTCAGGATATGGCAAAGAGGTTGAGACTGAAGCCCAAAAGATTAGTACAAAACCTATTGCAATGATTTGGGAACTGAGTAATGAATGTTTAAAGGGGGCAGCTTCACTGGGAATAGTAAGGAATTGGTGGAGAAGAAAGACACTGGAGTGTGTGACTAACTAGATATGGGTAAGAATGTGTTGAGTTTCCAAGCTTGACTTACTAGGAAGATGAGAGGATTGTGACTTCTTGCTCTTTTGTAGCAGTCTTTAACTGGACAGCATGGACTTCTGGAGTGCACTGGGACTTTAGAGAGTCCTTAAGGACCTTGAAATTATTAGCAAGTATATGTATATACAGTCATGTCTGTATTTCCTTGGGAGAATTTTCATAGTTGTCATTGAATTTTTGGCAGTCCAGTTATTTAAACTTGTTAAATACTACATATAGTTCTATTCAAAAGTATACTAATAACTAAACAATAGTAATACTATTTCTGAGAGGTATTTTTTTAAAAAAAATATTTACTGATTTGGCATCTCACAGTATCTTTTCTCAACTTTTGAAACCAGTTCATGAAAAATAGAACATAATATTGAAGACCAAGAGTTTTGAAACCTTCTAACTATATAAATTTAATTACCTTACCTAATATTTTTTATTATTAAAAGGGAAAATGATAATATATGCTTTTTAAGGTTGATGTTAGGATTATCTATAATAATAAAAGCATAATATGCTAATTAGACCGGACAGCCAAACGACCTTCCAGATGAAGCCGGGGCTGCTAGGCATGTAATTCGTGCCAAGGCCCTTGCACGAATTACATGCCTTGAGCCTCTAGTATAAGATAATGTGTAAAAAATGTTAGTACTCATTATTAACTCTTATTGTTTTTATTGTTATTCTCACTCAATTTTAACTTTTATAGAGCATCTATTGCAGTGTCAACACTGTTCAAAATGCTTCTCTTTTTACCATATCTCATTCATTCCCCACAATAAATTGGATAGAGATCTATTTTGATATTCAGGTTATAGATAAGGGACACCCCTTGCCTGTGGGTACATAGATAACAAATAGCAGAGCCAAAATTGCAAGAGTCAGAAAACAAGTGTAATGCGAGGCAGCCATGAGGGAGAGCACAGAACAGAGCAAATGATCACTGGTAGAATGAGCAACAAGATAAAAGATGTGGAGCAGCAGTGCAAGGAGACTTTTGAAAAGAGAGAATTCTTACCATAGGACATGAAGTATCATATTCTTGCTGAGCTAGAAATCAGTCCCAGGCGTGGCCAGCTGTGGATCTGTAAGATGGTGAATGTGAATTGTGTGTGGGTGAGAGAAAGTGAACTCAGGGAAAATGAGGCTGGATATGAGAATAGAGATGTCATGACCAGCTGCAGTAGTGATTACAAAATGTTCATTTACTTTAATCTATTGGACATGGATACAAATTGGAGTTCCAAGTTTACATTAAACTTTGTCCAGGTAAGTTTTATATGTATTAAAACCTTATCTGGAATGTATTTTTAATTCAACCCTGAGACTAATAGAGTTTTTCACACACACATACATATGCGTGCGTGCACACACACACACACACACACACACACACACACACCCTTCAAGGTAATTGATTAGAAAGGGACCCTTCAAGGTAATTGATTAGAAAGGGACCAGAAACTACTATGTACTGACACAATAGTCCAGGTTCACCATTGTCAAGGATTGTACTAAATTTTTATCCTTGGGTGCAGCTTTAAATTTTGGGTTGCTTGATTCTAAGACTGAATATTCCAAGGATGAATCAAGTCCACTATCTCAAAGCTGGGCTTCCAAATAATAAGGATAGGGATGGTAAAGGAGACCCAACCAAGACTTTTTTCATTAAACAAGAGTCATGGGTATAAAGCTTTGTACAAAAAGGAAAGCACAATACAAATCCACAGTAGGGCCTGTAGACAGGAGTGAATCCATCTCAAAACAGAAATTCTCATGTGCTTTTTTCTCTTTTCTGCAGCTTTTACCTGGGTAAGACCCCTTTAAGCACAATGATTGCATTTGGCCGTCAATTTCTGTCTTGTAAGCAAACAGATATTGCTTACGTATGCTAAAACATTCATTTCATGATTATTTAGTTTTTGATTGTCTATCCAGTCTTTTGTCATTCTTTTTGTCTATCCAGTCTTTTGCCATTCTTTTACTTTAGCTGTATTCTTCTGACAAGTTTAGAGGAAGATCAATATATACTAATATATATATATATATATATATATATATATATATATATATATAATGATTTTGAATTATATATATTTTTAGAAGGCAATGGGAGTTATGACATTAG
Source organism: Myotis lucifugus (assembly GCF_000147115.1). Lineage (NCBI taxonomy): Eukaryota > Metazoa > Chordata > Mammalia > Chiroptera > Vespertilionidae > Myotis > Myotis lucifugus. The sequence continues at coordinate 4,638,730 of NW_005871101.1, forward strand.
CTTTGACTTGGAATGGACCTGAGTTTGAATCTTACCTGTCTCCTATCCTGACCTTGAACCTGAAAATCAATCTTCTCAAACCTTCACTTTTTTATATGTTAATAGGAATAATAATGGGAATAATAATGCTAACTTCCTGGGGTTTATGTGAAGATTAAAAACTATAAACTATATTAATGGAAGTGCTACTTTACATATGGCTATTCATGGCTCTAATAATTATGGATAATTAGAAATTGGTTGTAGATTAAATGGTTAAGTGGGTTTCTATTGCTGTAGGTTTCATTGGACTATATTATGAGCAGGACTGTTACTTAAATAACTGTGGTGATAATTAGGCATTATTGGAACTTGTAATATGTCTTGCAGTACTAGTGTTATTATAAAAAAAAACAGTCAATTTGTAGGTGGAACATTTATTCTCTGCCTTTTAGAAGGCCATACTCCATTCAGTTTAAAAATAGAGTGTGATAATGAAGCAAAACAAAACAAACAAACCCTCAAAACCATTATCCTGCATATTATCTTTCTTAGTTGGAAGTTCAGAGAAAGAAGCTGAAAACAGTTGGTATAAAAGAAGCTATTTTCATTTTTAGTAGATTTGAATGCGCCGTTGTGCCCATTGCCAGTGAGCTAGGGTTTTATATGAGTTAACATCTTCCAAAAGTGCACAATATTTTACCAGAAATAATTTAGGTCTAGTACATTTCTGCCACAGCATATTCATTGTTTTGAAAATTTATAATTAGGAAGCTTGTTCGTTCAGTATTTGGCAATTAAAACAGTGATCTCATTAGACTGATGCTCAAGTTAATTTCTAGCCCCAGATGTGGGCCTACCTGTTAGCTAAGCAAGAATCCTGTGCTTGAGCAGTTGTGTCTGTATCCAAACCTGAGAACACGGGCAAATGCTCATCAGGGCAGAACAGTGCTCAGACAGAACAACATGGGCAGTAGTTGTCTGGGAATTTGGTTGATGTAGGAATATTCAAGGCTCCCTGTTTGAGGACTTCACACTCTTTTCTTTCATAAACAAATTTTCCAACCTGGTTTTCAAATGCAAATTGATGCTTTGAGCATCTATAATGTCAGTGAGTATTAGTTATTATTATTATTATTATTATTATTATTACTAGTGGCCCAGTGCACGGATTCATGCACATCGAAAGGAAAATAATTAGAAGAAATATTTTATTTTATTTTATATTTTTTTTAAAATATATTTTATTGATTTTTTACAGAGAGGAAGGGAGAGAGATAGAGAGTTAGAAACATCGATGAGAGAGAAACATCGATCAGCTGCCTCCTGCACATCTCCCACTGGGGATGTGCGCGCAACCAAGGTACATGCCCTTGACCGGAATCGAACCCGGGACCTTTCAGTCCGCAGGCCGACGCTCTATCCACTGAGCCAAACCGGTTTCGGCTAGAAGAAATATTTTAATATTGCTATCTGCCTTTTCTCCCTCAGCACCTGGGAGCTGGGCGGTGGCCCTGCTCCCAGCCACTGCTGCTGGTTGCCCTCTGCAGGGTGATCCAGCCCCGCCTGGCTCCCGCTTGCACCTGCCTTGGCCTGGCACCACCCGCTCACCTGCTCCACCATCCTGCCATGGTCCCACTCTCGTCAGGGCCCGTCGAGGCCAGTAGTGCCTCCACTGCTGCCCGCTGCCAGCGCAGCATTGCCAATGCCCATCATGTTCTGTGCCGCCCCCTGGTGGTCAGTGCATGTCATAGCAAGTGGTCGAACTGCCAGTCTTTGGTTGAGGGGAAATTTGCATACTAGGCTTTTATTATATAGGATTATTATTATTAAAATGCCAACGTGAGGTTCAGTGATTGCTGTTGACTTGGAATCGTGGCTCTGTGCTTAAGAGAGTCTTTGAGATTCTCTGTGTGAGGTTCCTCTTCCCATCAGCTTGGAGAGGTGAGCTGAATCTGGAGTCCTAACTTATGGCCCTGCTTTGGAAGCGAGGCAGGGAAGTTAGAACGGGGAACAAAAGTCTCAAGCTCCAGCCCTCCCCTTCTCCATCTTATCTGGAACATCACAGACAGGACCTTCACAGACCCCCTGTTTCCCTGCTTTCTTCTGCCCAATTTCCTCTCATTGGGAGGACCAAAAAGAAATTGCTGGAGAGGAGAGACAAGTGTGATTCCCGCAGGCAACCAGCTTCAGAAGCAGAGGACCACCTTTGCCCGCGTTTAATAAAGACCTTCCGCCCAGACCCATTGGCACTCTTCATTCTCCGAGGTCGCCCACCCTCACTTCTCAAGTGTGGTCTGTCGCTTTAATAGACTTCCTGTGCTTTGCTGAATCTTTCTGTCGTGCTGGTCAATTCCTTCTCATTCCCTGACAAGGACCTGAATGGGTTGAGGCCTTACTTGGCCTCTCAGGGTGCTGCCAGGAATCAGAAGTAGTGGGCATTTTTGTTTTTCTCCTATAATGTTTATCTTTTATTTCATTTGGAAGATATTTTGTTCCCTTTCAATGTTTTACACCACTTACTGGGCTGATTGAAAAGATATTAGGTGAGTTCACCACAGAAGGAAGTCACCTCCATTATGACAATGGATGGGGAGGAGGAAAATAGGTGACTAAGGCCTCGCTGCACCTCAGTAGCCAACAATTTCCTCCAAGGATTGTTGGCTCCTGTCCTCCTCTTATCACATCGTGGCCATCTGCCAGGAAGAGCCCTGGATGGTGTGAAAAACACCTGAGTTAGATGGTTGCTGGAGGGGAACCTTCAAACTTGTAGGGAACGAGCCAAGCAATTGGAAACTGAAAACGCTCACCCTGTTTAGTCGGGTAATTGTTACTCAGAAAGTAGAGTGTTCTCTTCCCCCTTCCCACCAACCATTTATCTGTAAAACAAGTTATTAGTAACCCAGAATGGCTGAGTGGAGTGGGGGAAACATGGTGTGTGGAAATGTGAGGAAATGTAACTGGGGTAATGCAAACAAAAGGATTCACAATATAATTTCTTCTAAGTCGTCCACTTTATAGATTAAAAAAATTGGGAGTAGCATAGACAGACAGTGTTTCTTCCTTTCTTTTTAACAGATTTAAAGTAGAACAAAAATTGGACTTCAAAGAAGCTTTGTATTCTTTGAACATAACAGAAATATTTAGTGGTGGCTGTGACCTTTCTGGAATAACAGGTAATATGATAAATAATTTGACAGAATGTTAATATGTTTTCTTAGTAATCATGTTAACTGACTGCTTTTAAAAGGGGAAGAGCGCCGGGTCCCAGGAAATAAACACATACACGATGAATAAATGCCATCGTCGTGTTGAGCTGTCTGTAAACACTCTATTTTCCATTTAAGTACTTTTCCTTAATGAAAGCCAGAAAGCATTTTAGAATGTTAGATAAGCCTTCCAACCATGCTTGTAATGAAACTATGTAGGTAAAGTATTATACGGGCTTTTATTTTGGCCCTATTTGGATTTTCTTATTTGAACAATGGGAATTACAACTTTGAGTCTCTCATCTGAACAGAGCTAATAAAACTCTTATAATCCAATTTGCAAATGTTAATTCGGTAATATCAGAGCCCATGAAACAGGCATTCACAACATGCTGGATGATGAACACAATCTAGAAATTGTAATGCTACAGCTTGTACATTTAGCTTGGGACTGACAACACAACTGGGGAGATGGAGTTCTTATGCTAACTTGCACCTGGGAAATTGTGCAGGGTTAAGATGTTCAGATTGCACAACAAAGCCCAAGATAGTCTTTTAATTTTTTTCATCCTAACAATACTCATTAGTTCAAAAATACACACACACACACACACACACACACACACACACGCTCGTGTGCACACACACACACAATGAGGAGGACCAATTAGACCCAAGTTAATTACCCTCTTTTAAATTTAGTCTTCTATTTTATAAAAAGGGTCCTGATAGTAGACGCCTATCTATCTGATGGGCTTTTGTATCATGGCATGGAAATTTTGTGTATTCCTATATAAATCTCTGGGCTTCGAAGAAGTATTCATTAATTTATTTACTCATCAATTACGTGGGTAAATAAACAGAATGAGCTTTCCTGACGCAGGGATTGGGTGGGGTACGCAGGCAACATAGAAGTTCACTGTCACCTTCACACATGATTTAGCTACTTGTTCTCACACTGACAGAAAGATCTAACTTCTTTGACAATCTCCCCGGCATCAGAAATGAGACAGTCAACATTAAATACTGCAACAGGATGCCATCTGAGTGTGCCTTGGAACACAGCCGCCTCATCAGCCTGAAATAAAACAAGCCATTCCCCCAGCACCTCTTCATCTTAAACTTTTTCTCGCCTTTGGAAGCTTACTCGCTGTCCCCCAGACATTTCAAACAACTACTCACTCCGCAAATTCCCAGCAATTTGTGAATTCTACAAAATCTCTTTTTACTGGCAGATTTGGCAAGAAAATAACTCCAAAATGTTTCATAAAAGAATTTATGCAAGAGAACACCTCGAACAGAGAATAAATGCCCAACATTTTCAGCTCTTTCTCTTCTGAGTTACCTATTGGATTTGTTTTAACTACGTTGGTTCTGTCTTATTGCCTGAAATAGACCAACCAGAGCCAAGGATGGCACTATTCCTGGTCATTAGGAAAAGAGTGATTTCCATGCTAGCCCTACCTTTCATGTGTGCAATAAGCAATGACTAAAGGCCACTGAGAACCAGCCCAGCACCAGTGCTCTGGGATAGTTACACAAAAGAGGCACTACCCTGTGCTCATAGAGTTCACAAATTTTAGAGGAAATGTTTCCAGAGAGTTAGGAAATTTTGAGATGAAGATTTGACTTCTAACTGTTATTTCTTTTTTATGTCATCTTTAGGAACATAGAAGTTACTCCATAAATGCTAAATAAAAAATACAAGTGGGACAAGTGGCACCTTAATATTTACTTGCACATCTTCTAGCAAAGAAGGTTTTTTATTTTTTTTTAGTTTGATACAGACACGTGGAATTTTTATAGAAAACTAAGGGATAGCATTATTATGAAGATGTAGAAAACATTGAGTTTATGGAGTCCAGATTTCTTCGTCTGGCCTATTACCTCTCAGGTCCTGTTTGTTTCCCAAGACTGGGTCCTCTCTGTGGTAAGACAGAAAACACAAAACCAAGTTGTTTAGTCTCAGAGGCAGAGAGTCACTTGGTCTTGTGACATTGTGAAAACGGGTGAAATTCTCTACTCCTCCCACACCTACTTTTTTTTTTCTGTTATCCCCCCCCTTTTAAAATTTTCTTTATTGATTAAGGTATTACATATGTGTCCTTATCTCTCCCTTACCCCTCCTCATGCCCTCACCCCCCTGATGTCTGTGTCCATTGGTTCCAGTGGTTCTCAACCTTCTGGCCCTTTAAATACAGTTCCTCATGTTGTGACCCCCAACCATAAAATTATTTTCGTTGCTACTTCATAACTGTAATGTTGCTACTGTTATGAATCGTAATGTAAATATCTGATATGCAGGATGGTCTTAGGCGACCCCTGTGAAAGGGTCATTCGACTCCCAAAGGGGTCGCGACCCACAGGTTGAGAACTGCTGGTTGGCTTATATGCCTGCATACAAGTCCTTCGGTTGATCTCTCTCCCTTACCCCCAGCCTCCCCTACCTTCCCTCTGAGGTTTGACAGTCTGATCTATGCTTCTCTGTCTCTGGATCTGTTTTTGTTCATCAGTTTGGGCTTTGTTCTTGGTATGGGCCCCTCGGTCCTCTGCTCCGTGTTCTCTGCGTGACTCCTGTTGTATTCCAGGCATCATGGAGAAAAAAGGTGCCTTTTCCCCCTGACCTTAAAGCGCATTCTCCTGCTTGTCAGTTAATCTACACAATGAGGCGGATGCCCCTTTCCTCCATCTTTAGACAGGGTGAGGGAAGACTGCTATTAGGAAATGACATTTTTGCCGAAACCTGAATGACATGAGAGCTAATAGGGAAAGGTTTGGGAAGGAGTTGTAAGCAGAGGGAGAGCTAGGACTTTGTTCCTTCACTTTGTAGCTGGAGCTACCAAATAAGGACAGGAGTGTAGAGGAGGATAAAAAGTAATCAGGGCCCAGATACAATCACCACAAGTGATTTGGAGTTTATGTTTAGTGAAATGTAAATGTCCCTTTGAGGACTTCTATCTTGCCTGAGGCGATTTACTTTCCCATCAGCTTGCAGAGCTAGTCCCCCTTTGCTCAGGTATCTCTTCATGAGCCCTTTCATATTTGGTGGTTTTGGTGGAGTCCACCTGCATCACATCAGCTTTCTCTCTCAGGGACACCCAGCTCCTTTCCTCCTTCCTTTTAAAGTTTCCAGGCCGACTTCCTCCTCTTGTCACCCTTGAACGTAGTTGTCTCTCTGCTGAAGGTTGTAGGAGCAGGATGGCGGATGGCTTCTGAAACTCATGATTTCTCTTCCCCTTTCTCAAGGAGACCATCCTCACTGTGCCAGGAACACTTCACACACACATCAGTTCCACAAAGAGAGAAGAGGGCCATCTCTCTCAGCTCGTATCCACACCAGAACAAAACATTGTGTGACACCATCTTACACTGAAAAATCTGACAGGTTTTGAAGCATAGCTCTGAAGTGATGTTATGACAGATTCCACAGAAGCGCTTTAGACTTGCGTAGCCTCCCCGGTGTAAAAGAAAAGTAAATTTTGTTTTAAACTTAGATCAAAACTGATACAGAATTTAAAAGACAAGTGGCTTTGAGGTTGAAAACACAAGGTGGGATTAATTCGAATCTGTAAAGCTTCTTTCATCTTGTCTATAGACCATGCTGTCCATTCAATATTTCACTTAATGGGATATCTGATTTGAGGAGTACACCCTTCTGTCTTTACCTTTTATATCTTGGCCACGCTTGGTCTCTCCGTATCTGTCTCTATATCATTTCTGCAAAAGCTAAACCTAAACCACCTTTTTCTCTAGCAAATTAATTAACTTGGAAAGAGTTTTCTTATTTCCTTTTTCTTTGTTCACTTGAAAATGTAATTAACCTGGAACCCAATAAGCCATGGCTCTGAATTTTAACACTTAAATATGCTTTCATTTTTCCCAACAGATTCATCTGAACTGTATGTTTCTCAAGTCGTGCAGCAAGTTTTCTTGGAGATAAATGAAGATGGCAGTGAAGCCGCAGCATCTACCGGTAGGACAATGGGCTTCACAACAAGCTGGGAGGAAAGATTGGGGGAGGGGGCAATGAGCATTAGGGGCTGGCATTTTTGCAGTGCTTTGATCTCATTTTTCATTCCTGCTGTCTAGTACTCCATAGGACACAAAAAGAAATTGATTGTATAAGGTGTTTATGCATCTCTGCCATAGCTTAATGCAAATGGAAGGGAAGAGATTTGATTGGGAGTTGAGGCCCATCTACTGATATGTGCTTATTTGCAAATTGGATTACCTGTCAATTAGCAGATAGGATATGCAGAGAAAACTTTAGGTTCAAATATAAAATCATTGTTGTTCAGGAATGCTCACTCTTATATAATTGTATTAATTTCATTCTTCCATCCCACCAAGTTAGTCTTTTGTCACTGATTCTTGTCATTATCTCCACGCAGTGGTTCTTGAACTTAGCTGCACAGTAGAATCACCTGGAAAGCTTTTAAAAATCCTGTAATCCTGTGTCCAGTCCAAAATAATTGAATCTTTGTGTCTGGTGATAAGATCCAGGCTCCAGCATTTTCTTGTTTCCCTGATTGTTTCCAATGTGCTTCAAGGTTTGAGAACTAGTGTCTTCAGTGGCTGGCAGCCTATATTTGCTACTGCAAGTGTAGTGCATAGACCAGCAGCATCAGCATCACTCAGGAACTAGTTGGACATGTAGAGCCTCAGGCCCACCCGGTTGGCATGGCTCAGTGGTTGAGCATCAATCTATGAACCAGGAGGTCACAGTTTGATTCCCAGTCAGGGCACATACCCAGGCTTGATCCCCGGTGGGGGGCATGATTCTCTCTCATTGATATTTCTATCTCTCTTCCTCTCTCCCTTTCTTTCTGAAATCAATACAACATATATATATATATATATATATATTATTAAAAAAAGAACCTCAGGCCCAAGTTCAGACCTACTGAATCAGAAAAATGCAAGGTCTCCAGGTGATTTGTGTGCACATTACAGTCTGAAAACCACTCCTCTATGATATATTTCTTTGAACAAATGGAAGTTTGAATAGTAACTTTGATGTATATAAGAGATACTTAAAAATGATAAGGAAAAAACCTTAAATACAATTAGAAATGAAAAAAGCAACTTTAACAAGTCCCTCATATGTCTATTTTAATTTTTTTGACTATTTGGGTTCTAACCAATATATAAAAGATATGTATTATTTAAACTGCAACATTGATAAATTTTTACAAGTTTATATATATCCTTCCGTATACTAGAGGCCCTGTGCATAAAAATTCGTGCACTGGGAGGGTCCCTCAGCCCTGCCTGTGCCTTCTCACAGTCCAGGAGTCCTCAGGGGATATTCTACTGACGGATTAAGCCCGCTTCCTCTCTGGGAGGCAACTGGGCCAGCCAATCAGGGGATGGCACCACCCCCATCACCTTACCTCTGCCATCCAGCCTTCCTCTGCAGGGGGTGACCAGACAGGCAATCAGGAGATGGTGCTGCCCCCATCACCCCACCATTGCCACCTGGCCTCCCTCTGCAGGAGGTGACCAGATGGGCCAATCAGGGGATGGTGCTGGCCCCTCCCATAACCCCTCTGCCACACCCCCATAGCTGTTCCCTCCCTCTTCCCACTGGCATGTGCCTTGGCTGGCCTGGTGCCACCTGCTTACTGGCCCCGTCCCCCACTGACTGGTCATTCCGCTATTTGGCTGATTTGTATATCTATAATAATAAAAGGGTAATATGCTAATTAGACCAGACATCTTCTGGACGTCATTCCAGACATCCTTCCTGACAATGCTGGGGCCGGAGGGAAGCCAGCTGGGTCCTGGGTGCCTGCAGGTGGCCGGAGGAGGGAAGCCCAGGGCCCGAGTGCCAGAGGGAAGCCGGTGCTGGCAGCTGGGGGAAGGAAGGCCTACTCTTGCATGAATTTTCATGCATTGGGCCTCTAGTAGGATAATAAAAGCCTAATATGCTAAGTGTCTGGTCATTTGATTGTCCGTTCACCAAATCAAAGCATAATATGCTAATGATATTCTAAGGCCACTCAACTGCTTGCTATGACGTGCACTGATCACAAGGGGTCAGAGAGTCAACTGGTCGACCAGTCACTATGACATGCACTGACCACCAGGGGGCAGATGCTCCGACGAGTAGGTTAGCTTGCTGCTGGGGTCTGGCCAATTGGGACTGAGTGAGCTGGGCTGGACATGCCCTGGAGCCCTCCCACAATCCCTCCCCAGCTGGCCAACCTCCCACGTCCCTCCCTGGCCCTGATTGTGTACCAGTGGGGTCCCTTGGCCTCGTATGCATTCTCTTGCAATCTGGGACCCCTCAGGGGGTGTCAGAGAGTCAGTTTTGGCCCAATCCCGCAGGCCAAGGACCCCACTGGTGCACAAATTTGTGCACCGGGCCTTTAGTATTCAATAGATAGATATAGATATAGATATAGATATAGATATAGATATAGATATAGATATAGATAGATTTATATGAATTTCTTAAATAATTTGTAATGTAGTATCAACAGGTTTTGACATCTGGGTGTGACACACTGCACTCTCACTCTGTCATCTCCTGAAGGATTTTATAATACTGTATTCAAGGAACTTACATTGGAGGGGATATAATATTTCACTTCTTGGAAAAATCAAAAGTTTGCATTGGTATGAAGTTACTCTCCGTGTAGACACATTTTGCAGCTGCTTTTACATAGAACCAAAGGAGTTATTATAGATCATTACCTAACCCTTTCATCATATTGGTGAAAAACAGGCCCAACAATGTGAAGTGGCTTGCCTGAGGTCAGACTATCAATTTACAGCAGAGTTTGAACTGAATCAATTTCCTAACTTCATGCTCAGAACGCTATCTGCTATTGTCCACTGGCTCTCACTTTAAGTCTAGAGTTCTCTAAGAGACTGTAACAATCACTTGGGGATCAGCAGTAACACTAATGTGTTTTACCTCAGAACAGTCATCGGGAGTATGTTAACTTCCAGGCATCTGCTCAGGGGTTGCTTAAGAACAAAAAAGCTTGAGTATTCACCCATGAGAATACTATACTGACTGTGCTTTTCTGATTATCTCTTTAATTCAAACATGGGCCTGTATTCCTTGGTAATTTGGGCAGCAGAGCCCTGATCATCCAGATAGGGCAGTACTATGAATTTCATGTTGCTAAGTTTTATGTTTTATTGTGAAGGGGATCAGAATATGCCACCCCTAAACATGCTACTTTGGCAGAAATGTTATTTTGAACTGAAGGCAATTGAGAAACAAGGGATACCAAAAAAGCTCTCTACATGCTCTAATCTGCTTAAGAGCAGGGCATAAATTGCACCTTTATCACAGGAGATGGAAATTGGCAGTAAAATGAGTCTACATAACAAGCCTTACTGAATAACCATTATCTACCATTAATTTCCTCCATATATTTATCTTTTCACAACTTACCACCCCTAGAAGTCCAAACCTTTTTTTCTTTGTCTATTCACTTCCCCACAATTTACCACCCTTTGTAAGTATGGTAGCACTCAAGCCTAGCCACTTTTTTGAGTATTTACTTCTTTTCTGTAACATTCCTATGTGGATAAAAAAATAAACTATGTCTTCTGTTACTCTGTTTTTGTCAGTTTAATTTGCACATCCCAAACAAAGAGTGAAGAGGAACATTTTGGTGTGTTTTTTTTTGTACAATTGTTTTTCAACTCTAAAAACATGGTATATATTTTTAAAATGATATTTTCATAGGTCTGAAAAATTGTACAAAGTCATTGTATTATTAGTAAAGGAAACATCTGAATTGAGTGTAGACATATTTAATCTATAAAGAAAAAATTCAATCACTCAAATTCACCCATTCTAAACATTGACAAATGATACAATAGAACAGCATGGTATAAATTATCATAGTAAATAATTGTTAAGGCAGCAAATCTCTGCTTCTAATCTCATAATAAAACCCCTCTACACACTGACAGCACAAATCCTCCTAGCTCACAGAATAATTTTGGGAAGGTAAGTTAAAAAAAATTAAACTCAGATGTGATAACACAAGCCTGAAGAATAGAAATAAAGTGCAAATATATCTGCACAGGAATTAGACTTGAAACCTTATAAGAATAAATCATATAATGTAAATAAAAACTGAGCAGAAAATTACCATTTAAAGATGAAATATTTCAACTGCTTTCACTAAATTGAATCTAGTATCTGGATTTCTTCTTCGTTGAGCATAAATGTGAAGTTAGAATTAGTCCCTGAATGATCCAATATTTATTCTTCTGCTCTTTGGCTTTTAAATTTATTTCAAACTTCTCTGCATTTAGAAAATGGTAATTTTTCCACATGTTAACTCCTCAAACAAGATAACCTTTCCTGTCTACTAGAACATAAAGTATTATGGATATATTTTCTTTACTGCTTTTTAAAAGTTTTTTTTACTGATCTTTTAATGTGAACATCTAAATAACAGTTGTCTCTGTTTTGTAGGAGTACAAATCCCTGTGATCATGAGCCTGGCTCCAAACCAATTTATAGCAAATCATCCGTTTCTGTTTATTATGAAGAATATCCCAACAGGTACCTTTTTGAGAATTTCCTGGGGGAACTACTTAGGTTAAATGGACGTATTCCTAGATACCAATTGTAATCTACATACCTGAACCACTTATTCTTTCAATGGATATCTGTTGAGCACCTGTTTTTTACCAGACATTCTATTTTATGAGATGTCAAGGGCTTAAAAATAGGGCAATGGTACTAATAACTGCCAACATAGCTGTTATATGTGCTAACCATTTCAAATATCCATTTCTAAATCTCTCATCATTCCAATAGGTTATATATTTAACTAATAAAGACATAGTAGCTTGAACAGAGGTTATGTAATTTGTCTAAGTGGCAGAGAGGGACGAGGACCTGTTTGTCTTGGAAATCAACTCTCTATGATGTTAAAATAGTAGAAATCAGGAGTTGCAGAGTTGTGAAAAGTTTCAGAGGTAGATTACAAAAAAATAAGTGAGACTAGGTATAGGTTCTGAGTGGGTGGGAGGGGTCAGACATAATTCCAAATCTCTAATTTGGTCCTTTGGTAGATAATGCAGTTAGGTGAAAAAGGTAGAGGGATAGTAGAGGATTGGATTGGCATTTGACACAATGTCAACATATGAACATGCAGATTGTCTGGGTAGATGTTTCTGTACTTCCTCTTGAAAAGGAGAGGTCAGGAGTATGATACAGTGAGGGGATTTTCTTTACATTTATTTATAGTTGGGACTCCAGTCCATGTGAAGGTCATAAACCAGAGAAGAGCAGAAATCATTGTTTATTCATTCCTGTATCCAGCCCAGTATTTGGCAGAGTGCCCTGCACACAATATCAGTGTCCCTAGAGATTGAGAGTATGGATTTGGGTATCAGACCTGGGCTCAAGTCCCAGCTGAGTTAACTAATAGTTGTAACACAATCACTTATACTTTGTAGGTTCTATTTTTCTTATCTGCTATACTAGAGGCGCCATGCAAGAATTCGTGCATGGGTGGGGTCCGGTCGACCGGCCCCAGATTGGGGTGGGGTGGGGTGGGGCCAATCAGGGGCAGGGCTGGTCAGGTGGAGGGGCTTCAGGAGGTTGGGGGGGACCGATTGGGGCCCCCATCGGGCCGGTTGGCCGCACAGCATGTCATAGCGACTGGTCATTCCGGTCATTGCGGTTGTTCCACTGTTCCAGTCGCTTGGCTTTTATATATATAGATGAACATAATATTAGTACTCATCTCATAATGTTAAATAAGAGGACATATGAAGCCTATAGCACTGTGCCTGGCACAAAAGTATTAAGTATGAACAAATCAATAAATATAATTGAGTGAGTGAATAACCGACTAAAGAAAGGAAAATGAAAAAAAATTCTCTGTATAAATTGCTTTACATGGACAGGAAACATTTAATTTCAGAATCTAAATCTGCTAGATTAACTAAATCTGTTAGGGATTTTGATGTTATTGGTCCTTTAAAGGATATGCCAGTCTCTTCTTTAAAAAAAAATATTTTTATTGATTTCAGAGAGGAAGGGAGAGAGAGAGAGAGAGAGAGAGAGAGAGAAACATCAATGATGAGAGAGAATCATTGATTGACTGCCTCCTGCACACCCCCTACTGGGTATTAAGCCTGTAACCTGGGCACGTGCCCTGACCAGGAATCGAACTGTGACCTCCTGGTTCATAGGTTGATGCTCAACCATTGAGTCATGCCAGCCGGCTCAGTCTCTTATTTTTAGACTCCATGAAACTAACGTTGAGTGACCCTTCTGAAGGCTGTACCTTGGGAACAGTGGAACAGTTTTAGATTTGCTGAAACTGCATGAGCACAACTGCAATTCCAGTAGTAGACGTGTCAGTGTTCAAAGATATTCCGAGTATGTCATTTGATCCATACACCTTTGACCTTTGGAAAACTCTAATTTCTTACAATTAGTATACAATTATTGGGTATGGAGAACAGAATGAAATGAAGCTACATTGAGCATCGATGAACAAGGAAATGATGGCATTTAGAATAGTGATGTTCACCCTCTATTTTCTAAGCTGATGACTAAGGCCATGAAATAGCCATCAGTTAAACGGCAGTGACATTCAAAACCCAAAATAAAGTACTTATTTATTTATTTTTGATAGAGCTTCACACTATCAGACCTTATGACAATTTCTACTGTTTTATGATCTTAATTGTAATGAAACTTTCTAAACTGGGGTTCCTCCCTTAAAGAATTATTTAAAATAAATGGCGACTCATTTATTGGGGCTGTAAATTGTTGCCATGTAAAATGTAGAACAGGCTATTATTTTAAGACAATACACATTCAGAGATTTATTTATTTTTCTCTCACAAGTGAACTAAAAAATTATTTAGATTAACAAAAATGACGATTTTGCATAACATAGTAGACTACTAATGCTCTAACACAAAATATATTCATTTAACCATTTCAGAAGTATGAGGATGAATGATTTTAGACTTAGTACAACCAAATTTTATTTAGATTTAAAATTGTTTTGAGTCAAACAGTCCTCTTGTGCAAAATCCATACATTATTTGTATCTTTCTATCCAGTTAGTTTTATATTTTAGCATAGTCTTTCAAAACTCTTACTAAGCTGAACATCCAGGGAAATAAAGAATTTTTTTTATTCTTTTAGGCTGAGGGGCTGAGAATATAGGACAGTTTTAGAGACTTTCAGAAAGGAATTGTGAAACATGCTATATGAAATGTGTCATTTCTGAGAAAGTAGTGAATTATGATTTTGAAAATGACAGTATTACACTGCTTAGAATTCTTTCAGATCTTGAGTTGAAGGGAGAAAAAGACTGCATGGTATTTATTAAGAATTATTTTATTTTATGCCATTAGCATTGTTTATGTTATTGTATTTTAATATTAGGAGGCACAAGTTGTTTCTGTCTTATGTAGATGTTGTATAAATATGATAATCAAAATTGGGACCCCTCTTTAAGAATGGGCACGAAGAGAAAAATGGAAACAGTAATGATTTCTGCCTCATCCTGTCTCTAAATGCATAGCTATTATGTCAAAAGAGATTCCATTAATCTTTCTGATTTAGTAGTGAGTAGATGGGTGACTGCCTGAAAACTTAATTCCAAATGTGGTTCTCCTTGCTCAAAGAAACGGATTGAAAAGGCTGAGATAAGTGGCTTCTATATAATGTCTTACACTTCTGAGTGTTTAAAATTTTTAAACAATATCTTCAGTTATGAATTTCTATAAAAGTTACTTTAAAATCTCCTGAAGAATTAATCTGGATATGCTATAGAATCATAAAGATACAAGAGTCACTGATGATTCCTATTGCGACAAATTATCCTGGGAAAAGTTAATTATGCATTCCTATCTACCTGAAAAATAGAAGTATTAGTTTTCTTTATTTTTGCAGAACTATTTTGAGATTTTTTAATTACTAATGATTATAATTTATGAAGGTGTTATGAATTATAATTACTCATACAAAGAAGAAAATGTCTGCTGGGTATTTTGTCTATTTTCATGTTTTGGGTTCTCCTAAGGGTGTGTCAGTGTTTGGACTGAACAGTAAAGAGTGAAAAGGGGCTCTCTCACTATTATTCCAAAGACATTTAAATGTACTTTCAATCAGCTTTAAAATTATGTAAAACTTATTTTATCACTTTTGAAATTATCCTTTATTACATACTAGAGGCCTGGTGCACAAAAATGTTTGCACTGGGGGGGGGGGGGTTCCCTCAGCCTGGCCTGTGCCCATTCACAGTCCAGGACCCTTGGGGGATGTCCACCTGTCATCTTAGGCCCACTCCCCGGGAGATCAGGCCTAAGCTTGCAGTCAGACATTCTTTTGGCAGCCAGGGAGCCCTCGGGGGATGTACGACTAAAGGCTTAGGGCCCCAAGGGATCAGGTCCAAACTGTTAGTTGGACATTCTTAGTGCTGCCATGGAGGTGGGAGAGGCTCTTGTCACCACCACTGCACTGGCCAGCCATGAGCCAGCTTCTGGCTGAGTGGCACTTCTGGCTGAGTGGCACTCCCCATATGGAAGTGCACTGACCACCAGGGGGCAGCTCCCGGTTGCGCATCATAGCAACCGGTCATTCTGCATATTAGCCTTTTATTATTATTATATAGGATGTCCCTATTTCCCCCCTTTTGCCCCCTCTACCCAGCTCTTGCCCCCACTTCTCTCTGGTCATCACCATACTGTTGTCTGTGTCCATGGGTTGTGCGTATATTTTCTCTGGCTAATCCCTTCTTTAAATTCATTTCTTTAAATTTTTATTTTCAGATAAGTGCTTATAACTGCACTATTATATATTTTCTATTATATCATTTAGAATTAAGATATTTTTTAATTGAACCCTTGTAAATTTTAGCACAATTTAATAAATTATGCTAGAAGCAATTAGGAGATTTTTTCATGTAATTCAGATACATTTCAATTAATATTTTATTAATTTTTAATTTTTTAATATTTTAATTTAAAATAATCTCATACATGTAAAAAAACCTATAAAATACTACAGCATATTATATGTACCCTTCACCCAATTCCTTAGGTGTTAATAATTTAAACATAACCATTACACAACTAACAAAATTTGGAATATATTTTTCTTATAATCTCTTTAATGTTACTTAATCCATTTACTTTGTTTTTGTTAATCTTCACCCAAGGATATTTTTCCATTGAATTTTAGAGAGAGTGAAGGGAAAGGGAGAGACACATTGATTGGTTGCCTCCTGCACATGCTCTGATAGGGACTGGGGATCAAGCCAGCAACTGAGGTACATGCCCTTGACTGGAATCGAACCTGGGACCCTTCAGTCCACGGGCTAATGCTCTATCCACTGAGCAAAACAGGCTGCAGCTTAATTCATTTACTTTTAATCTATATGTGTCTTTATATTTAAAGTGGGTTTTGTTTTTGATTCACCCTCATAATCTGTCTCTTAATTGGTGCATTTATGCCACTGACTTTCAGATTGCTTACTGATAGAGTTACTCCATATCAGGCAGCTTCTGGGGCTTCTGGGGCCAGCCTGCCTTGCCGCCAGGAACCGGATCGGGTCCCGGGCAGCAAGGCAGGCCGGCTTTTGGGGCTTCTGGGGCTGGCCAGCCCTGGATAGCAGTGCGTTGGCAGCTGGCGCTGTTCCGCCCTGCCTGCAGTATGCAAATTAGCCGCCATCTTTGTTGGCAGTTAATTTGCATATCGCGTTGATTAGCCAATGGGAGGCGTAGCGAAGGTATGGTCAATTACCATGTTTGTCTATTATTAGATAGGATGACTGTAAGGAACATAAAGCAACAATTGACATGGATCCATTCACACCATTTGCCTTACCCTAGTAGAAAAGAAAGGTGAATGGATTTTGGCACATCATTTGTTTCAGTTTTGTCCTCCAGTTTTTACTTCTTTTTCACTTGCAAACACAGGATGGCTGGAAATAGGTGTTTGCATTTATTCTGTATACCATGTCACCTCCATGAGGTTTTGAAAGCACTAGAGATATAAAAATATTGTCTTTAGTAGTGAGCTGTGATTCAGAGTTGAAGATCTGAGAAGCTGTACTTTTAAACCTAAGGGCTTATGTTACATGCATAAGAAGATATGTGCTAATGCCTCAAATTTAAAACTCAACCACGCTCATCACTATTTTATTATGCTGTGTTTGCCTGACTGAGTGTCTATATTTAGAAGAACACCTTTCGGTCATTTCATTTTTGCTTTCCTGTATGAAAAACAGGATTCATGTATTTTTCATGTCAAGCTGTCATGGGTGTTAATTTACTTTATAAATTTCCATAAAATTATTAATGATGATATAATTATGTGTTTTAGACAAAGGAGAGGGCTTTGCTATTAGACATTGCTTATTTATCTTATAGAGAACAAAGGCTAAATGATTTATTAAAATATTAAGAAAAACTTGTTATTACCAATATTTGTTTATCCAGAAATTTTTAAAGTTTTTTTTTTCCTTTCCTAGGTTCATTTTTGTTTATGGGACGAGTGACAAATCCTGACACTCAAAATGTGAAGGGAAGGGATTTAGATTCGCTGTGAATGAAATGCACAGAGATTAAGGTGGTTACTAGAAAAGAGAATTGATTGTCAAAATATCATCATCTTGCAAATATATTCTGTATATCTTTTTCTGTTTTAAACTGTGCCCGTGTTAATCTGTATTAATATAGACCTATAGTAATGAATAAATGAAATTAGCAGTATATAAAGATTTATTCAATGTTTCTATTCTTTTTGTATGTTTTATGTAGTCTATTTGAATCAAAAGCAGTGAACTTGCATTAATATTACTATTTATATGTTAGAACAATCCTATCTAAGATATTTTAGATATCAAATTTCTGTCATAGATATCAAAGTCTCTATATTGCTTAAAGATAGTTGACTCCCAGGTATAACAAACAGCACTACCCAGATCATGGGGGAACTAAGGTTCAGATAGAGTGGGTGTTGTGTGCACCTCTCTAGGGTGCTACTTAAAATGCAGAGATCCGCTATCTATGATAGCAGATTGAGTTTTTTGCTAATCTTATTCTGTGTGTTGCATATAATATTTACATTGTTTTAATACCTCTTAGGACAT
This sequence comes from Myotis lucifugus, assembly GCF_000147115.1. NCBI lineage: Eukaryota > Metazoa > Chordata > Mammalia > Chiroptera > Vespertilionidae > Myotis > Myotis lucifugus. The sequence goes on from NW_005871101.1 coordinate 4,657,025, forward strand.
ATCATATTTTTTTTATTCTGACTTATGCTTTAAATATGTCTAGAAAGTAGAAATGAGAACTTTATAAAGCTTTCATGTACATGAAAGTGGCAGTTAAATTAGTGTGATTCAGGAGGCTGGCCTTCCAAGATTTTACAACACTTAGCTAAGAACGTGTTAGAGTGAAGATTGTCATCTATAAAGATGAAATGCAGAATCCTTCCTCTGAATACCTTGAACTGTCAGATAGAAATATCTAAAATAATACAACATTCCAATGACTTGATATAACATGTCTCACAGTTTTTCCATTTGCATGTTAATGATGTCAAGTGCCTTTTTGCAATTCTTGCAGAGATCTTATGATAATGGCTACCCATTGTTGAGCCCTAATGATATATCAGGCACTAAAGTAAACACTTTACATTATGTTAACTGTACTAAAAATCTGATGAGATACTATTACCCATCTTTCTGATGAAGAAACTGAGACTCTAAGATGTTATATAAATCAGTCAAGATTATATAGCAAATAGACATGGTGGTCATTACCGTATTTCAAAGTTTGAACCCAAGACTATCTGAGCTACAAGCCTGTGACCATAATCACTGAGTTATAATTCCTTCTACTAAAATCCTTCAGTGTAGTACAGGTCCCCCTCTGAAACGTTGTGCTGTCTAGTCCTCTAAGTCTAGGTGTTCATCTACAGCGAAACCTAGAGCAATATTCAAGATATTATGAAGACCATTTTAGAATTGTGATTGCTTAAAACCATAACATTAAAAGCCATGTTCATTTTCCTGGACTGTCAATTTGAGCTTACTTAGGTATAACACTTTAAATGCTAATCTATATGTTAATGATATAGCATAAATTTGTTCCTTATCAGGGAATTGGTTTAAAAATATGTTTCCTTCATTCAGGGAGTAGAGAATAATCAGCTCAGTTAAGAGTTAGTAGTTTTATTCAGGCCTGTTCCAGAATCCTGTTTTCCTGGGATTCCCTGCATTCTTAGGATCTTCTTCCACATGTTATAAGTCAGTCTGCTCTGGGGCTTCCTTCCTTCCTTCCACACATTATAACTGTGTTCCAGGCACTGTTCTAGACACGGGGATAAACCAGTGAACAAAACTGACATGGTCTCTGCCCTCAAGGGGCTGACTTTTACTGGTGGCAGAAAGACAGTAAACTAGTGAACAAATGGAAAAACAGGTTAATTTCAAATGGTGAAAGCAATGACTAATGTAACAGGATGAGGAAATAAGAAGGGTTTTAGAAACTAAGATAGTTTAGTAAAATGACTGCCCAAGTTTCACTTTAAGTACGTGTTTTTATGTGTTCCTAATGTATTTGCTTTTTTTTTTTCAATAAGATCTGTTGACTACCTCCCTCAAGTTTCCTCCTACAGAGCCTGACTTTGTACTGTAGGGTAGTTTGGCTGCTGTTTTTCTTTGCTGATTTTATACTCTTTGTCTGGTAGGTGTTACTTGCCTTAAAAAAGGAGAAAGTTTAAGGTGCCCTGGAAGAGAATGTAGCCTTCTTGTGTGGGTGCAAGCTGAAAATTTCCACTTCTATTATTTAGAAATATAGTGGCCAAAGCATTTCCAAGTTTAAAACTTTTTTGTTGTTGTTGTTAAACCTTACCCGAGGATATTTTTCCATTGACTTATAGAGAGAGTGGAAGGGATGAGGAGAAACAGAGAGAGAGAGAAACATTAATGTGAGAGAGACACATCGATTGGTTGTCTCCTGCACATGTTCCAACCAGAGCTGGGGATTGAGCCTGCAATCAAGGTACATGCCCTTGCCCAGAATCAAACCTGAGACTCTTCAGTCCACGAGTGGACACTCTATCCACTGAACCAAACCAGCTAGGGCCCAAATTAAAACTTTTTCTCTCTACCTTCAGCTGCAATTAACTCAGTAGCTATAATAGCTCCATATCACAAAGTTTAGAAGCATCTAAAATATATTTATAAAATATATATCTATCTAAACTAATGAAAGACAAAGATGCCAATTGACCGTGCCTTCACCACGCCCCAAGCCACACCCACCAGCCAATCAGAGTGACTATATGCAAATTAATCCAACCAAGATGGCGGCCAGCAGCCATGGAGCTGGAGCAAGCAGGAGGCTTGGTTGCCTGGGCCATGGAGGAAGCCAAGTTTCCCGCCTTCCTTGAGCTGGCTGTGGCCTCTGCTCATGGCAACAAAGTTTCAATTATAGAAGATAAATAAATCCCAGATGCCTGCTTCCAGCCAGCCTCCACTGGGAGCTTGGGTGACTGGGGGTCGTGGCTAGCCTGAAAACGGCCCTCAGCCCCTCACCCAGGCTGGCCAGGCACCCCAGTGGGGACCCTCACCCTGAAGGGGCTGTGGTCAGCCTGCAAACGACCCTCAGCCCCTCACCCAGGCTGGCCAGGCACCCCAGAGGGGATCCCCACTGAAGGGGCTGTGGTCAGCCTGAAAACAGCCATCAGCCACTCACCCAGACTGGCCACACCCTCATGGGGTGAGGGTCCCCACTGTGGAGCTTGGTCAGCCTGCAAGCAGCCACCAGCCCCTCACCCAGGCTGGCCAGGCTCTCCTGTATAATAAAAGGGTAATATGCAAATTGACTCTAACAGCAGAACGACTAGGAATGACTGGTCACTATGACACCCTCTGACCACCAGGGGGCAGATGCTCAATGCAGAAGCTGTCCCCTGGTGGTCAGTGTGCTCCCACAGGGGGAGCTCTGCTCAGCTACAAGCCAGGCTGACGGCTGCCAGTACAGCGGTGGTGGTGGGAGCCTCTCCCTCCTCTTCAGCAGCACTAAGGATGTCTGACTGCAGCTTAGGCCTTCTCCCCACTGGCAAGTGAACATACCCCAAGGGCTCCCGGGCTGCCATAGGGATGTCTGACTGCCAGCTTAGGCCCAATCCCCCAGGGAGCGGGCCTAAGCTAGCAAGTGGTCATCCCCTGAGGGGTCCCAGATTGCGAGAGGGCACAGGTCGGGCTGAGGGACCCCCCCAAGTGCACAAATTTTTGTGCACCGGGCCTCTAGTTATGAAATAAAAACCACTTGTGAGCTCAAATAAAAAGAAACAAGTGTCCCTATCTAAGTGCACTCTTCTTCTGTGCCAGGTAGATGCCAATGCTCAAGGTGACCCTGGAAGCCCTAGATGAGAGGAGGACAAAGCCACTGGGCTCCTTTATCACCGTGCATCACAGATCCTCTCTGCTGCCTGGGTCAAAGCCAACCACGATTACCTACTGGCTTTGGAGAGTGATGGGAGCAAGAGTTATATTTTCATTGGAATTTGAGGGATTTGTTAGTGACAAGAGCGAGTGTTAATTTGGTACCTTTAACAGGGTACTTCTATAACAGAACCCAAAGTATGTGGCATAATTAGAGGTGGACAGCAATAACAACAATAATAACAACAACAATACAGTTATAGCAGGCTGGAAGCCAGGTGCCGTGGCTGACCAGCAGCCCCTGAACGATGGATGAACAGATTTCTCTGACACAGTTTCACTGACGGGGAGAGGGCTAAGGGACGGCCTGGCTGAAGAAGCCAGGCAGCCTCGATTGCCTGCCTCTTTAGGCTTTTATTGGAATTTTTATCTTTAGATACAATCAGTAGGGTGAGTAATCTTGAGAGGACACATGTGTTTACATTGTCCTCTAGGCAAGGGCATCCAGGGATTAAGCATAAGGATTCCAGGAAACACCTGGGGGGTCGGCATATGCACAGGCTTGTTTAGAAAGGTCAAGGAATAATCAGGGGTGCCACATTTGACACTCGCCTAAGTCTCCCCTAAGTCGGAATTCTGGTAAACAGGGTAGGAGGCCTTCCACACACTTCCCTTTTATCAGAATGTCCTCCTTACAAACTTTCCAACCAAGTCTCTTGTGCTCCCCAACAGCCAGGAGAGCTTGTTAAACTGTAAAAATATTTGGTAAACTTGCTGCAATGATAATTTGGAAAGTAGACCATGTGAATACTGACCTAATACACCCTGCAGATGACATTTCACATCTCGCTTGAACTTGTTAGACTACTTGACCTGCTCTTACCAGGTGGAATACAAATAGAAATGTTATGTGTTACTCCTGGCTACAGTGGTTTGGAAGAAAGTTTGTCTAACTTTCTTTCTCTGTTGTTCACTCTGTTGGCTGTGCATCAACATTAAGGATGACCATGGAAGCCTTTGAGGTATCTGGAAGATGGCAGAGGCTCCATCAACCTGGGTCCCCAGCCTGCCCCCTCTCACAGTCCAGGAGCCCTCAGGGGATGTCCTACTGACAGCTTAGGCTCGCTCCCTCTGCAGGAGGCGACTGAGCAGATCAGGGGAAGGTGCCACCCTCATCACCCTGCTGCTGCTGCCACTGCTGGCCACACAGCCACCAAGGTGTTTTCATCAACGTGGACTCCAGTCCCTTCACCATAAAAAAATGACAACTTTCTTTAGGCATTTTCAAGATGTCTCTTTCATAGGATATGACATTTTTTAAATTTATTTATCCTCACCTGAGGATATTTTTCCATTGATTTTTAGAGAGCGTGGGAGAGAGAGGGAAAGACAGAGAGAAACATCAATGTGAGAGGGACACTTTGATTGATTGCCTCCTGCATGAGCCCTGGGCCCCATCCAGGGAGGAACCTGCAACCTAGGTACATCCCCTTGATCAGAATCGAACCCGGACCCTGCAGTCCAAAGGATGAGGCTCTATCCACTGAGCCAAACCGGCTCGGGCAGGATATGACATTTCTTAGCCCCTTTAGCAGCGGACCTTCATGTTTTCCTCCAGGAGTGAAGTGGAAAAACCCTAGATCACCTTCTTGGATTCTTATTACCCAAGTTACCAAGAACACTGCAAGTGGTGTACAGGGAGCTTAGCCAATGAGCTGTCAGAAAAGGTGTTTCCTCTGCAGCTCACGTGAAGAGGCGGGACTGCTGGCATGTGGGGGCGCTGGCAGGCCCCCCTGTCTCTGCTCCATGCCTTCTCAGGCCTCTGCAGCATCTGGGCTTTCCTCGCCTCGCACGCAGTCCCCTCCCGACCACCTGCGCGCACTGCCTCCTCCTGAGCGGTCGTGACATTACGGAGTCCCGGACAATTTGCATATTACCTCTTATTATATATATAGATTGTTTCACTGTATCTTGACCTTGCCAGAACTCCTTGAAAGAATGCAACAGGGAAAAACATAGATACATATTTCCCCCAGCGCCTTGTGCAATGATTCACTACAATCCAGGCAGCCTCCCTCTTAAGTTGATTTCTTTACCCTTAATATCACCTTGAAGGGTTGTGCAAGTGCATAATGTAGGAAAGAACAAGGAGATAACTTTAGATATCTTTGAAAATATTGATTTTGGCATGGAACTAATCATCTAAGAACAGATGTAATATAATTAACTGAGTCCTATTCTGGTGCATTTTCAAAAGATGGTAAGAGAACATTTCATTTGATTAAATTATCTAGAGATTATTGAAGAAAGATAATTTGGAAGCTGGAATGTTTGGACTTTCTTAAATATACCAACCAGAGCTTACATTTATCTTCTTTTAGAGATTTGTGAAATAGGAATTTTTAGGGTTGAAATAGGCAGGTTTAGGGAATTTTTAAAATCAAAAAGAGGTCCATGGGAGAAACACAGGGCTACAGAGCTACAAAGGTTACATTTCCATAAGACAAGGGAGTTGGGAGTAGCAAAAGGTCTATATTTACAAAATAAAGAAGGAGGAAGAAAGCCCAGAGGGAATAGGAGAACAATGAGGGAGGAGAGCCTCTTGTGTCCCACGTGAGATTCGACTTTGAGCTCAGGAGTTGCTATAGTGACCAAATCAGAAGGGGATGGTGACCAATCAGAGGGGATATCAAGGTGCACAGATCGGCAGCCTTTATAAACTGTAGGGAAAAAGAAACTCAGTGGGACTCTTTCCCCCTCCCCACATGAGAGCTTGTACTTGTTCTTCAATAAATTTCCATCTTTGCTATCCCATCTTCCATCTGTGGTTTCATTTTTTGACTGCTGGACAAAGAATCTGGGGAAGCCATTCTGCCCAGGGGAACACCACATGTTCCACTCCAAAAATCCCATATCATTTGTAGGATACTGTACTTTGATTTTGACTGGTATATTTAATTCTTTATACACTTATTATACCAGTAGGTTAAGATAAAAAATATATCAAAACTAAAAAATGCTCTAATAGTTCATTTTTATCTGTGAGCACATTCAAAGGAAAACTATGTTAATCATCTAAGACATTTAAGTAAAGTCAGTTACTAATCTATTCATTCTATCTACATCAAGCATGTCAAACTCATGGCCTGAAAGTTGCATGCAGCCCACAATGAATATTTTTGTGGCCCAGCCAATATAACGATATGTAAGAAATGTTTTAATAAAAATTTTGTAACTTAATTTTTACAATGTCCTGTTATACATAACTAGAGGCCCAGTGCACAAGATTTGTGCACTCAGGGGTCCCTCAGCCTGGCCTGTGCCCTCTCACAGTCTGTGAATCCTCTGGTGATGTTCGACTGACAGCTTAGGTCCGCTCCCCGCAGGCCTAAGCTGTCAGTCAGACATCCTTAGTGCTGCCACGGAGGCAGGAGAGTCTCTCGCCACTGCCGCTGTGCTTACCATGACTTCTGGCTGAGCTGTGCTCCCCCTGTGGGAGCGCACTGACCACCAGGAGGCAGCTCCTGCATTGAGCGTCTACCCCCCGGTGGTCAGTGTGCATCATAGAGACTAGCCGTTCTGTCATTCGGTCAATTTGCATATTAGCCTTTTACTATATAAGATTATGAGTAACGAACTACGATGTTAGCTAATGACTGATTACTATAATTGTGTTGCATTCATTTCCCTTATGCACCTTATGCTCAGGTGCACCATTTCTCTCCACTAATACTAGCAGCGAATATTTTAGCAGCCGATTGCCACATCATTAGTCTTGGACTGACTTGTTTGGTGTGCACAACAGGAAATATTTCGCTTTCAGAGAATAAGAAAAATTGGTTTATTTGCTTATTAATTAGTGCAGTTATTCAGTGTCTAGTAAGTTAATGTTCAAGAAAAAATATTAATTTTTATTAAAATTTTCTATTATTTTATGCTAATGATTACACATTTATTCAGCCCTTTGTATTCAGCATGTCTCTATTGAAATAAACCTACATTTCTATGAAATTTTGTTTTTATGCAGCCCACATAAACTTAAACCTTGTTTATTTGGCCCATGTTAGCCTTTGAGTTTGACATGCTTGATCTATGTGATGATAAAAAGTTAACAACCTAGTCCTGTAATTGGACTGATATGCAAGCTTTTTCACATCCAACTTAAATTTCCCCAAAGTATTTTATAGTCTGTTCTCTGTACCTATGAGTCTGTTTCAATTTTGTTTGTTCATTTATTTTGTTCTTTAGATTCCACATATAAGTAAAATCATATGGTATTTGTCTTTGTCTGACTGGCTTATTTCACTAGCATAATACCCTCTAGATCCATCCATGTTGTCACAAATAGTAAGATTTCATTCTTTTTTTTTCAATGCTTGAGTAATATTCCATTGTATTCCACTGTATATGTACTATAAATTTTTTATCCACTTGTCTACTGATGGGCACTTGGGTTGCTTCTATAAGTTGGTTATTATAAACTAGAGGCCCGGTGCATGAAATTCTTATACTCGGGGGGCAGGGTCCCTCAGTCCAGCCTGCGCCCTCTCAGAGTCCGGGAACCCTTGGGGAATGTCTGACTGATGGCTTAGGCTCGGTCCCCGTGGAGCGGGTCTAAGTCATCAGTCAGACATCCTTAGCACTGTCGCAGAGGTGGAAGAGGCTCCTGCCACCACTGCTGCTCTTGCCAGCCATGATCCTGGCTTCCGGATGAGCAGCACTTCCCCTGTAGGAGCACACTGACCACCAGGGGGCAGTTCCTGTGTTGAGTGGGATTGGGCCAAAACCGACTCTCCAACATCCCCTAAGAGACCCTGGATTGCAAGAGGGCACAGGCCAGGCCAAGGTACCCCACTAGTGCACAATTGGGGCTGGGGAGCGATGTGGGAGGTTGGTCAGCCGGGGAGGGACCACGAGAGGGCTCCAGGGCATGTTGGGCCCGTCTTGCTCAGTCCCAATTGGCCGGACCCGAGCAGCAAGGTAACCTACTCGTTGGAGTGTCTGCCCCCTGGTGGTCAGTGCACATCATAGCGACTGGTCGACCAGTGTCTACCCCCTTCCTCCTGCAAGCCACCCACCAGGGACTGAGCCTACAACCTGGACATGTGCCCTAACCAGTGCACGTCATAACGAGCAGTTGAACAGCCTTAGCATATCATTAGCATATTATGCTTTGATTGGTTGAATGGATGACCAGACGACCAGACAAGTAGCACATTAGGCTTTTATTATATAGAATAATGCTGCCATGAACATAGGGGTGCATATATTCTTTTGAATTAGTGTTCGGAGTTTCTTTTTTTTTTTTATCATATGGGTTTATTCCAATCATGCCAGCAGTATGGGAGAGCAGCAAGTCATCCACAAAAATCTGCTCTGCCTCTCCCCATAAACCAGTTGCCTATATAGGGTAGAACAAAGACTACATGGAGAAGCAGGGATTACAGGAATGGGGAAGTAGTCACTGTGTGTTGGGGTGGGGACTCCATTGTTTTGGCAACAATGTTGTTAATCTTTCCATGATAATAGGCAGTTCTTGAATGAGAATGGGCCACATTCCAAGGTTGACTTCTAGAGAGGGAAGGGAGTATGAAGGGTGTGTGTGTGTGTGTGTGTGTGTGTGTGTGTGTGTGTGTGTGTATTGGGGGAGGGGGGGGAGGTGGGTGTACAACTCCCAGCCAGATTAAATATAAGTTTCTTTAGATTTATTCCCAGAAGTGGAATCACTGGGTCATAAAGCAGTTTCATTTTTAACTTTTTTGAAGATCTTCCATACTGTTTTCCACAGTGACTACACCCGTCTGCATTCCTACCAACAATGAACAAGGGTTCCCTTTTCTCCCCATCCTTGCCAGCACTTGTTGATTTATTGATGATAGCCATTCTGATAGGTGTGAAGTGATATCTCATTGTGGTTTTAACTTGCATTTTGATGATGATTAGTGACATTAAGGGGGGATTGGTTGACTGGGTGAAAACGTGAAAGGATTAAGAAGTACAAATTGGTAGCTACAAAATAGACATGTGGATGTAAAGTACAGCATAGGGAATATAGTATTGTAATAACTATGTATGGTGCCAGGTGGGTACTTGAAATATTGGGGGAACACTTTATAAATTAAATGATTATCTAACCAACATGCTGTGCACCAGAAACTAATGCAAAATGATATTGAATGCAAACTGTAATTAAAAAATAAAATAGAATAATATATTATAAAAATAAAATAAGAATGTAATCTATCCTTCAGAAGTTATATTGGCATACGATGTCCCAAATATGTGAATTTGGTCAATTCAGTTAAAAACCACAAGAACATTTTTTTAATATTAAAACATTTAATTTTTTATTTTTGATTCCATGAAAATCAATTTACTTTTGATTTCTAACAGGTTAATGTGATTTTATAATTTATAGCAGCACTTCTTAAGTGCCTGAGACACTATGAGGTCAAACTGTTTTCATAACATTATTATGAGGTTAATTGCCCATTTACCCTCAGTCTCTCATGAGCGCACAGAGAGGCTACAATCTGTGTGAGATTGCAACAGATTGAATGGAAGGACAGATATGTAACTATTGCTGTTTTCTATTAAATAAGATATAAAAGAGGTATGAAAAATATAAAGATATGCTATTGTATTCTGTGACTTTTTGTTGTTGTTTTATTTTTCCAGTTAAACTCAATGTACCCTCAGCCATAACAACTTCTTTTATTTATTTATTTATTTAGTTATTTATTTATTTATTTATTTATTTTATTGATGTCAGAGAGGAAGGGAGAGGGAGAGAGATAGAAACATCAATGATGAGAGAGAATCATTGATTGGCTGCCTCCTGCATGCCACCCACTGGGGACTGAGCCCACAACCCGGGCATGTGCCCTGACCAGGAATCAAACCTGTGACCTGTCAGTCCACAGGCCAATGCTCTATCCAGGCTACTTTGTGACTTTTTAAAATTGGGGAAATAGTTTTCTAAAATAAAGATATGTTACTTATGTTAAATTTAATAAGTTTATTGTTGCCATATTAAAATGAATTCATATAAATATGTTTTAATTACTTAATTTTACTTTCTATTATGACAAATATATAGCACTTCAGTATGCCCAATGATTTGTAAGTATAAAAATATATCTTTTTTAAAAATATATTTTATTGATTTTTTACAGAGAGGAAGGGAGAGGGATAGAGAGTTAGAAACATCGATGAGAGAGAAACATGGATCAGCTGCCTCCTGCACACCCCCTACTGGGGATGTGCCCACAACCAAGGTACATGCCGTTGACTGGAATTGAACCTGGGACTCTTCAGTCCACAGGACGACACTCTAGCCACTGAGCCAAACTGGTCAGGGCTAAAAAGATATCTTGAGACCAAGAAGTTTGTGAACCCCTAGTATATATTCATAGGCCACACTGACATGAGACAGTCAAACATTACACACACAGACACAAATCTAAATGAGTGAAGGGAGGGAGCATAGAAGTGTGAGTCTGGGAAACTTGGACTTCATTACATTGTGGAATAGGTACATCACAGTCATAGATATATGCACAATGTTGAAAGACAACTATTTCAAGTATTATAGTGCTCCCCACCCCTCTCAATATTTTTCTCACACCAGAAAAGGAAAGAGAATAGCTATAAAATCCTTTGCATTACTGCAGGACAGATGGACTATAGGGTATGACTACAGAACAGAATATAGCCACAGGAAGGACCACAGAGAGTTAATGCAAATTTAAAAAAATACATTATCTCTATCTCTATCTCTATCTCTATCTCTATCTCTATCTTTATCTCTATCTCTAGTTCTATCTCTAGCTCTATATCTATATCATCTATCTGTATATTTGCACATATGCATGTGTGTGTATTCCCCCTTGGAGGAATATAAAATCATACAAATTGTTTTGTAGAGAACATGCATTAGAAGAAATGCAAGACTCATTTTTATTTTCTCTGTTTGTAGAGATCTTTACAGGGTAAATGAGAAATTTAAGTAATATTTTGTCAAGGCTCTTTGGCTACAGAAACCCTCATGCTGAAACAGGAAATATGCTTTATTTAATGATGCAGGGATATTTTCATTACCAAGAAAGAAACTGCAATCCAGTTTTAGGGCAGCCAGAACCTGGAAGCAACCAACATCAAGTCTTCAAGATGTTATTAAATCATGATCTTTCTATTTGGAACACTATGGTTTTTCATCTTTGCTTCTTTCTGGAATCCTGATAAATTTATTTGTCTCTATAGATTGGTGTTTTTGCTGCTTCATAGAAATGGTTAAATATGACCCATGTAAGTTTCCATGTTTACTAGTAAAAGCCAAACCATCATCAGAGGCTAGCTAGCATCATCGAATTACAATTTCAAATGCTTAAATACTCTGATTGGCTCAATTTGGGTTGTGTCTAGCCTAGAGATATTCAGGAGTTGACAATCATCTACCTATATATGTAAAAGCCTGAGCAACCGAATGACTAAATGACAGAACGGCCAAATGACCAGTCGACTGGACACTATGATGTGCACAGACCACGAGGGGGCAGATGCTCAATGCAGGAGCTTCCCCCTGGTGGTCAGTGCACTCCCACAGACAACCGCCCATGACCCCTCCCCATCCCTGGCCAGCCAACCTCCCGCAGCCCCTCCCGCTGCTGGCCAGCCCCAGTGACCCCAATCAGGGCCACTGGCCAACCTCCCATGACCCCTGCCCCCGGCTGGCCACGCCCCCCCATGGCCCCTTCCTCCAGCTGGCCAACCTCCCACAGCTCCTTCCCCCAGCCAACCTCCTGCAGCCCTGATCGGGACTGATCGCTGGCCAGGCCAAGGGACCCCACCCATGCTTGAATTTGTGCACTGGGACTCTAGCTAAGGTATAAGCTAGTTCTCAGATAAGTGCCTTGTGAGTTGGACAAACACTGCCTTTCACTAGAAATGTGATATGCAAATACACCCAACAGAGTTCAACTAGTACTTATCTCTAGGTAATTTAGTTACCTTACCCAGTGGCTTAGCCAATTGTGATTACAGTACTTACTGGTAATCACTGAAGCTTTAGTAATTGGTGTAAACACTCCCTCTATATATCATTGTAGATAACTGTTTTGGTAGAAATCCCCTGGACAATTCTCTTTATGAGGCTTGAGTCTCCTTAAGCAATTGTTATATCTCAATGACATTTCTTTCTTTGGGTACCAGACTCTCACCTTAATAAATATAAACCTGTGTATTAATGGGATTGATGCAACCTGAGAAGGTGTCTATGGATATGAGTAGGTCTGCAATGAAAGCATGTAGTTGACTTTTAGCATGGGGATCAATTCTTAAAGCATTCTGTCCAGAATATTCTTTGTCAGAATGCCTCTTCACTCTTGGTCACATTAAAACTATAATGATTGCACTCATCAAATGACAAGCCTAATGCTATCCTTTCCTTTCAACCTGAGTCAATTGAATATGCGCCATCTGGTCTGACATGCAGCAATGGCCTTTCCTGGAACAGCCAAAAAATGGACCTAAAAGAATGTGGCCCTCCCCTTCAATCCTGCCTAGATTACTGAGAAAATGTAACACCGAATGCTCCTCTTTGGCCAGGCACTGCATCTCTTGTTCCTCTAGTTAATGGGAGAAGTTTGAAGTGACAGCCAAGCTTGCCTTTATTTTACCAATACTGTCTCACTTGTGTCTCTATGTAAGTACCCATTTAATTAAAGGGGGAAAAATAGTCCAAACTGGTTTGGCTCATTGGATGGACCGTCGGCCTGCGGACTGAAAGGTCCCAGCTTTGATTACAGTCAGGGGCATGTACCTTGGTTGCGGGCACATCCCCAGTGGGGGGTGTGCAGGGAGCAGCTGATCGATGTTTCTCTCTCATCGATGTTTCTTTCTATCCCTCTCCTTTCCTCTCTGTAAAAAATCAATAAAATATTATATAAAAGGAGAGGGGGAAATAATTTCAATAGCTCCACACTCGGGATCAGAAAGTTGGATTTTAATTAGACTAATTTAGTAACTAGGGCAATATGACATATGCTGCCGTGATAGTGCTTTTTTTAAACATTCATTTCAAATCTCCATTTTCAAATCTTATCATGGCCTAGTCTTTAACAGATTCTAGGGACCCATTTGATGATATCTAGGGACCCATTTGATGATATCAAACTCCATGCTATCATATAGCATCGCCCACAATTGATGTCCTCAAAAGTATACTTTCCCCAAGGTTGGAATCAGGTTGTAGTATCAGGAAACAGGACCAGAACCCAAATCCAAAAGCTCCTGGCTGCACAAATTCAGTAGCACCCTTAGACCCAGGCATGGGTCCCATGTTATGAAACTTCTCTTACTGTGCCTTCTGTTCAAGGAACTAAAAGTCTGCAAAACCAAGGGGTGTGTCCATCTGGAGCTTGGGCATCTCTCTTCTAGACCATGTTTTAGGTACCTGAATCCTAGAACTCACTTCTTAAAGAGCCCCAAGCTAACTCCCAAGATTTGTAGTTCATTCCTAGTCTGTTCTCTCTAAAAAGTACTGTATAGCCCGAGAGCCCACTCCAATATATATATATATATAAAAGGCTAAAGGATTTGTATTCGCAGGGGCATAGATGGAGGTACAAGTTAGGGTGGGTATGCAACCAAGGCCCTCCCAGAGTGGGAGAGAGGGGCAGAGATGGGAGAGAAAGGCCCTCCCAGAGTGGGAGAGAGGGGCAGAGATGGGAGAGAAAGAACTGGGTTACTTCCTTCAGGGGGCAAGGGCCTGGCTTTCCTTATGCTGTTGTTTTGTTACAAAAAAACAAAAACAAAACAAAACAAAAAAATCACCAACAAATTCAAGAATTCTAAATTTAAACTTGGTTTTGGTTATCAGGAAGGTTTATTTACAGAAGTAGGAGAATAGACATACTTTCTTTAATTTTTTGGCTTAATTTATAACTTTTAAATACTTAGACATATGGTATGTGGGCTTCCATTTGTACTCTTTTAGGTAGCCACAAATGTGAGAGGTCAGCATGCCTAGATTCTTAGAAGTTTCCCAAAAAATGCAAATGCTTCATTAACATGTGACTTTTGCCCTAAATCTAAAGTATTTATTTTATAGGCTGAGCTGGCTAGGAAGAGACAAAACCAAAATCCTCTGGCTTCTGATAAGACAACTTAATCGGGAAACAAACCAGGCAGGGCAGCTTGGTTATACATCTCTCCCAAACACAGAGCTACATTCCATCCCCTTATAGTCAGTCTTCAAAAGCAAAGGAAGGTGAATCTAAGGAAATGCTTGACAAAGGAGAGTGGAGGGTTCACTTTAAGACTCAGAGAATAGCTGACTAAATCTACCTATTCTAGGACTCCTGCATCTAAGAACTACCCTGGGGCTGATAGACATTTTCTCTACACTTGGCTGTGATTTCTTTTAGTGAAGAGGAACTGAAAATGACCAGAAAGGTATTATTTGTATTTCTTGGGCAGATATTAGGTTAAAAAAGTATAGATTGAGTACTTGATTCCATGATTCATTTTGCTGTAATGATCGAGCCCAGAACAAAAATCATTTTCAAGGGTTGTTATATGGATACCTAGAGTTGGCAAACCAAATAGACAACCGAAGCTGAGATCATTGTATGTAGAACAGCCTGAGGAATGCTCTTAAGCAATGCCTTTGAGTGGATAATGCTTAGATGAGGTTAGTGTCTGCCCAGGTGTGCCCTAACATACACAAACACAGCTTTTGGTGATGCTCCGGGAGAGCCAGGATTGCTATTACACAGCGTCCAAGTAGCAGCATTAATGTTAAAGATTCAAATTTCTTAGTATAGCTCATCTGGTAAATTAGTCCTGCAGTATTTTTCTTATTAAGCCTGTAGTTATCTCCCCATCCATGCAGTTTTATGACACCTAAGATTAAAGCACAGTTCAGATGTTAATACAGTTAGCAATGCCAGTAGTATTCACCACTGATCGGATGAACTGCCACATTTTCTGACAGGTCAACATGTGGAGGCATTAGCCATATGGTCTGTTTCAGGCTTGACATTATATCCAGCCATCAGCAACGTTCGTGCTCATAAAGCCTAACCTATGCGGGCTCACCCTGTGAATAAACAGGTGAGGTGGCTGCCTTTGGGGCATGATTTTAGAGGCTGCAAACCCTTACTATTGCCAATATTTTTAAACATCTACTCTGCACTTCTCATTGTACTAAAACCTGTGCTAAAGGCTAGAGCTAGAAAGACAGAGCTTTTGCCTTTCAAGTCATCAGTGCTGTGAGAGTAGCAGGCATGGTTGACTTGCCAAGACGTGGAGAATTCTTTCAGTAGAGGTGCTCCTTGTCATTAAGTAACTAGGTCTCTATGCTGCCTGTGTTAAAATGCAAACATGGGAGATAAAACTTCCTGGTCTATTAATGTCTGTATTAGTTAGGTAAAGCTAAGCTGCTATAAAAAAAGAAAAAAAAAAGTAGGTCCCAAATGCAGAGGCTTTAAAAGAGCTGTCAGTTTCTAGGCAATGACTTCATGGGCATGATCAAAGCTGAATTGCAGACATGCCCACTTCTGGCTCAAGGCAAGGGGAAAAGAACAGATGTCCAGGGCAAACAATTTTTATCTTAAACCAATGAGGTAGAATCGGCAAACTCATTAGTCAACAGAGCCAAATATCAACAGTACAACGATTGAAATTTCTTTTGAGAGCCAAATTTTTTAAACTTAAACTATATAGGTAGGTACATTGTTATTAACTTAATTAGTGTGCTCCTAAGGCTTAGGAAAAGCCACACTCAAGGGGCCAAAGAGCCGCATGTGGCTCGCGAGCCGTAGTTTGCCAACCTGGTAGACATTGCACTTATCACTTCCGCTCATACTTCCTTGGTGATAACTAAGTCACAACTCAGGGACAGCTGCAACGGAGTCTGGAAAACATAATATCTAGCCAGGTGGCCACACATCCACTTTGAATTCTACTGTTATGAAGAATAGGAGTATGGATTATGATAGACAACCAGCAGTCTCTACCACAAATCATTCAAAGCATTAGCATTTTCTGCATCGCCCACTCAATAAATTAGTGATTGCTTTAGTAAAACCTTGAAGTTATAGGGCATAAAACAGCAATATTTTTAATGAGGAGAGAGTGAACAGCACTTTGGAGGCTAGTTGGGCCTGACTGTGAGTTGGGTGTAGAGACTCTAGTTGTCTAAGATAAGCTTGGAGGAGAAGATGGCAGTCAAAGCTCAATGTGGAGGCTCTGAGGGGTCACCTGGGGGCACAGGGAAGTGTTACATTGAGGAGGTAGTCGGATTAGATCAAGATCTTTCCAGAGCTGTCTGCAAGCACATCAGTAATGATAACTTCATATATTTAGGTTTTGCACACCATATTACACCTATATTTGCCTCTCTGTAACGGTCATATAGGTATAAATAGTACTCATTAATATCAGCAAAAAATCGTTTTAAATTAATGTATTTATGAGAGGTTTCACACTTTTTTCTGGTATCCGCATTTGGATTATTTTAGAGAACTTTAAAATATATACTAAAGGTCTTAAGCCTCTGTTTATATTTATGCATTTAAGATTCTTAAAATGCTTGAGGCTTCTGGGATTCTGTAGTTATGTGATGATTTGGCGCCACCCAGCAGACCAAGCAAACATTGACTCTGTGGCCACTTGTAAAACCTAGGCTGAGAGTGGAGCCAGCTGGCTGCTGGCTGGAAGGCATTCCTAGCAGGGGACTGAGTGGAGCTTCCAATACCCGAACAGCCTGTCCTTATTGTTGGGAGAGTAAGCCGGCCGGCCATTTGGGAACTCCTACTAAGATCAGAAAGCTGATCTTTCGAGTTAGATTATTATTTTGCAAGTGCTGACTCCCACACACAAACTTTAAACATTTCTATCTTACACAATTCCCATTCCTCACCTACTTTTTAGAAATAAACTAAGGTTTGGCTTTTTATTGCCACTAGTTACATTCTTTCCATTCCCTTCACCTTATTCCCAGAGATCACTGTAGAGAACTGAGTTTGTTAATTTGCAGTGAAATCTGAATTGTAAGATATTTTCCTATGTGACACTTGAATCAGAGATTGTCTTAAGGCGAAATATCTTATTTATGGGACTAGAACTTAGATTTTCTAACATTTACATCTTTTCTACACACCCTTCCAATATCATGAGATCCCTAGAGACTATCTGCATTGTATAAATAGCTAAGAAAGGTATGTTAAACCTTTTCATCATTTGTTGTGAAAAATATAAATATGCTTTTATCCAAATTGCCTTGAAGTGTTTTTCACATTCTTCTTTATAAATGCACAATTTTCCTAGACACTTCACACATATAGTGCTGCTCATAAAAAGATGTTATTAAGGGCTAATTATCTCTGAAGGTGTCACTTAGGTTGAAAATCTACATAACATTAAAGAAAGGATGATAATCTCACCAGTGGGGAAGAATTTATTGGTCACTTAAGTTGAAGAAAATGCCTCCTGCATCTTCCTTATGACTTTTAGTAGACTTTTTAATTATTGGTGACACCAACTCACCAGGAATGCCTTCTGTGATCGCTAACTTCAGGTCAGTAGTTCCTACTCAGTTTGAAAGTCAAACTCCTGTTAATTCTTCTATCCGAATCATTAGTGGTGTAATGTTTTTCTTTGCTTATGAGTTCTATTTTTGCCTCTTCACAGGTTTTGTAATTTATGACTACATCCTGGAAATTATAGATAGAAAAAAAGTTAGAATTGAAGAATATTACTTGTGTTTCCTCCTGGAATTTCAAGTTCTCTGCTCATCTGTTTAGAGTAGGGAGGTCATTATTCATATTTCAGCCAAGGGTTCATTTGACTGGGACTAGGCTGATGCTCATCTCTGGTCAGCCTATCCCCCAACATACAGATTCCTAAGGTAGGGCACTTCTTTGTTCTCATCAGGATTTGATTTGGAATCTTATATTGCCCCTTTGATTTTACAATTTAAGGTATACAGAGAATGTGGGAGATGGGACAGATGGAATGATTTCTTTCTGCTTATCAGTCCTGCTTTTACTTCACATTTTTTCAACAGACTTAGAGTAGGGTGGAGAGGATGCTGTGCTGAGCAAATTATTATTATACTTGATAGTCTTTCGGACTCCAACACATCTCACAATCCTCACCATAGCTCAGTTGTCTTTGTCCCCATCCAGCTGTAAAGTTCTGGGTCCTAAGCAGTCTATTTACATGCAGACTGTTCAGGACTCACCGCTCCCTTATGCAGGGCTGGGAATCAGTTCATCAAGCATTTTTCCTATCCATTATTTTGATCATCCCATATGTGATATTATTTTTATATTATTCAGATGTTTGTGGTGTTCCCATAACAGACAGAGCTGGGGTCTCTGTCTCCTGAAGGGAAGCAGAAAGTGCCTAGAGAACTTTTAAACATTTTTGAAGCCCTGTTCAAATGTTACATAGAAATATTTATTAAATTTCTCATTTGAAAGTAATGATGTTGTGGTCCCTGTGTGCAAGTCTACAATATCAGTCACATTTTACTCACCCATGCATAGTGTAGATCCTGCCTCACAATAGATACCTGATAGATGTTTGTTGAATGTATCACATGTTCTCTTGCCTCCCTGACCTTGATGATACTCCCTCCCCGATCCCAATTGCAAGAAATTCCATTTCTTTTATTTTCCTGGGAAACTCCAGCTTATACTTTAACATCCAGTATAAAGTAAACCTTTTTTTTGTCAGACATTTAAAGCATTTACCACATTGTATAGAAATCTTAATTATGTCCTGACCTCCAGCCCCAGAGTACAAGCTCTGGAAAATACAAGAAGATAAGGATCTTGGTGTGGTTGAAAGAACACTGGCTTCAGTTTCAGAGGGAATGGGGTTTAAGTGAATTGGCTTTGTACTTAACGGTTTTGAAATTTTTAGTGAATTTAGGGACTTTTTAAAAATTGCATATGTACAATGCCTGACATGTGTTTTGCTTCCATAAATGGCAGTTATTATTGTTGTGTGGTATTAATGAAATATTTGTTATTGCAAAGTAGTTATTGAACAAGTGAGCTTATGAGTGAGTGAGTGAATGAATGACCAATAGCTAGAGTTTTTACTTGGATTATCTTTGTCAACTACTTTTTCTCGTATCTGAGATTTGATCATTCTCATCATTTTAGCAATGGCTCTTAATTAACTGCTCCTGTACAAGGTTTTTAATGAAGCCAGTTGACCTGTGATAATACCCTGTCAATAAAGAACAATTTGTTTCTGGAGTCTCACATGTCCTCAGATTTTGCTAAAAGGTTGCAAATATCATATATCTAAAGCTAAACTTTCTTTTATGTATTTTATGTGTTATCATAATTCTTTAAACAAAAAAAGGAAGAAGGATTAGTAGTAAATACCAACTAGTAGTGATAATAGTTGCTCATTAAATGTTTTTTTTTATTGAATAAGGAATTACATATGTGTCCTTATCCTCTCATTGACACCCCGCCCCCCCCTCATGCCCTCACCTCCCCTAGTGTCTGTGTCCATTGGTTAGGCTTATACAAATGCATACAAGTCCTTTGGTTGAACTCTCCCACTCCCCGCTACCCTCCCCTGCCTTCTCTCTGAGGTTTGACGGTCTGATTGATGCTTCTTTGTCTCTGTCTCTGTTTTTGTTCATCAGTTTATGTTGTTCATTATATTCCACAAATGAGTGAGATCATGTGATATTTATCTTTTTCTGACTGACTTATTTCGCTTAGCATAATGTTCTCTAGTTCCATCCATGCTGTTGCAAATGGTAAAAGTTCCTTCTTTTTTATAGTGGAGTAGTATTCCATTGTGTAGATGTACCAAAGTTTTTTAATCCACTCATCTGCTGATGGGCACTTAGGCTGTTTCCAAATCTTAGTTATTGTAAATTGTGCTGCTATGAACATAGGGATGCATATATCCTTTCTGACTGGTGTTTCTGGTTTCTTGGGAAATAGTCCTAGAAGTGGGATCACTGGGTCAAATGGGAGTTCCATTTTTAGTTTTTTGAGGAAACTCCATACTGTCGTCCACAGTGGCTGCACCAGTCTGCATTCCCACCTGCAGTGCATGAGGGTTCCTTTTTCTCCACATCCTCTCAAGCACTTGTCGTTTTTTTTTTTTTTAGCTTTTCTTTGTTTTTTTTAATATATTTTTTTATTGCTTAAATTATTACAAAGAGTATTACATATTTCTCCTTTTTTTCCACCGCCCTTGACAATCCCCTGGCCTCCCCTACCCCCCAGTGTCTTATGTCCATTGGTTATGCTTATATGCATGCATACAAGTCCTTTGGTTGATCTCTTACCACCCCCCCTACCCCCCCCCCACCCTCCCCGGCCTTCCTGCTGTAGTTTGACAGTCTGTTCGAGGCAACTCTGCCTCTGTATCT
The DNA here is from genome assembly GCF_000147115.1 of Myotis lucifugus. NCBI lineage: Eukaryota > Metazoa > Chordata > Mammalia > Chiroptera > Vespertilionidae > Myotis > Myotis lucifugus. The sequence goes on from NW_005871101.1 coordinate 4,677,603, forward strand.
ATTATTGTTCAAAAGTTTATAATGGTCTCTATTATCCATGAATGAGTGAGATCATGTGGTATTTTTCCTTCATTGACTGGCTTATTTCACTTAGCATAATGCTCTCCAGTTCCATCCATGCTGTTGCAAATGGTAAGAGTTCCTTCTTTTTTACAGCAGCATAGTATTCCATCGTGTAGATGTACCACAGTTTTCTAATCCATTCATCTACTGATGGGCACTTAGGCTGTTTCCAAATCTTAGCTATGGTGAATTGTGCTGCTATGAACATAGGGGTGCATATATCCTTTCTGATTGGTGTTTTTGGTTTCTTGGGATATATTCCTAGAAGTGGGATCACAGGGTTGATTTGTTGATGGTAGCCATTCTGACAGGTGTGAGATAATACCTCATTGTCATTTTGATTTGCATCTCTCAGATGATTAATGACTTTGGGCATGTTTTCATATGTCTCTTGGCCTTCTGTATGTCCTTTTCAAAAAGTATCTATTTAGGTCCTTTGCCCATTTTTTGATTGGATTGTTTATCTTCCTTTTGTTAAGTTGTATGAGTTCCCTTTAAGTGTCAGAGATTAAACCCTTATCGAAGATAACATTGGCAAATATGTTCTCCTATGCAGTGGGCTTTCTTGTTGTTTTGTTGATGGTTTCTTTTGATGTGCAGAAGCTTTTTATTTTGATGTAGTTCCATTTGTTTATTTTCTCTTTAGTTTCCATTGCCCTAGGAGCTGTATTGGTGAAGATATCACTTCGGCATATGTCTGAGATTTTGCTGCCTGTGGATTCCTTTAAGAATTTTATGGTTTCCCATCTTATGCTTAAGTCCTTTATCCATTTTGAGTTTATTTTATTTTTGTGTATTATGTAAGTTGGTAGTCTAGTTTTATTTTTTTTGCATGTATCTGTCCAATTTTCCAGGATACAAAATTAATGCCCAGAAATCTATGGCATTTTTATACACCAATAGTGAACTTACAGAAAGAGAGATTGAAAAAACAATCCCATTTACCATTGCATCAAAACAATTAAGATACCTAGGAATAAATTTAACTAAGGAGGTAAAAGACCTGTACTCAGAAGACTACAGGACACTGAAAAAAGAGATAGAGGAAGACATAAACAAATGAAAGAACATACCGTGTTCATGGATTGGTAGAATCAATATCATTAAAATATCCATACTACCCAAAGCAATCTAGATTCAATACACTCCCCATTAAAATACCAATGGCATATTTCACATACCTAGAATGAACTCTCCAAAAATTCATCTGGATAAAAAAAGACCCTGAATAGCTGCAGCAATCCCGAGAAAGAAGAACAAAGTAGGAGGGATCTCAATACCAGATATCAAGCTATATTACAAAGCCACTGTTCTCAAAACTGCCTGGTACTGGCACAAGAACAGACATATAGACCAATGGAATAGGATAGAGAATCCAGAAATTGACCCAAACCACTACGCTCAATTAATATTTGACAAAAGAGGCAAAAGTATACAATGGAGTCAAGACAGTCTGTTCAATAGATGGTGCTCATTAAATTTTTATACAATCGATGCATATATATTACATAATGAATTCACTAAGTATTTCTAATACAACATACACATCACAATTAATGCCCTGTACTTTTAAAGTTCATAAAAAATCCAGACTGCATATTTTCTGAACAACTGAATATTTTTGTGTTTCCCGTAGTAAAAGCAGAACATTGAGTATGTCATCTGGTCTGTCATAGAATCTTATTCCTTTTCATGTTTGTTGTAAACCGACAATAGTATATCTTACATTTTAAGATAAAACAAATTTGCATTTCACAGTTATAGTCACCATCCCTTTTTTGCTGTGATAAAATATTGAAAAGGGGAAAAAAACACAACCCAGTAAGACATCCTGACACATCTACACATTTCTGAAACATAAACAAAATGAAGAATTCGAGAGCCCACAAATCAATTTTTCTATTGTAGAGATTCATTATCTGCTATCTTGCTTGACTGAATAGCTTTATGACTGAAGAAGAATAAGAGCTCATTCATTCCCCCCTTCTGATAGCACATCGGAGAAACACAGCGCAGGGTGAAATGGGCACACTACCAACTGTGTGGATTTTTCTTCTGTACATCAGGATGCTACCAGCCCAGATATGCTTTTTTTTTTCTTCCCAACCCCTCTGCTTGATTTTCCTTGCCTGCAATTTGCAATTTGTTGAACTTAAACTCATTCTCATTTTACATGCAAACACAACCTTTCAACCTCTTTTTCTTTTTTTGCCAGTGATTCTGAGTTTAATATTTCGAAAACCACACAAGATTTTTTCTCCCTCAGAGGCTGCTGATTCAGCAGGGCATTTTTCCTTTTGAAAGGCAAAGCCATTTCCAGTGCAAGTTCTCCTAAAGATGATTTGTTTTTTCTTAGCCTGAGAAGTCTTGTCATCCTCTGCATTTCTCTCAGCCTAAGAGGCTCCCTTCTGCCTTTTCTGTTTATTTATTGTCGGCTGTGCTAACAATAGTTTTTCTGGAATCAGGGGAATTTCTTACCTTCTGACTTCTTGCTGGTCAACACAACTCTCCACTTTGACATAGTACACTTGGAAATGAAATATTAATATACAAGAGTAGGCAGTGTTTCAAGGAAGAAGACAAAGTAAGGAAATACATGTCTGATCATTTTCCTATGTCACAGAAAAGAAAAAGTATGTGTGTGTGTGCATGGCGTGTATGCATATGTTTGAATGGGATAGGAAGTCATTTATTTTCAAAAGAGCATCATGGGCCATTTATACAGTGTGTGTATGAGGTGACTTGTATATCTTTGCAAACCTAGGGTGGTGTTTTTCTTTATTCAAAGGAAACAGCAATTCAATTGTTGACAGGAAAAACAGACTAAAAAAAAAATGCAAAGGAATTGGAACCAGGGAAGATAAGATGTAGAAGGAGTTTGTAGAAAGAAGCCAGATTTCTACCACCGAGAATCCCTGCGCTTAACTACTATCTCAGTTCTGCAGGTGAGTAGTTGAGTTCTACATGTTTATAAATGAGACGCTCGAGGATTTAATGATTAGGAAAGGGGAAAAAAAGGTAAGCGGTGTCATGGATATTGTATGATACTAGAGCACAATGCCTTTCTCCCTGGCGTTTCCTCTCCAATAACAATAACCAGATCTGACGTTGTAGTGATGTTTTATTTAATTTAAGTTTTGTGAAAAGCAGAGACAGGTTGTTTAAATCCCCTGAAGTAATTTTGCTATATCTCAGCCTTCATCACCCTTTACTCTTAGGGAAAAAAAAGGGCAAGAAACATTGCTAATGTATTTTTTTTCCAATGAAAATGTTCATTGACAAAACCTTACAGACTTTAGTGTATCATCATTATTGTGTTTATTTTGAAAAGACTGTGTCATTTGAGCACTCTCATAATTCATAAACCATAAATATTTATAGCATGCCCGGGCATTCATGACTAATTTCAACAAAACAAAGCAAGAAAAGAAAAGGAGCTGCTTCTTCTTAAAAATATGTCAAATATGGGCATAAAATATAACAAAAATTCTAGGCTTGTGAACCCTAAGTTGACATTGTGTAGGAGTCCATTTGGATAGGTTAAAAACAAGACAACAGGCCCGAAATGGAGATGCTCCTGCCACCGCCGCCGCTGCACTTGCCAGCCATGAGCCCGGCTTCTGGCTGAGCAGCGCTCCCCCGTGGGCGTGCACTGACCACCAGGGGGCAGCGCACCCCCACACACCCACACACCCACACACTGGGAATCAAGCCTACAACCTGGGCCAGTGCCCTGAGTAGGAATCAAACCAGTGACCTCCTGATCCATAGTTTGACACTCAACCATGCAGGTCAGGCTAGATCAAGGCTTCTTAAACTGTGTGTGATGAAGTTCCTTTTTAAAACTGTGTGTGATGAAGTTCCTTTATTTTTCCTTGCTCTGTGGGGGACTGACACTTTTTGTTCTATGCTCTATACAATGAGACAAGTCCATTAATCATGGGGCCTGGATGTTGCTGCAATGTCAGATTGTTCAGAAAGTTTCTGGTTCCTTACTCTCATTATCTGTACTTCTTTCTTCCACTACTGGTAACAGACAGTTTGCTAACTCACACTGTTCTCAAAGCACACTTTGAATTAACAGGCTGGTGGGAGTCCTAAATAATCAGAATCTTGTGAGATAGCTTTTGGGGACTGGAATCTACACTAATAAAAGAGAAACATGGTAATTAGCATACGACTGCTACCCTTCCCATTGGCTAATCAGCATATCCTTATGCAAATTAACTGTCAGCCAAGATGGCGGCCGGCAGCCATGCACTGAAGCGAGCAGGGAGGTTTGCTTGCTTCAGTGACTGCGGACTCCCAACATTCCCCGCCTAACTTGCCGGCCTCTCAGCTGCAACTCTAAGCAACTATGTACTATGTTGCAAATAAGAAGCTAAACAAAACCCCAGAAACCAGCCCGACTGAAAGCCAGCCAGACCGCAGCATTGTATCGATGTTTTCAGCAGCGAGGCCTCAGAGCTAAAGCTGGCCCAGAATAAAAAAGAAAGAAAGAAAACAAGGAGCAGTTGGGAGCTTCAGTCACTCGCCAGCCGGAAAACAGCCCTCAGCCCCTCACCCAGACTGGCCAGGCACCTCAGTGGGGACCCCCACCCTGATCCAGGACACCCTTCAGGGCAAACCAGCCAGCCCTTACCCATGCACCAGGCCTCTATTCTATATAGTAAAAGGGTAATAAGCCTCCCGGCACCGGGATCAGC